>NC_047057.1:58605172-58917342 GCF_000738735.6 Corvus cornix cornix | reverse complement strand
CAGTTCAGTAGCCTGATCACTTAGCTTGCTTATTATCCATGCCACAGATGCAGAGATAGCTTGGATTCACACATGGTTTAACAGCTTAGGCCCAGCATCCTGTAAACACTACTACATTACACATTAGCAAGCTTTCATTCTGAACAGCAGAGACCAAGAGACACTGGAGAACCAACTCAGAGGGTCACCAGAGCTTCATCTGGGATCAGTAATGCTACACAGGCTGGACCCCAGCACATTCCACACGTAAAAACCATTTCTGCATTTGCACCTCATGTTTACTTCCACAAAGCTCATACTGTTGGATGCAGCATTGTGCAATTGTCATAAGTGTTGTATAGTAAATTCTCTTACAAGTAGAACTTGTGGGCAGAAAGAGCTTTGAGAGATCTCAAAGAGCCAGTTCAAATCATCACAGGCAGCAACAAACCAGAATTAATACCCTCAGTAAGAACCAAACCGCCTGTCAGTGAACAGCACTTCCCAGGAGCACCAGTTCCAAGAGGGCTTATAAGCACAGACACATGAAAAAACACATGGAGTTAGACCAGACCCAGTTCTGTGCCAAAACAAACAAGCTTTCTTGAAGAGAAGAGCACCAGCAAAGCCAGCACTGATGGCATACTTATGATTTCACAAGAGTCAATCAATGTTGAGCAAGGACAGTATTCAATTGAAGTTAATATTCCTCGATCTGAATCTAAACCTACTCTTCAGCAGGTGTAGCTGAAATGTGCTTTCCAAACCACTGACATGAATGGAAGAAGCTAAACATCATGGCATTCCATCCCTCCACTGCCTCAGCCTAGGATTGACTACATAAACACATTTCTTACAAAAAGCCCCATCTTATCACCTTATCCTCTGGCATTCTTATCCCATCCTGAGGTAAAAAGCAAGATTCTACTTCAATCAGCTACAATACTTGAGCTTATTAAATGGTCTAACAGACTTTATTAGCATCATGGAATATAAAATTGTCATTATGATTCTTCCCCAAATCAGCAGTATATACTTTCAATAGACTTTTTCAGTACTCATTAACAGATAAAAATAAACTTTAAAAGGGCATAGACCTTCACTTAGTTCTAAATCAAAACAGAGCTCACCAAAATAGCAAACAACACTTATACTTACTTCTTTTTTCATCCATAACTTTAAAGCAGTAAGTAAAGCCTTCACTCCTTGCACTAAATAGCTTGGAGGCTGGAAACCATCTTCCCTCAGTTCTAAAAAGGATACAGAAACCAATTTAGAAACACACTAACAGCGAAGACCTTCAGTATACCCTTCTACCCGTCTTCTTCTACCCTTCGGTCAATAAAGCTGCCATTGTGCAACAGCACAATAAAGGAAAAATTGTGCAAGCAAATGAAACTTGACATCCTGCATTTACATGCATACTGTAACAACAACAATGACAACAAAAAAACCAAATCCAACCCTAAAGTGCTTCTACATAAAACCTTTTCTTAACTTAGTCTTGTGTGAATTAGGGTTAGTTTACAACATACTTAAAGGTCAATTAGGGAAAAAGAACCCAGATCTAAAATACAGAACGAAAAATAACATTTGAAGAAAAAAGACAGTCTTACTTCATTGAGAAATATTTTAGTCAAAGGGGACCAGCAGGATGTGGGATGTATCTCTAAATTAGAATTCGCATTGCTTATCTCCATACATATGCAAATGGCTCACACTAGCATACTTCCACTTCCCAAACATTTTTTGTCACCCTTCCAATTATCACAGTTCCCCCTCATATGGTTTACATCATTTTTCCTCCCAAAATCAAACGGGACAGGGGGTGGAAACCACTCTGCCACAGAAGCTTCTCTTCTTAGTGAAGGAAGATGGTGTTCCCAAGCAATTGCAATTCCTTTTCACTCTCTCTTTTGCTTCATGGGGGTAAAAGAAGTAGAGAAAAGACAAATCCTCCATAAGCAGACAAAAGGAGATTAAAACCTTTCCTCATGTTCCTGACAAATATTTCCACTTGTCAGTAGCAAATGGATCAACACTAGAACCATTTGGCTCATTTTATTCCCTTAAAAGAATACACTAATAAAACACTGTTCTCATGGATAATGTATTAGGAAGCTGGCAGAAAAAGGAAGGTTCTGTGAGTAAACAGCTGTTCTTCTCTCAAAGGCCTCCTACTTGTTAAAGGGTATGAGAGGTACTGGCAGCAGAAACCTTCCTGCCCATTAGCTGACTCAGTTGATAAAATTTTAAGAATACAGTGCAGTACCACAGGCTGAATTTTTTAGATGCAATAGAAACAACTGCATGAACTGAAAGTAATTCAAATTAATGAGTACAGGATGCATTAACAACAGCACAAATTGCCTATTTTGAAACCCCAAGAATTAAGAAAAATAATTTAGGTGAATGCAATAATACTTATCACGAAACACTTTCTGCCAACAAAAAGTCAAAATCAAAATGTTTGTGACCCTGCTGCCATTTTATAAAAAGAACCAGGAAGACATGCTGTGTTGATTTTCCTTACTGACCTGAATTTCATATAAAGTACTGCTAACAGTTGGACATCACCATTACCCTAATACAACCAAACTAGCATCATCCTTTATTCATAAAACAATGGATTCTGACTAGCAAACACCTAATTCATGTGAGTCTTGATGCCAAAACCCAATATAACCTTCACCCTAGCCACGGAAACATTCATTTTTATTTTTTATGATGAGTTGATAGGTCAGAGCATTGTTCAGCAACAAAACATCTGCTAAACCAAAGATGAAACATAACATGAGAATAAGCTTCACAGCCCTCCCCTAAAACACAAGCCACCAGAGGCTCCCAGCCTATGGACTCAAGGAGTCATGGGATAAAAAGGGGAAGGGGAAGAGTGGGACAAACAGACACAGCATATAGTTAGCTAGATCTTACAGAAACATACGTGTTCCACTGCTTTTCCAGCAGGAACACAGCTCCTATGTCTTCTGACGAGTTTGTAAACACTAAATATGCATGAATGAGACAAATCAACGCAAGCTTTCAAGATAAAAATACTCTTCTTGGAAGGAAAAATTTTCTGCAAGTTTGTTCTATTTGGCAAGATTTCTGAGTTTCTCTAGGCTCACCCCAAGACTTTAAATGCTCACTTAGGAAACAAGTGGTGTTCAAGGCTTTAATTTGCTGAAAGGAGAAGAGATAATTTGTAGAAGTGCAAGAAAACTTCTGTGTTCAGCTGTGAAGCCACCAAGAAGAAATCCATAGATGTAAGTTAGTGGGATCATTTCACAGAACCATTTGCTCAAAGGAAAGGCTATTAAAAGACATTAAAAGATCTTAACTGATATGAAAGAAGCCTGAGAAAAAAAACTAATGCCATGGTCCATTATCACTTAGGAGAAAAAGAATTATAAAAGCAGATACATGTGCATCTCTTAAAACAAAACAAGCATTACCTTTCAATGTTTCCAGTAAGTTTTTGGCCACAAACCAACAGATGGCTTCAAAGAAAGGAAATTTGAAAAGATCTGGGGTTTTTAGTCTCTTCTCCATTTCATAACACCTGAATAAATGCAAATATTACAAAACATGAATGTTGTAATTATCAGATTCATTATTCAACTATGTAATCATTTAAATTGACACAATGTCCAAAATAAAATGAAATAAAATAACCATGGCCATGATAAATAAAAGAAGTCAAGTACCACATAGTTAAACCCCAACAAGACCACAGACAAGATTGAACTCTGGTCTCATTCAGGCTCTGACCTTATCAAGTTTGACTGCGGCACTTCTAAGAATAAAGTTGGACTTCATAAAACTAGGATACAAACCCAATGTGTGATCTTTTAACAGATGGAATTTTATCAGGATTCCACTGTAATAAATAAAAACAATATGTTTAGAAGACAGCTCTACATCTTGGACAAAAACTAAATACAGCTGCCCTTAGAGCAATGCTGACTTGAGGATGCTCATTTCAACTCAGTGTCGCACACCTGGGCTTGCTTAGTTTTGTTTTACTCACTTACACTAATCTCCAAAGTAGAGTTTTTTCTCTTTTTTTTTTTTCCCCTCCTTTTAGTCACTTAAATTCTTGCATAGCCTTCCTTTTGCTTTTGAAACAAACTTTGCAGAAGTAAAATAAGAGAATGTGCTTGATACATTCTAACTGAAAATGCCACTATTGTCTGTTAAAGAGCCTGTACCAATTTGATCCTGGTTAAGCGCATGAAGAAAAATCTCTATGAAAAGAATATCCTACTTACTGGGGCAAAAGTACAGGAAGAGCTGAGACTAACCTGAGCTGCATGCCAATGTTGAGGTTGTGCAAAAAGTTTCCTCCAAAAGCCATACAATCCTGAGATGTGAGCACAGCGTGAATCCAGCCTGAAACGACAGATTGTGAAACTTAATACATACGTATGAATTATTCTAAGACTGTTTTTAAATACACATATAAGTAAAAAGGCTGTTCCTGAAAGGAAAGAAAGCAAATGAATTTGTATTCTGTGCTAGGAACAAGTAATATAAATTTTAACAACATGTAAACTACAGTTTCAGAAATCTGGTGGAACTGTAATTTTCTGAACAAGTGAAGCTTAAAACATTTACCACTGGGAGGGGAGGTAAGGATGCAAAGCCAACTTTTCAAGTAAAAATTCCTGAAGTTTTCACTCCGATCCACAAATATAAACAACTCAGGAGGAGAAAAATATAATGAACAAAAGATCAAGTCATAAAAATAAAACAAAATTATATGTCTTTCAATATTTACATGTTGCTTACAGTAACTGGGCTGTATGCACAACATAAAGTCATTTAGCAATACTGAAGTTTCTCAAATAGAAATGCAGAAGTGGTCCCACAAATTTTCTAAATACAGTCATTCTAAGTCAACTGAAATTATGATCAGTTTAAAACCCAGTCTAGACACTCTATAAAATTTGTCACATAATTGAAATATTGTCCTTATGAAATCCACTATTCAACTTGGTAAAGCATGGCCAACATCATGCTATCGATCTAGCTAATTACTACTGGATAATTTCAACTAAGTACACAAAAGAACACATTACACGAGCTTCCTGATTAAAAGAACTTATCTGTGAAATTTATCCTGTGGAGCTCTAATGTAAATAAATTACAAGTTGACTTTCTTCTGTCAAGATCTTTTTTCTGATTTTGCATGCCTACAGATGATCTTTGACAGAAGATGACTTGGACAGACATTTGCAGACTATTTCATGGCTTCACTGAGTGTAGGCAAGATGTACAAACACAGGAAGCTTCCCAATTAGAGAAAAGATCAGACCAAATCACAAACAACTATGTATTACAAACTAGCATACAATCCTAATTCAGCTAATAATGAACAGTTTTATGGTATACCTGCATCAACTAAAGGCTTTGATTTTTTTACATTCCTTCTTGCTATTATTATGCTGCACTTTTGATCAAGGTCTACATAACAAGGAATGAAAATTTGGTGTAGACCACACAGCATATCTTGAATAATACTTAAATAACTCTAAAGAGCCTCCCAGTAGATGCTATTCACCTACATGCAAGATTAATTTTAGATCAGAAAACTACTCTGAACATATTTCAAAGATTATAAAATAATTATGACACCCTCTAGCATCGGTGCAAGCAGAAACAGCAAGTGGTTTTCACCAAAGATCAGAGTTGGATTTTTTTCAAAGTCTTTACTCAGTCTTACACAATTTCCAATTTTTTTAAACACTTGGCTTGAAACCTGGTTGAATTTATTGGTTTTTACACTGTACTCCATCATATGTATATGAAAAAGTATGTGTGTATACACATACATGCACATGTGTAGACACACATTTATATTTGAAAGTATCATTTTTTTATGTGTTTACACGCTGAAATACAGTGAGAGCTCAGATTCAGCTGATTACTGAGAAAGCAGTAACTATTTTCTGTGAGTCACAATAAAATTCTTCATTCTGTAATTCTGCTTTCTTTGCTCATAGCTGTATGAACTTAGATACATGGATAATTAATGCCATCTCTTGCCAGAAAGATATGGTTTTAAAAGCTCTACTGCTCAGGAATGTCAAGAGCACACAGAGGTGCTCATCAGGTAGTACTTATTCTGCACAAGCTGTGAACTAGAACAGTAAACACTGAACCTCACAGGTACAGAACCGAGCTATGAGAAAAATGCAGTAGTCTAGAAAGTGCACGATGGAATAACATACTGCACATAATCTTCAAGGCTTCTTCCAGAAGTAGAATTGGAAATCATTTTCATGCTCCATCATTTAAAGCTTTCTTTCCCCAAAAACAGGGGAAGACAGCACCAGTACAAATTTTTAATAATAAAATAATAAAAACCATTTATAGGGATAAGTCGGATAAGCAAAAATACAAAAAAACTGGCAGTCAGTTTATTGGCAAAATATGGTTTGATTTATTAAAGATTTGTAAGTTTATAGTATTTGGGAGTTTGGGTAGGGTGGGGTATTTAGTTTGAAGGATTTTTCTGTGTTTTCTTCTTTAATAAAGAAGTTGAATTGTTTTGGCATTTCTCACAAAAGCAAATCAAAAAAACCACCCAACTTGTATTTTTAATACTCTAGCCTGCAGCATAACAAGTTTATGTGATGTTGTTGTAATAATTATGCCTAGTAGGCCTTGCAATACTGAAATCTGTAAAAATAAAACTGTATTATAAAATTAGAATAAGAGTTCAGTCTGGATACTTATCAAATAGTGAACAATCTGTGCTCTATTAACTGGAACTACTTCCCTGATAATCAAATTAAACTTTAATTTGTTGTCTTCTAATTGGGTAACAAATACCCTTTCGTTCCCTGATAATTGTTACGGCTGTCAGCCAATCTTAAAAGCTAATTACTTGTTCTGAAAATCTAAATTTCTAATTTTTTATTATTCTCTCATCCATAATTTTAGAGGATACCAAATTTTGATAATGCAATTACTTTATTATATTCATAATTTCTGGTGATTAAACATGCTAAGTCCTAACAGTTAGGGTAAAATCTTACCTGTTGGAACAAATAAAGTGTGTCCTTGCTTCACAACACACTTGTAACACTTGTCAACCTTGTCCCCAAAATATACTTCACTCTGGGTGACAGATGAACTCCAGGACTCATAGAGAGCCAAATTTTCATCAGTGGGCTTGATCAAATAGAATATCTTCTCACCCTATTAGACAAATACATCAAATAAATAAATTAGTATTCTCCTAGAGGTACACTACAACCTCTAAGTCACTCCTAATGAAGTAACAGATTGACCGAAATGGCAAGCATTCCATCTTCCCACTATGGCATGTTCAGGCCTCCCAGCCCAGTGCCTCACAACTGCAATCCACCAAGAGCTTAGACACAGCACATGAACCAGTTGGTGTCTTGTGATTTAAAAGAAGTAAACAAACCAAGCAAAACTTTTCACTGGAGTATAAAAAACTCCAGTTTTCATAAACAATTTATGGATATGCACACACCTTCCAAATGAGAAAATGTAAGATGAAACCACTTCGCCACTTCTATGATGTACATGTGGTCAAATTTGTGAGAAGAATAAAAAATTGAGTAGGCCAATGATCTTCATGCAATTATTTTTTTTCCTACTAAAACCTCACTATATCACTCACAAGTCTACTAAAGTGATCAGTCAACCAATTACAGTCTACAAGTCACCAACAGCATGCTAAAATAAAAGCATAAAAATCACAGAGTCACACAGAATCACCAGGTTGGAAGAGATCTCCAAGATCATCGAGTCCACGCCCTAACACCTCAACTAAACCATGGCACTGAGTGCCACATCCAATCTTTTCTTAAACACATCCAGGGATGGTGATTCCACCACCTCCCTGGGCAGACAATTCCAGCACTTCACCACTCTTTCCATGAAAAACTTTTTCCTAATATCCAACCTATATTTCCCCTGGCGCAGCTTAAGCCCGTGTCCTCTTGTTCTGTCAGTTGCTGCCTGGAGAAAGAGACCAACCCCACCTGGCTACAACCACCTTTCAGGGAGCTGTAGAGTGTGATACGGTCACCTCTGAGTCTCCTTTTCTCCAGGCTAAACAACGCCAGCTCCCTCAGTCGTTCCTCATAGGTTCCAAGCCCCTCACCAACCTTGCTGCCCTCCTTCGGACACGTTCAGGTGTCTCAGTGTCCTTCCTGAGCTGAGGGGCCCAGAACTGGACACAATACTCGAGGTGCGGCCTTCACCAGTGCTGAGTACAGGAAGAATGACCTCCCTGGTCCTGCTGGCCACACTATTTCTGATACAGGCCAGGATGCCATTGGCCTTCTTGGCCACCAGGGCACACTGCTGGCTCATGTTCAGTCGGCTGTTGACCAGCACCCCCAGGTCCCCTTCTGCCTGGGCACTGTCCAGCCACACTGTCCCCAGCCTATAGCGTTGCAGGGGGTTATTGTGGCCAAAATACAGGACTCGGCACTTGGACTTACTTCATCCTACTGGACTCTGCCCATCCATCCAACCCTGCCAGGTCTCTCTGCAGAGCCCTCCTGCCTTCCAACAGATCGACACAAGCTCCCCGCTTAGAGTCATCTGCAAATTTACTAATGAAAAACTCCATACCCTCATCCATGTTGTCAATAAAAATATTGAACAGAACCAGCCCCAGCACAGACCCCTGAGGGACACCACTGGTGACTGGCCGCCAGCTGGATGCAGCACCTTTCACCACCACTCTCTGGGCCTGGCCATCCAGCCAGTTCTTAACCCAGCAAAGAGTGCACCTGTCCAAGCAACACCAGAGACCAGCAATTCACTTTCAAGCTCCTCCCTCGGTGTTGCAAGCACAAAATTTCATGCAGGTGATAATGTCACAACAGAAGGCTACACACTGAATAACTTTTGCTTCATATGGTCATAGTCATCCTAGAGGTGGTTGTACACTGGAACAGGCTCCCCAGGGCAGGGGTCACAGCACCAAGCCTGACAGGGCTCAAGAAGCATTTGAACATTGCTCTCAGGCACATGGTGTAACTCTTGGGATGTCCTGGGCAGGGCCAGGAGTTGGACTCAATGATCATGATGGGTTCCTTCCAACTGAGCATATTCTGTGACTCTGTAAATCAAGAAGCATTCATACCCAGAGAACGTGGTACCAAACTGATGTTCCTCCAAAATCGATATGAAAGTCAGTATAGCTGTCCTGGACACCCATTAAGCAATACTTCTGAACAAAAGGCTTAGGGAAGACAGAATCATCTGGCCAATAATTTTCCACCCACGAAAGCTTTCTGGCAATGTCTGGTACTTCCACTAATTCAGACATCCTTTTAAAAAACAAATAAACAAAAAAGAACTGTTAATATAAACAGGAGTAAGCACACCTCTTTTGAAATGACAGCTTCCTACAAAGACATTACTTATGAACTAATAAACATGTTTTATACCCACATTACATCACAGTAGCTGTCTACATAAAATACACTTCCTCCTGTCTTTCCCACTACAGGCATTATATTCCTACACATATTATTCAGCTCAGTGAAAACCACTTCCTACATTCAAGGAATTGAAGTCAATACTCACTTTGTGTCCGAGAATTCCAGGCTGATCACATTCAATACTTTGGGTCGGTCAGGATTTGTGAAGTATTTAATGTAATTATGGAGCTTCATTTTACTGTCTGCTTGTCTTGCTACATCTATGACATCTATCACTTTGTCACCACCTGTGAAAAACAGGATTACTTTTTTAAGGCTATCACAGATAAAAGACATTTCAGGTATTTAAGAGAAAATTTACTTTTTTCCAGTCTTTATCAAAACATTTCTGCAGAAAAACTCCACTACTATCATTATTCTCTTGGAAGAGAGATCAGTATAAACCAACTTTTTATTAAGTTTAACTTTAATTACTATAATCAACTACGGACAGAACTGAAAACACTCTAAAAATAAATCCCACTCTAAAATAACCCCCTTTCCTGGGGTTAACCAAAAAGAAAGAGTAGTATAGAATGGCTGCATCTGTTTAAAAAAAAAAAAATTGGTTTATGGCTGCAATTGCTAAGAGTAGCATGGAGAAATTTATCAAGGCAGATCTCTTCCTCACTTTTCCTTTCAACCATCACCAAACCCCTACCTTCCTTACATACATACACAACTTGCAAATAAGCAATTTCACTGAATAATTATCAGGGGTGTGATTCATTTCTCATGACAACAGAGGGGGTTACACACCGTGTATTCTGAAGTGATACATTTAGAGAACTAGACAAGCCAAAGACTAACAACAACACTATATTAGCCATTGGTTTATGGTCATTTAGTTACACAATGACCAAATTTGACACTTAATTCTGGAATGCTGGAAACATGCCTAGATGTACATTATAAACATATTTGCTTTAAGACTGCAAGTTTGTATCATCTTGATAAATTCCAGCTGAAATAGTACTTATTCCTTTTTCTTATTTTTAATTTCAATAATACAAAGGTAAATCTGGGGCATTCCTATTTTTTTCCCTGAACTGTAACACTTGGCAGGTCAAAATGTATGTATAAGGATGAGACAATCAAGTTTCTCTCTGAATCCAAAGAGGCAGAAACCCAAAAGAAAAGACTCAGAAATATCACAGTGATAACTAATCTTTAAGGCAGAACACATTACAATTTATCATCACAATGGTGACAACACTTGTGGTGCCTTTGTAAAATATTGATGGACAGAAAACCTATTTTCAGCACCCATCATTACATTAGGTGATCATGAGAATACACTCAGACTTCTCAACTGTTCCATGTGTTACAGGAAATGTGCTGCTGCAATTGGCTTGGTCTCTGTCTGTACTGCATGCTTACATGAAGCTGGCACAATTACAGACTGATAAGAGATCTGATAAGAAAGAAGTGGTTCTTGGGAAGCCCTAGCTTTCCTGGCAAAGGATGCCAAGGTAGAACATTTTTCAGGAAGATTTAATTCAGAAAGGCCAATTTACTGAGTCCAAAACATTAAGTTTTGTCATAGCCTAACCAATAATTAAACTTATTAATCCTAAGAGTGACTAATTCAATTCCCATTATCCTTGGTTTACAACATGTTGCAGAAAAAAAACCCAGCATCCCACATATAGCTTGCACTGAAATTAACAGGTTTGAAAGTTGAGAAGTAAGGCTGTAGTCCTATCACACATCTACCAAACAGACATACACACACACACACACACCAAAAAAAAAAAAAAAAAAAAAAAAAAAAAAAAAAAAAAAAAAAAAAAAAGAGAGAGAGAGAGAGGAAGAAAAAAAACACTCCAAACCACAGCTTTAATTTTACTCTCTGCTAGTCTTGAATTTAGAATAAATATTTAGCACTCTGGAAGCTCTTATAATCATGCAAGTGTTTATTTTAATTTACAGACAGGATCATTTTAATAAGTACTCCAGAGTGACTCTTACCTACATAGCGTTCCACATCTAAAACGGAGAAAGTCGGTGGAGGAAGTCTGAGTCCCAGACCATCTAACTTAGGAACCATAATGGGAACATCAAACCCATGTTTCTCCAGGTATCTTTGTGTCAGCTGGCTTCCATGCATTTTCAAAATTACTTCATCAGCACTGGTGGAAAAAAATGATGCAGTATTAGCAGAAGAGCATCCTCCAAGCACTACTGAAATAAAAAAAGTCTCAGTTTGGGGGAGGACAGATGGGAATGGCTACATCTGAATCCAAAAGAAACACACAGTACTGTTTTATTAAGCATTTAACTAAAGACAAAATAAACAACCTCAACAAGCAAAGAAACTTACCGTCTTGCATAATCTGGAAACTCATAATCCTTCTATATGACTGAAAAGAGTAATTTAAAAGGATGGGGAAAAGAAATTCTCAGAGGAGGCATTAAAGTACATTTTGCTAGTAACAACCACCACCAGCAGCTGCTCTAAAGAATTGTTAAGTCATTATGTTTCAGTGAGATAGCCAGCCAAGCTCAGGATCAAAGTATAAGCATGTTTCTCTGCTTTCTTCTAAAGCATGTGAGAATGGGTAGACTACAAGCTCATGTGAACGTTCTATGGTACTTGGAATGGAACTGAGAACTCTTCCTGAACTACAGGAGTAGACAGGCAATATTCTGACAGTAAGAGCACAAACACAAAACAAAACCAAAAACAAACAAACAAACAAAAAAAAAAAACCACCCCACCCCAAAACTCTAAACCCCTCAGACTGCCCTGCAGCAGTCCCAACAGACAACCCATCCCAGTGCAAAACTGAACAGGAGAAACTACTGCATGAAAAGGCAACTGTACCCATCTGAAATAGGGATGCACTGGGAAGAATTCCAAAGAAGGAAGAAGTCATCCTCAACCTTCACTTTGTGAAGCAGAGAAACATCAGTCACCTCCCTTGAGACACACTCAGATGACATTTCTCTGTGTTTTCCAACCAAAATATGGAAGTAAGGTTCTGTACCTTGGGAAAGAGCGAGCCCGCAGCTGTTTAACAAAGGTCCGTGTTCCAGCCTGCACTGGTTTGGAACCATCATCTGGCTCTGTGTAGTCATGTCTGTGCCAGTTTCTCCTCTTCTTCACTACAAGTTTCAGAAGGATTAAACATGGAATTAGTTAAATCAGACGACTCAGATTAGCAGTCATCCCATCAGTCAGACAGACATGCCTCAATCACATTACTGTAATTAACAAACCTTATTTCTTTAATCAGGTAAAACTCTACCTATTTGCAACAAAAGAAATCTGCAGGACACAGTACTCTCTATACTTTTATAGCTCCTTCTATAAGAGAATCTCAGCGCACACTATACACAATTTAAGATTCCATAGCCAATCCAACACAAGTAAACAGGTGCAGCCTGAAAGCTGCACAAATCTAAAAAATCAGCAACAAAACTAAAAATTGTAGTTGAATTTTTTAAAGCTCAGACCTTTTTTTTTAATCAACAAAAGGATGACACCTCTTGAATAGCCAGAGACTTCATTTTACATATTCACACAAGGTTAACAAGACTTAATCCCAGTGTGCTATCAACACCCCATAAGTACACCCATATCTGATAATATTACTGCTATTCACTACCATTTCCATTCCTTATGCCTCCACAATAGTTTTGTATGCAAACTGTTTTGGGCAGGTGTGATCTTTACAATACATGTAGCAAAGGCACTGCACTCCAAAACATACAACTTCTGAGCAGTTTGAAGCTTTTAATGCACTGCTACAACATATTAATAAAAAACAAAGGATAAATTAAAGTTCTATTACAATTTCAGGAATCCAAAACTAATAGTTCAATAGCAACAACTGCATTTCTAACAGCTCCTTATACTTAAAGGGCCAAGGAAATTGAAACACTAGACATTCTCATAAAAACTTGTTGTGGTGATCTCCCCATGACAAACGACAGATACTCAAATGAAAAAAGAGTATATATACTTTCACAGAATCATAGCATGGTTGAGTTGGAAGGAACATTGAAGATCATCTAGTTTCAGTATCCTGGTATGAACAGGGACACCTTCCACTCTCCCAGGTTGCTCAAAGCCCCATCCAACCTGGCCTTGAACACTCCCAGGATGAGGCATGCATCACTTCTCTGGGCAACCTGTGCCTGCGTCTCACCACTCTCACAGGAAAGAATTTCTTCTCTAATCTAAATCTACTCTCTTTCAGTTTAAAGCCATCATCCATTGTCCTATCACTAAAGACCTCAGTAAAAAGTCATTACTTATAAGCCCCGTTTACATATTGGATGATTGTTCTGTAAAACATTGTGAGCTGTATGTAGCCTCCCCATTTGAATTTTTTGACCTTGAGTGAAGGAGAGGACAAAGTGACTTATGATATCATGGTTAACTTAACTGCCTGTCTTCAAATTTTCATAATTTCACGACAAATCATTTCATAATGGGTATTTTATTGATTCAGTTTCATCAACCACTCATTTTTCGTCTTCATTTATAAAGAACACAAGCTTACAGCCTTGAATGGAAGCCCTTGGTGGTATCATCTGTTTGTTAGTACACTGCTCTTTAGAGCACTTTCCCTCTCTACAAACAAACCTACCTTTCTCATCCTCAAACTCTCAACAGGCTGAGAAGCCCAATTAAGTCATCAAGAGGTGCCTCTGCAAAAGGGACCACCATCTCATCATTTGGGAAACAAACTCCTAGAGTGGTGAACTTCCTACCCTTCTAATCTATTGACTTGCCAGCATATCACTTACAGTATTAAGAAACACACTAAGGGTCCAGTAATTTTAAGGCTGCATTTCAGTTTTTGCTAAAAAAGCCAAATGCTCCCCAGCTAGACAGCTGCTACTGGAAGACTGCCCCAAGAAGATTTACTGACATCAGATCTATAATTTAACCACTAATATTAAACAGAAATTTAGTTGTATATATCCTGAGGAAACTCAGAAGAGGAAAAAGCTGATGTTATTTGTCAACAAAAGTAGTGTTTTATAACTGTCTGCCAAACAGCCTGAAATGTAAATACAACATCCAGCAAAACCACTGCATTAATACAAATTTTAACTTCATGGAAGAGCTCATTCTTAAATTCACCTAAGTCATGACATATCCAAAATGTAAAAAAGCATTAGCAATACTGGAAACACAGCTCACTGAAATAGGAAGCTGGGGATGTATGAGGGGGGGGAAAATAGTTTCTAAAAAAGAAAAAGAAATTGCTGCTTCTCCAGAAAAAAACAGTTGGTTCCACAGGAATAACGGACATCTTATAGTCATTACACTTAAGAGGGAATAATTCCTATTGATGTGCTGTTTCCTACAGACATAACAATATGGACCCTTTAGAAGAAGACATTTAAGAGAATAAACTGACATTTATAGATCTTTGCTAACCTGAAAACCAGTGCTGCTTAATGAGCCAACTATCCAAATACTGTAAAACTTCATAAATAATGAAGACAGGTTTATTAAGTTTTCAAAGCTATTTTCTCAGTCATAAATAATAATACAAGAAATTAGTGGCTAATACTAATTTTCAGCAGAGTAGTTCCCCATAAATTCACTGCTGTTACAACAGCTCATTAAAATTGTAAGATGATACAGCTGCTTAAGAGATTTTATAGCATAGAAACACTTTTTAAAGTCTGTCTTTCCAACACTTACAAATCAGAAAATAAAATCATTCTTTTGCTTGTACTTGACCAATGTACATCATCCTTTCATGAGGGAACACTGAAGAAGAGGAAACAGTAATGAAAACTTTCTCTGCTTACGTATCTCTTAATTCTAGAGCTTTTTTAACCCCTTTAGACATTACAGAAACAACTGGGAAAAAAAAACCACTTTAACTGAATGGATCCTAATGCTCAAATTAAGGAAGGAACCAGTGTTCACCCTTGGTGTTTCTAAAAATTGAGGTAAAACCAGTTGTGACAACACTAAGAACTACACAAGACAGCTGCAGGGAGGGTGAGAAAAAGAAAAGTGTGTCCTGGAAGTTTTAATGAAAATTAAGTGTAAAGATTATGTTTTGGTTTGGTTTTTTTTGGTTTTTTTTTTAATTACCTTCCGCATACACTCAAAACAGTGGGCCAGTAACTGTCTCTGCTCAGGCAAACACTCTTCCCTGCCTTCTCTCACTACTGGACTGTTTCCCTCAGAGACCACCATCTGCTACACTTCAAATGGAGACCATCAAGAGATGTACACATGTACAATGAGGCCCCAAGCCCTGGAAGGGGCACTGGAGATTCCCAGTGACCAAAAAGGCAAGAAAAATGTTTGCACAGGAAGACTGAAAAGTTTTAAGGAGCACACAGTAAATCGTAGAATACCCTTCTAAGGCCTGGTACAACATCTCATATTCTCAGCTCAGAGCAAGCATGGGCATTAATACCAAAAACAAAAATATATTGGTTGGAGGGTATTTACAGAACTGAGAAGGCAAAACCATATAAAGAAAGTAATGTCTTGACAACCACACTCTTATTAGGACTTATTGAACCTTGTGCTTTCTCAAAGCTCTGGACATCATAAGCTGGTGAAACATCTGACTCACAGATTCATGCAAATAGAGCATTTTCAGACTTAAGGATCACTGAGAGAACTCTGAAACTAACAAAATGAATATGAATACTCTAAATCAAACAATCTAAAAAAAAACCCTCCACAGTATATTACTATTTTTTTAATTGCTGTTTTCTAAAATTATTTTGGATTTTAGGATTTATCATTTTATACACATGGCTGCTTACTAAAGGTCTTGCAAAATTGTTATTTCAAATCATGAAGAGGATTTTTTTCTTTTAAATAGATGAAGGAATTGATTAGTCAATTTTATCTTTCCATCTAACACTCAGTAGCTTTCTTTTCATTATTGGAACTTTTACATAATCAATTTTGTAAGATACTGAAAGTACCCATCCATTTGTACTATAAAGTATGTGTTTCTTGTATATTTTAAGTAAATTTTTTGCACTACCTCATTTGATTATAAATTCTGTTGCAATCACAGATATATACTTGCCCTCTTAGCTGAATTTTTGTCTCTTTGAAAACTCTTAGACAAAGTTGTTTTAGAATATGAAGCCGTACATTAAAATGCCTTTTTAACTTACATACATAATTTCATATGACTGAACTGGAACATGAGACATTATCAGTCTCTTTAAAAACTGAAGGAAGTAGGGCCCAAACTACAAATTGCCAGAGATTTGATTCTGACAGCTGAGAACAATTAATGAAATTCAATGTGAAGACATATTTAATTATATCACCTCTGTTTGGGTTGGTAACTGACATGTCGAAGCTTCTACTAAATCTAGATGATCTACACACTTGAGGCAATATGAAATAACAAGGATAATTTTTACCACAGATTCTTGTCTTTTTGAAAAGACTTCCAAAACAAAAATCCCTCTTATCTCACTGTCAAATTGCTGCAGGTAAGACATCACTTACACTACAAGAAAGGTTATTTTACAGGCATCAGGGTGAAGCAGACTAGTTCCCACTAATCAAGAAGAGAAAAGAAATTTCAAATTTCAAAAAGAAATTTCAAATTTTGAAAAGTTTGATATGATCCCTCTTCTCTTCCTAGTCCCTCTATTACACAGAAAAAAAGAGACAGAAAGGTAAGGAAAAAAATGGCTGTTGTTTGTATTCTGACTTATAAGACAAACATGCAGTTTTTGAACTGAAAATGACCACTGGAGTACTAAAAACTACAACTACATAAACCAGCATTTATCTTACCTTTTAGCTGACAGACCTTGAACTCATATATTACAGAAGATACATATCATGCAACATGTATTAATTAAATCAGCAATTGATGCTTAACCATTTTGTTCATACCCCACAAGACTATCACTGACGGTGGTTTTAGACTTATTTCTAAACGTAAAGTAAATTCAGATTTGAAACTATTATATATCTTAAGTCAGCATTGACTATAAAACATTATGTGGTGTCTTCAAGGGAAAAAACCAAAAACCAAAAAAAAACCAAACCCCCAAAATCAACAACAACAAAATCCACAAACAAACCCGCATCAGAAAACACAAATGACCATGGCTCAGTGCTTGGAGGGTAAAGACACATTGCTTATACTTTTCAGGTCTGAACACAGAAATTTAATTCATGGTTGGAAAGGTGACATTTATTTTTAGATTTTTCATAATACTGTTTCTGCTTGAGAAGGGAAGACATGGGGGGAAATCTAGGGAGTCCAATAAAGCAGTATCCTTTCAGTAGTCACCAAAAGAAAATATGTTTCAATTTTCCACTGCAGATCTCTACAGCAAATTTATCTACTGAAAGGAGAACCAAAGAGATGTCTCTTGTTGCTCTGTATCAGACTCTTCTGGCAACTCATTTTGACCTTGTTTATAAATCAGAACCTGAGATTTGGAACTGTGTAACTTTCAAGGACATAAATGGAGGGAGGAAACAAAATCAAAAACAAACAATGAAAAGCACAAACAAACACCACTCATAGGATGTTCATATTCTGCTTTCACTGTTGGAAAGTTGTGTTTGACTATTGTGGCACATAACCTACAACCATCAAGAAAGGAAAGACACCTAACTTGTACATTTTTTCAAGGTTGCCTACTTAGGTATTTATCAGAACTTTGATAATTAAAATACATGAACCTTGAAGCCATCTTTGTATGTTCCTTTTTTTTTAAAAATGATGATTCCCTAATTTTCATTCTCTCCCTCTCTGCCAAGTCCAGAATGTTTTCTACTAACTCTGTGCACTTTGATTTCTCCAATCTATAGTCGTGCATTGTATTTTATCCTATCTGCATCTCCACATCAGGGAGGCTTTCAGGATGGTTTGTTTGTTCTGTGGGTTTTTAATCAGCTCAGAGTTCGTCATGTAAAACCAGTACCTTCTAAATAATCAAATTCATCTTGAATATTCTTCTGAACAGTCCTTTGCATTTGTATGTGGAGAGAAAACAGTCCAAACATGTAAGATGAAATCTGAATAACCCATACTTACTTAGAGAAGGTCCATGGAGAATTGCACAGTTGGGACAATGGTATAGATCAATGTCAACAGCATGGTGCTCCTCTACCCCAACGCAGCTGGAATAATATTTTTTACATGTTAATGAGAATGCACACAGGGTTTACTTTTCAAGCTAAAAAATAATTAAATCTCAGGCTTTTATCAAAACATGCTTACTCTACAAAATGATAATGAGATACCAGATTATCTCAACTACTGGGTTGCCACATAAATTTTGAGTAATAATTTATCACTGAACACAGAATGCCATTAAAAAAATCATAAACAGGAAACAAGAATCAAATTCCTTTAAAAATAAGCAAATCCACAATATATATACACCATTGACCCCAAAACTTTGATCCTAATTACTGGAAACAGTTTATACAAAATAATTCAAGCAATTTTGCTCACAGAAGCTATGAGTCAAGAAAAAAACAATCTCAGGTTTATGTGCTGTTAATTTATAGAAGATATAATGGATATTTTTCTTGTCTTGCTTTTTCTTTCTGTAAAAAGCACATAACTGACTCCTACCCCCCAAGACAAATTAATGAAGAATACTTTCATGTTCTTCTTGAAATCTTTACAATAGAACTGGCTTTGTAAGCTACACAAGTGACCACACAAACAACCTAGTAGAACTGGTTTGGGCTGAAAATAGCAGCAAGTATTTTAAAGAGCATTTGAGAGATGTAATGTTTTCTCAGAGCATTTTTTTTCCAGATAAAACAGTTAAAATGCGATTAAAAGCAAAATCTTTGCAACAGTCATGACAAAGCATCTACTCTGCTGATCTCTAAACAACAAAATTTTAAAGTCAGTGAAGTACATTTTCTTAGAAGCTGAAACCCTAGAGGTTAATTGGAGAACATGTGCTTTTGCACGAAGTTCTTAAGAAAAAAAACAAGTAATCCCTGCTTGCTGGTCTGAATCCTGGCAGAGTTCTTCATTCTCTGAAAAGTTCATTGACACTTACAAAATTGCTGACTTTACAGTTCATACAGAAAAAAAGAATACAACCCTGAACATTTACACCAAAATTAGGTACGTACACTCAGTGCACTCTAGTAACATAAGAGCTGGAACACCACCCCAGTCACGTAACCCATTTCATATCAAATGTAATGAGTGCTCAGATACTGAAGCTTTGAAATGATCCAGCTACACAAAGTCTTTTCCTCAGCAGCCTTGTGCCAAAACTGCTGACACGCTCCAGCAAGTGTCAGTACATGCTGCCAAAACAATACAAGAAACAGTCTAGCACTGAAAGCACAATGAGCCAATCCAATCTGAACCTGAAGAGCATCTCCCACGTAACTATCAAATAGAAGTGCATGCTGAGTTCCCTCTAAACATTCAGCAAGTTCTACTTCCCCATTCCCTACATAGCACACGAAATCCAGAAATTATTTAGCTTTTTTATATGCATACTATTTTAAAATCTAAATACAATCAGCTGCCACAGTCCATCACAATTCTTGCAATATTTAGCATCTGCTTTAAGACCACAGCTACAAGAATCATTATTACATGAAAATCCAGCTGACATACAAACAAAAAGGAAGCCAGAAGCAGTCTTTAAAAATGCATGTCCCATTTCCTTCTGCTTGTGTTCTCTCTCTTTTTATAGAATAGATTAATGACTCATAATCCTATGCATTATAAGAAAATTGTTTTAAAATGTACACTCTAAAAGCCCCAAATGAGAAGGCTGGTTTTATAAATCTTTAGGAATCTCATTATTTTAGCTAAATTTCTAATTTTTGAACAGCTAAAGATATTTATGTTGAACTGTATCTTGATCAAGTTTGCACTTCATTTATTCCCTTCCCTTTTTCTTGGTGTTTATCTGATACATTCATCATCACTCCAATCAGATTATCTTGCTAACAGTAAGAACTTTGCATAAAAATACAGTAAAAATAGCCTCCAGCTTTGACAACTATTTGTCCTATTCTGTTTAAGAATCTTAATTTTATTGTCTCTTATTGAATGTTACAGATAACAGAATTTCTGCTTTATTTTCAGGCTTAGCACTAATGATTAACTCCATAACCTTTAATGGAGGCACATGGGATTTTGTGTACAGAGACTGGAATAGTATTACAATGGATGGAATAGCCATTCAGTAAGGGAAGCAAACATTTTCAGTCTACTATTTATGCCATAAATGCGGCACTGGAAACACAAAACACTAATTGGAGATCATGGAAGTGAATCCAGCAGCAGATGCCTGACTGAAGCAGAGGGCAAACGAGGTGCCAGCACCTGCAAGAACAAGCATTGCCAGGGATGCCACAGAGCACATCAATCACACACAGCACCATTACAAGTCACTTCCCTGCATCTCTTTCTCCAACATACACAGATGAATCTGACATTAATCACTCTGGCTACTAGCAAGCAATCAATTACTGTGGTAAACGCAACTTCAGACCTCAAGCATCAAAACAAGGTCACCAAGAGGTAGCAGAGAGCCTGGAAAACATTAACAAACACTGCAACACTCCCAATCCACTGATGTCTTCCTGTATGAAATATTATTACCCTTCACCTTGCAATCAACCCAATCCATTTGGGTTGAAATGTCTTGAGTATATATTACCTAGTTTCTGAATTGCTCATCTCCTACAGGGAGGTCACAGACTAATCCTCAGGAACAGTGGAAGGCCTACAGTATTACACAATAAAATACAGTAATACTAATTAAAAAGAAAAAACAATGGTACAAGACTATGCAGAAATACACCTTTAATTCTGCTCATGAAGGTGGAAAGGCTAACCAGGCCCCATTTCACTTGCAATGCCCTAGAGGGAGTAGCAAGGTAAAAAAAATTAGTTAAAAACAGATTTCATTACATCGGTCTCAGAGTGGTCAGACACTCCCAACTTCCCAAAGTGTTTAGTGTCAAGGCAAGGTCAGCAAGAGGTAGCAAAAGAAGTGTGAAGTGGTAAGTTTTTTCACACACAAGAACATGCCCATCCCTGGCATCTGAAGAAATCTCTGGCTACTAGAAGTTGGAGGAACCCATTCTCCCGACTTAAGTCTCACTGGAAGGCGAACGTTTTTGATTTAGTCTCAGCTTTCCATTTGATCATTAAATTTGTAGCTATGTAAAAGCAGAAAGTTTAAACCAAAACAATCAGAAGAGGACTCTAACATCTCTGACAAGCACTAGTAGACCACTGCTTTTTGGTAAAGGGCCAAAAGGGCTTCTTTCACAGTGATGGGGGAAGTCCTGCAGAGGCTGTTCTCTTCTGCAGTATTGTTATTAATTTACAATTTAAGTACCGATAATTCAGAATGACAGATTCAACAACTATTTCACAACTATGCTGGAAAGTCTTGTACAAGGAGTTTGCAAAGTCCAAGACAGTTAGAAGAAGTATTATCCCTGGAGACTGCATGGCTGTACACTGTAAGCCACCCAAGGCACCTGGCACATCTCTCCTACTGCAGCACAGTGTGAATAAACATTGGATCCATGTCAGTCACCACACAGGCTGCTGCACCTTCCACATCTAATACCTGCTTGCTCTCAATCCAGCCTGGCTTTTCTCTTCCCTACTTCTGTTGTTACCAAGCACAACATTTTAGAGATTGCTTAACTGCCTTTGCTGGCATGACTGAAAGAATCCTGGTTTAAGAAAAAAAATCCAAAGCACTCTTGATCGAAGGCCTTATTTTCAGTGTTCTTAAGGGTGTAAGACTACTTGAAAAGCTGATTTATTAAAACAAGTAGTATATGTGCTCTACCATTATATAAGATTCCAAATGTAGAAGAGACTGATTACACAAATAGCACTATAAAAGTCAAGAAATGAGCAAGGTGTAGACACCCATTTTCCCAGTTTAATTCCTAGATTAAACCAGGAAGATATTCCTACTAGGAAAATTCTGAGATTTCCTGTATACAACATCCTGAAAATAAAACCTCGAAAATTGAGAGATGTAAGCAATTCTCAGTGATCTAATAAAAGGACAGCAGAAAACAGATGAATCACCATCAATAGGGAAAAGAGCTAATTTGTCAAGAAGATGGGCTGTATATGGGACATCATCCTCTTGGCTTCCCTCTTCTGTTCCTTCCCCCTACTGCTTCAGTTCCATAAGGTCCTTTCCCACCTCTTTCAGGAGCATGTGCAAAACAATCTTACAGGCTCATCTTTCTAGATGCACTTGGACTTTTCAGGCAGTCTCCTACAATAGCTTCTGCTTCTCTCCAAACCAGCACGACACTTTGCACCTGTAAGCTTCACCTAGCAGATGACGAAACAGCACAGGACATCACAGGCATGTCTAGCACTAGTTCTTCAACAGATATTGTTGGATACATATTATTTTACAATTAGATATTGATTTACAGCTCAAAACTGAGCCAGTTTTTTAAAGTCTCTTATTTATTATTGGGACACATGAAGTTCAGGCCCCAAGATCTCTTGGTTTTCCACAGTCTGACCTGAACAGTCTGACATTTTTTGTGGTCATTGTGCAGCAAAAATGCAGGTATGGGGCTCTTGCTAGTATGTTTAGTTAAGCACAAAACCTGGCATCTTTTCCAAGCTATAAAATTACTAAAAATTATGTTTTCCAAGATCCCCTTATATTCTCCCTGAATAAACACTATGGACAACCTTTTTCTTTCTCTACCATCCTGTTTCTGAGCAAGAACTCAGCACGTCCTCTTCACGTCCACCCTTGCATCAGCACCCACAACCTTTCCCTGATATGCCTCAGCGAGCACTGCAGGCTTTATCCGTAAAAGGAGGAAAAAAGCACAGGTCTTGACATCCAGTAGGAAGAAAACAAATCAACAAAAATCCTGGAAGAGTGGAAAAAGACTAAGGGTATTAAAGCATGTTCCCTGTTACCAAGAAGGCAGGACTATAGACAATTACTAGGGGTATAAGCATGTTTCCTATTATCTGACAGAGCAGATCGCCAAAATGCTTTCTCAATTTCCAGTCATCCACAGAACAGCCAAGAAGATATATAGATAGTGAGTCTCTGCTGTGTCTTAACAGTGATGAGGAAAGGAACAAGGCAATTCTAGAGGTAGCAAAGATTCATTAGTACCAGCACAGCCTTAATTGTCAAAAAATCTGAAGTCACTACCGCAGGGTACAGCTTCTCATAGCATTAAACTGAACATAGCTGTCACTGCTAAAAAAAAAGTCCCACCCTCCTTTCTCCAACTGCCTGACCATGGGCTTCCATTGTTTCTCTCCCCAAATCCAAACCATCAGGCAGCCACATGACAAGTCAGTTCAATAAGCTGATCCGAAAGACAAAAACTGCCACTCAACTCACTTTTTCAAATAGGTTTTAGAAACCTTAACAGTAAGATTCCTAGAAATAAAAAATAAAATGGTGCATGTTACCCTTATATGTATATATAACTTATATGTATATTTAGCAAATAGATAACAACGCTATTTTCAAGAAGACAGATGAAAGAAAATATTCTGTTACTTCATCTCTATTTTGTCTTTCTAAAAATGATTGCTAAATAGGAAGGAGATGACTGTTCAGCAATCTTATGCTGATAATATACCTTTTACTATCAGGCCTTCATATTGAATTTCAAATCACCAGGGATGAGAGCTATTTCTATTAATATACTGAGCAAATAACTCTAAGTAGTAGGCAAGCATTATAGCAAACTTTTCATTTTATCTGTAACAAGGTCTGCAGTTGCTACTTTCAGTCCTAATCTGAGCGTAACAAACCCAAAAAAACGATCATAATTCTTGCCAAAATTAATTAGTGAGCTTGCAAGTTACGCAAATAACAGCTTCTCCTACTCCATCCCAAGAATGCAAAGAAAAGTATGGGGTAGGAAGTCTGTCTGGCAGATTTTAAGGAATTCTGGTTAGTCATTTAATTTAAGCCTATGCTCTCCAAGCAGGAAAGAGATGCCAAGTAGACAGTATTTACAGGTCAAAACAATGGAAGCACTAAAGATGTCACTGCCACAACCAAACAGCCACATCTGCCACTTGTTACAGGACAATAAAAAAATACTTAATTAGGAATAGAAAGACAAAGTCAGCGTGATAATACTATTGATAGACTCCGTACCATCCCACAGCACAAAAACAGATTAAAGAATGAAGTTCATTTGAAGAAGAATTTAAAATTTAAAATAAATGTAGTGAGCTTTAAAAACCTGGACCCTAAGCTAGACAGATTTCCCCTCCAGCCCCACTCTTCAAAATGCATGCAGTTACACCAAAGAAAACAAAACAGACCAAAAGAAACCACAAAGCAACGTGAGAAAGCTGGTGTTTCCTTCCACTATCTCTTCATCTTACCATGATAAGCATGGTAACAGTTTCGGAATCACGATAAGCTTACAAGGATTTACTTCTGAAATGAAATAATTTTTGAAAAGTGACCAACTTCTATACACTAGATATAGAATTGCTACCTTAAATTACCAAAAAGAATACTCAGCATAAAAATATTAAGAGGTTTTACTTTTGCCATATTCACTTTGCAAAACAAAATACCTTTTAAAAGGGAGCAACTGATATAAACACAACCCAAAGAACATGCATAACTACACTTAAAAATTATTTTTAAAACAGCAGTTATTCTGTTTTTCTATCTGTAGCAAACATTCCCCTCTCTCAAAATTACCAATTTTCTCCAGAATAAAAAACAAAATCATTTTTTAGATATGTACAGGATATATGCATGTTGGCCCAGCAGCTTACCTAGCTTTAGCACATATTCACTCAAACACATTCCACCAACCAAGTTCTTAAGGACAGAAAAATGACATGTAAGGCCAACTCTCAAAAACACCTAAAGATATACTAACTTATTAAACATTGCATCATCCTTCAACACAGATAAGAATCCCAAGAACAACAATGCTGCATGCCATAATATACATAAAACTCTGACCTTTGATTGCTCAGACACATCTGTTCTGGTACTTCCAAAGTCCTAAGAGGCCTTGGTCTACTTATGATTAACCACCAAATTGCACATTAAAAACACTGATGTTCATTACATAGGTTTAGACTTCCCTACTATAATTCAACCCTACTGCTTTTAAATTATGTAATATTTCTCTGAAATGAGGTATTGCAATAACCCAAACATGCAGACAGGTATATGATCTATTTTGAATTCCAAAGGGCCTTCCAAAGTTTCAGACTTCCTGCACCTCCTGAGATAAAATTTGAAGTTTGATAGCAATTCTAGTGTTGTCCTTTCGGAAAACACTTTTAATGGCAGTACTCTTGCACATTTTTCCATTGAGAAAGAAAATCAGTATACATAATTTCTTTCTCAAGTAACAGTGCTTTTCACTCCCTCAAAGCACAGAGGTTCAAATAAATAAAATCAGTATATGACATCTTGTCAAAGAAAGCCTAATTCTAAGGAATGGTTTCTGAAAGTAGAAACCTAATAGGAAAATTATGGTCAATGGAACAAAGCTATCAAGTTACAAAATGAAATAGATTCAGTCACAAATACAACAAACTTTCTACTTGCATTGAGAAAGTAGCCACATAGTCAACATAATCATCATGTTACCTAAAAGCTCAAGGAAAAAATAGTGATGTACATTATGTGTAAACTGACTCTTCCATTCCATAATATCAGTCCAGTCTGAAAACAAACTGGTATGTTTTTGAAACCCAACACAATTTTTTCCAAGATCTGGATTTTAAGTACAGTAAGTTTAATTTATTGAAATTGTTAGAATGAAGGTAGGAGAGAAGGTCATTACTTTTAGAAAATACTTTGACAACTGAATATTTGGCATAATCAACATGTTCTTATCTCTAATCACTGGTGAAAAGATTGTGTGGAAAGCTGATTTTCTACACAAGCATTTCATATAACTACTAGGAATTTAGGCAGAATGAAGTCAAATGACTGTTCAAACTGAAGTGAAAGAATTAAATGCTCAGAAAATCCAAACAGCTTTATGCGCAAAAATATACAGTGAGATCAAACAACATTTTCACTACAATGTAAGACTTCTAGGAAGAGACATGCAGTCCAGGTTAACCCATAGTGGCAGCAACCATCGTGCATTATGTGTAGCAGTTTATGAGAAGTTACTTTTCCTAATGACAATTTACTGATTGAGCCAAGTTAACATTACTGAAGTGCTTTTGATGTGTTCCTTCTGCTTAGTATCGTCTATTAAGCACATAGCAAATTTCTTCGTCCTTCCTGTGCCAAAGGAGATTTCTACTTATTCTTCCCAGCCAGACTGATTGCATCAAGCTGATTTAAAAGAGTATTTACAATTAATTTTGTTCCTGTCCTTTTAAAATCACTCTTTTACAAAAAAGAAGGTCCGAATGAACCTGAACCTTTTCGTCTGAATCTTTTAGTGTAGATTTTGGCAAAATAAGCTGCCTCAAGACAATCAAATAAATAACATATAAAAAAACTACAGCAGACCTCAAAACTAAACAGCTTGTCAGTGAGAGCAGAGAAGAAAAAAAAAAGTATTTTAAAAGCAGCTGTGATAGCTGAAGGCCTTATTTCAGTATGAAACCATTGAGAGAAACAAGGATGATACCAGCAAGTGAATCATGACACAAGATTTCTAGGAAAGAAAGAAAAATGTACATTGGTCTGACATGAAGAAATTCTTTTTAGCACTTTAAAACCAGCAATCTGTGTAAACCTTCAGATATGAAGCAAAGCACACTGCTAAGGAATTCAGAAAGATTCTCTATAGCAGTTCAGACTCCTCCTTCTCCATTGATTTTCCCAGTGTGGCCAGACTGACACCCCAAAGAGAAGGAGGAACAATAGTCCAATCTGACTTCAGGCACTGTGTCTTAGTGAAGTTGCAACTGCTTTAAGCCTGTTGAAATAAATGAGAACTATCCTGTTCTTCCCACAATTGATGCAGGAAAAAGGATTAACATTGGATTTCAATTAATTCTAGGAACACTGGAGTCCCAATTTATCTGACCACAGCCAACATGAATTTCAGTTCTGGTTATAAGGCACAGTCTAGAACAGCACTATTAAGTAGTATGGGCCCTAAACAAAGAGAAGAAAACACATTAGTTATTTAAGACAGAGAATAACTTCTTCTGTATACACTAATGACAAAAGTTTTATAGGTGATTAAGAAAGTTCTTCAGTGATGTATTTTTATCTCTTCCTCAAGACTCCAAGTCAACAGTTAACTTCTTCCCCCCTAAGATAAAACAGAATCTAGTAAACCGCCCTGACACATAACTGCATCTTATTTAGGTAATTTGCCTTATTTCAATTCCCAGACAGGGTTATTCTAATTGTGCTTATAAATAAGAAAAAAAAAAAAAAATCCCAAACTTACAACAAGCGAAAATTAAGTACTTTAAAATAATACCTTCAAACCAGAGGGTTTAAAGGCAGAACTGACACTCTTGTCTTGATTCTATAAAAACAAAAAAACCAAACAACAGAAACAACAAAAAAACAACCCCAGCACCACACTACAAAATCTTCAACCATTTAAAACAGCCTCCATACCCATCTTGAAACAGACATCTTAATTGAGTGCCTCTGTGTGTGGTTGTATTCTACCCAAGAACAAACTACTACTAAAATTGCTACCATTATTTCCCCAGCAGAAAAAAAGGAAGAAATATCCTAAGCTCTACAGAGATAACAAAAGGCTGGAAAAGGGAAGTCAGTATACAGGTTAATTAAACGTTCACTCATTCAGGAATGAAGCAACTACGACAACTTAACACAGCAAATTAAAGCTGCTTATTACATGTCCTTAATTATATATATATACATACATATATATATATATATAAAATGGAATCACCACCTCTAAGTGTTCAAAAACCATGTGGATATAGTGCTTGGGGACATGGATTAGTGGTGAACATGACAGTGTTAGTTTAATGGTTAGACTCAGATAATCTTACGAGATCTTTTCTGACCACAGCGATTCTATGATATACAGTCTACACATATTTGCCTGCCTCAACTTTTAGGTTCTTAGCTTTTTGTCCTAATCTTCCTCAGCTCCAACTTCCACACAGACTCCTGTCAATTCTCAATAGCCATCTTAATGGAATACTGCGTATTATACGGTTTTAAGATCTACTCGCATCCCAACCAAGTCTTTTGACTGCAAACAACAGGAATTTCAGTTCCATTTCCAGAGCAGTTTCCTATTAGGTAGAGCAAGGACCTTTTATACACAGAACAGACATATTAGTTACTTGTTTCAAAGAGAGAAGGCGTTGGAAAGGAAGGAAAAAAGACTGAAATTAATGGAATTATAAACACACACCCTATGAAGAGAAACTGAGGTTCAATCCAAAATGACAAACAAATCTTAGGAAGCAATTACATGACATAGCTTGCATTGATTCAACGGCTTGCAGCCACTGGAAGAGGCAGGTTATTCATTCCCTTCCAAGAAAGCACTCCCACTCCCCTTCCCTGCAGCAGCCCTGGTACTTGCCTGGTTACAAGGCAACCTGTTTTTATTCACTAATCTGACAGAAACTAACCTAGCCAGTCTTTTGCCTGTTTATCAAGTCAGATTACAGCACAGCTGGGCCGCTGTCAGAGGCAATCTATGAGAGAGGGAAGAGGACTATGTAATTCGGAGAGAGGGATACGGGAAGCAGGACTTGCCCCTGGTCAGACCCACAGCTGGGACTTCATTATTCACTAAGACTCAGAACTACTGTGGCCTAACAGACAAACTGCCAACACCTTACCAGTTAAACTGCAGGGAACATCCCTGCCTGCACCTGAAAAACCTCCTTGACTTCAACCACATACCCCACACAACATCAAGAGAGGCACTACCAAGTCCAAGAGATGGACACATTGGCACTAAACATCATATGTGAACCAAGGGTTTCTTAGACAGCACAGCATAAAGACGGTCTTAGTCTGACTTCTTTTAGGCATCCCAGTCCTGCTCTGATGAAGTGTCTAATCAGATCCCTGAGACCAATTATCTGTAGCTCCAGCTACAGGAGTAGCTGAGGCAAGTTCTGGGCAGGTGTATGACATTATGCTACTACCAATATAGTATTTGCCTACAAAACACTCTTTCCAGTAATACATTGAAGTACAACAGTAACTATAAAACAAGTAATCCAAACAGTTTGGAAGCTACACTTCTAAACCACATCAAACAGTTTTCCATAAAGCAGAAGAAGATCAAAAGCACAAACTTTCAGCTAAACTCCCACCTTCTAATTTGAGAGATGCATGAGGACCACTCTGAAGTGGGAAGATACCTGTGTTTTTTAGAGAGTGATCACAACAAAATCTCACTAATGGTTCTTGCATACTCACAGCACTTTCTAAATTCCATAATTACCTACATCAAAGTCTCACAAAAAAACATTTATTATATTATTTTTATGTAACAATTGTCTCTAACATTAATATTAGTTCAACCACCTCTTTTAGGCAATCTGCACTCTAAGCATTTTTAAATTCATTTGGAAATTTTTTGGTATGTCTTCAGCAGTTCCATCTCCTTCTTGACAGCTAGAAGTGTTGAATGTTCCTCATCTACAAAGTGCACGGACTGCAGACTCCTACAGAGAGAGTACGAGCTGGTTATTCCGGTTGTCTAATAAAGATGAGTTGTTTAGAAAGATCATGTTGCCTAATAAAGATGAGCTGTTTAAAAAGATTGTGAAGCCTGACAAGTACTATCAGCACTGTTATTTTATGCAATACACAGTCTGCAAAGCTTATGACATCCTGAGTAACACTGTCAGTAGACACCATCAGATCTGTCTTGTTCTCAAGTATCTCAAGTGATAAAAAAGGATTTGGAGTCGAACAACAACAAACCCACAATGACTTCCTGGCCTGAGGGGCAATCATTAGGACACTAATGATTGTTTTTAAACTGTGCCACTTCAATTGAAAAATGATGTCAGGAATGATTTGAAAATAGGACTTTTTTGCTAACAACATTAGGAGATACAGTTTTCTGTCTCCCACATTCTAGCACCAGCAACCAGTATTAGCACAACTTAAAACTCCACTGCTGCAAATCCCTTATTCTTGGGTTACTGTATGTCTGTTTTCTGCTTTTACAGACTGCAGCAACAGCAAACTTGGCTTCAGCCTGCTTTACACACCTTTTAATTGGCTCCTTACACCAAAAACACTTTACCCCCTAACTGGGTTAAAAAGTTCTTACCCAGATTGGTTTAAAGACCTCCTGGAGCCTTCTACTAAGTAGCCTGAACAGTCACAGTAGCATTCAGAGACCCGGCAGCAGTACCTGAAATAAAGCTTTTACTGGCTTCAAAATTAAACTCATGAAATAGTTCTCCTTTAAGAAAAATAAAAAATGAAAAATAAAAATCAAGGACATTTTCCAACTCATCTGCTCCTCAACTGAGTAACTCTTCCTCCAGCCTGCAATATTTTTCAGACACTGCTAGAACTTTTTAGCAAGCTTTTTTATTAAGCTGAATAATTTCTGCATCTTCTGATCACAACACAAAAATACGATGGCTCCTATAGCTTTGAAATACCTTACTTGTATAAGGCAAATAGATTTGCAGTCAATAGCAAGTAGAGACAGATGCTTCATTTCTGAAGAAATCTGAGAGCAAACTGGCTCATCTCTAGCTCACCATGCTCGTTTCAAAAGCAGATGGAGTATCTGATTACATTAACTTCTATTTAAGCTATGATACAAGCAAACTGTTTCAGATACACAGATAATGAGTCTAAATATCAGATGTTACATTGGCTGGCTGGCAGAGCAGTAAGCAGAAAAAGCTCCTTCAATCAACTAGATAATGCCTATAATTTGGAGATCTTTATTGGATTCTCAGCTGCTTATAGAGGACCAGAGGGGCATGCTGGTCAAAACTGCACCCGTGCAATCCTACCATATCAAGAAGTTACTTTTACACATTATTCTAGCTACAGAAATCTAACTGTTCAATCCTCTTCAGATGGAATTAATGAAGCACAGTAATTTCCAGACCATGTGGAAACTTCAAATAGTGAAGAACAAAGCTAAATAGAGTTTGGGGATTGCATTACATCAGCACTGAATTCTATCTGCATTCATTATTTTTATTCTGGATATAATTTGACATACTGATTTTAATCTAAAATTCTTATGAGTTCAGATCCAGGTTACCAAAACCATTTTTGCTCTATCATATGCTATTTAGAGTCCTCTGAAGTACTTGCAAAAGCACAAATCCACATGTTTTAGTCTAAATTTTATACACAAACACTTTTAGAGGTAACCTTGACTTCACAGTCTGTGCTACTCAGCTCCAGTGCTTTTATACGGGAAAAAGAAGATTTTATCCATATATCAGTATATGTGTAGTGTGCACATATGTAGCTCTTAAAATACCTTCTTCTTCATAGAGGACAAAATTCCCATGACTCAAACGAGAATGTTCAAAGAAATGCACAGGAAAAATATGAAACATGAAGCAGAGGACCTCTTGCAAAAGGTCTCCTGGAAATGAATACTGAATTACTGCTCCTGTAAAAATTACAGGAGACATTATGGTTTACTTATTGTGAAAAACACAAAATTAATTCTTTGGGAGAAAATTTCCGACCTTATCAATATGTGTAACTATCAATGTGTGAAAATTGCCCTGATGGAAGGGGAAAGGTAACAGACATTGCTCACTAATGCCCAATGACAGGACAAATGGCAACGGCCGCAGATCAAAGCACATGAAATCCATCTAAACAGGAGGGGGGAAAAAACGAAATTGCAAGAACACAGAAGAAAAGATTCATCTACATATGGCTATTAGGGCAATATCCAGTTAAAGATGCTGGTCCCTGAAGCCTACTTAAATTCAGAAGAAGGCTAACCTCAGAAGTACCTACAGTCAGCTAGCACCTCAGCACTTCACTTGAAAATTCCAGAAGCACCCACTATTGTGCTCACCCTGTGCTCCCACCCAGCATGTGCCACTTTCCCTGGCATCTAAGCCAGGAGGCAGGCACAGCTGCCGGACTGTCGAAGTGCTGGGCACTAAAACATTGTTATGAAGGGAGAAGTTATTTTGTTTTTCCAACTGAGATGGCAGCAGTGCTTATTTAGGTTGTGAGAGTTCAAGCCCACATGTCTCAGGGGAATGTTCACCTCCAGCTCACTTTTTATGTAAAGATATCCTTTATCTCCCCCACTTAGGACTTCTTACTCTACAGAAAGGTATCCAAGAATTATGGGCCCAACACAGAATGTAACATGACCCGAACACAAGGGTCTGGTTAAAACTCTCAGACACTGACAAGATTATCTTAAGTTCTGGTCCCTGCTTCTGACATTAGTGAATAAATAGATAATGTGAGCATGAATTACAGCACAACCTTTTCCAAGTCTTAAGATATACTAATACTTTTTTTCAGTCTTCAGATTTAATAGCACTTCCTACAGGAATATAGTAGTCTATTCCCTAGACTACAAATGTACCTGTTTTTCTTTTAAAAAAGGCAGAACTGTCAATTTCTCTAAATATTTCAAGAGCTGGCAAGGACTTGAAATTTGCCTAAGATCTGCATCATACCTGCCAGACTTTTTGGATTATAAGTAACACTTAACAGGTGTTGCTTTTCTGGCTTGAAAGTGATAATGATGTTTTGGTTTTCTTTACAACCTTCACTAATATTATGTGAGAGTGCCAAAGAGGTTTTTCTTTGATAATTAGCAAAAAGTAGTAAATACTTGACAGAAGAATAATCTTTTCCCAGAAGTGTTTCTTAGATAAAGATTTAGAGGTCAATGATCTCTAAAGAGCCTTTAATGAGTTTGACATATCACTGAATGTGAAGTATAAAGCTTTTCTCACAATTCAATTACAGAAGTTTATTTATCAGGGGTTTCTTACATTACATAGCACTGGCTATGAAACTAACTAAAACTAGAAATACCTAAAAAAAAATAAATAAATCAAGCTATTTGAAGAATGAGAATTCCCCAACCTTACAATGTAATTTGTAGTACATCAATTTAAATACACTCAGAGTCAGCTTTCTTTAAAAAGGTATCTTTTTTCTTTTAGCAATTTAAGCCATAGAGTTACATAAGACAACCTCAAACTATGTATTTATCTTCAGAAAATGCAATAAATTAAATTGGACTTGGTGCAGCTGATTCAGGTTAGATTCCATTCAGAGAAAGATACTAGAAGTTACATTTCAAATTTAATTTAATGCTGATCATCGCTCCTTATGTTCTGCACACCATAAAGTAGCTTCCATCCAGTCAAAAACTCAACCATGCATTTGTATCAGCAAGTATCACCAAGCCCACTGGCTCCTTTAGGACTTGGATCTTCCTCACATCACTTCAGAGTGACTGGTCACTGCAACATTTATTTTATGCAACAGATACTTTAGCACAGAGGCTTTTTCCAGTCACAAATTAATGTTCAAACTAAAACTTCACACTCTTGCAGTACAAGTTAATATTCTCCACATATTCTTTGTTTTGATAACAGTTTTCTTCTGCATTGTCTTTACTTTCTTGATCTCTCTCCATCCAGCTTTTTGCCTACAAGACTCTTCTATATGAGGCTGCTTACTCCCTTTGTAGATACCCCATGTGAACAGAAAAATCTTCTGATCTCAGTTCCAATTTTTCAGACACCTGAAAACCATACGTTCCATTCAGTTATTTTGTGTCTGGTACAGTTTTGAAAAGGAAGTATCTACTTTACTCCGATCCTCTTGGCATATAGTCAGTATGTTTCCAACAATGACCATTTAGAGATTTACAGTTTTTCTTCTAAACACATGGCAAGCACATTAAGGGATAGAGCACATTTCCTAACAAAAACCTTGTTCCAAAGTATCATGGTGCACAAGCTTCATAGAATGCTGATGAATTTCTCAGAGGCTCAGAGCAATGTGTATGTAGAAAGATGCTTGTCCAGCTTCCTCAGGTTGGCATAAGAAACAGAATTTTATTTTACTAGGTTAACCAACACATTTATATAAAACATTTATCTGCTACTTCTGTCTCCAAATTCCCTATTAGCAGTACAAGAAAAGAAAGGAAAAAGGAAAAACAACCACCCCAGAAAAAAAGAATATTCAAAGCATTTAATAATGTGTCATGAAAATCATGTTAGAGTTTAGTACTGTTGCCCTGGAATGGAAAATTGCAAATAGAGGTTTTACTGCTTCATCACCGCTATGGTCCACCAGCAACTCCCCGAGAATTTTCCATGTAGTTTGCATTGAGAACTGCCATCGCATAGTGCAGGGATGCATTCACTTCCATTCTCCGCACACGTGTACCAAAAGCAGTAAGGAATGCACTGCAGTTCACTCTTAATCACACGGTGTAAATACACCATGCCTGTTTCATGTAAGTGTAGTCCAGACAAACAAGATGTCTGCTCAAAATCATTTCACTGATCATAATGAAAGGCTTAAGCTTTATTTTTCCCATGTTTTACCACTTTTTCATGATTTTGGCTCATTTCCTTGTCCCAGTACCCACATAACATCACTATTTTAGACATCAAAGAAAAAAGAGAATTAGACGCAGTGCAACCCTATGAAAAACAAAGATTCAGCCAACTAGACAGAAGCACCGACATTCCTATGCTGGGGGGAAGAAAAAAGGCACAAGAGCACTAATGTGCAATAGGCAAACAGGATTGTACAGAAATCTCAGATCTATTCCTTAATGTAAGGAACTATCTTTGGGAAAAGACAACTTGTACACAAGGCATCTCTTTGCCAGAAGCAAGTAACAGCACCTGGCATTGAGAGGTTGAACACTGGTACCAGTGATACCTTCCTTTCATCTATATACAAGATTTTGTTCTTTCTTATAGTAATAAATCTATTCAGTATCAGAACTAGCTAGGAGTAAAAAGGTTTATTCTTCTCTAAAGTGGAGGGTTTGTGTTTGTTCATTAGACAGCAACTTTATTTCCACAGTCAAATAAGGACCAGGAAACAGAATGTACAGTATATTCTCACTGGCAATGCCCAGCTGACACACCAATTCCAAAAACCAAAGGGAAACTGGAATCCACCCTTACCAGTAAAATACAAAGGTCAGGAGGTAACATTTGCAGAAGCACCTAAGAGTTGCACCTTTGCTTCTGCAAATTCTGATCTACTCAAATGATACTCCTAACCCCAGTTAATACCTAAATCCTTCAGTTTCATGATGCTTCAAGCACAAGCCAGCTGACCATGCTGGAAGTGTAAGTAAGGTACAGCCAAGGCATCTGCTTTCACTCAGTTCAATGTTAAATAAGCACTTTTCAGCAAGGACATCAGTCCAGTCACTCAATACTACAGCTGTCCCATTTGTTCTTAGCAAGAATAGGAACAGCATTCTAAACTACTTCTGTCATACTCATTCCATCAGAGCAGCACATTTTACTGCAGTGTTAGGAGATGCAAACGGATGCCCCGAGATGTCCTGACTTTAGTTCACACAGGAGAGCACAGCATCAGAGGCAGCAAGTTGCTGCTCACCTTTGCCTCACACTGATGGGTCCTCTGGGCAGACAAATACTGCAGTCAGAACTTAGCTTGAGATTTAAGAGACTACATGTGCACACCAGTTTTCTTGACGTGATTTTGGTCCTCTGTTACATAAGCAATAGAGCACACAGAAATACCTAGGACAGAGTGGGCTTGAGGCTGTGATATGTCAGCACAGCACACCTTCATGAAATAAGGGACAGCACTATGCTGAGAGGCAGACTGGCAATGTTTGCCTGAGCACAGTGGCTCGTTAGCACAGCTACCTTGCTTTTGGTACTGCTCCTAGACTGCTCCGTACAGCACTCTGCACCTCAGACATGTGCCCAGCAGTACCACCGAAAGCCCTATGGTGACTCCCAACACCTCATTTCTCTTGTTCTGCTTGTTCTTGACACCAAGTTTTGCAAGTCAACAGCATGATGTAATCCTTTAGTGAAAAGATCCAAATATTCCTGTTATTGAAACAAAACTAAAAATCAGTATGTTGAGCAAGACAACTAGAAGTTTTGTAAGTACTATTGGGTAATAAGACAGCAATTTCTTTGGCTGCTCTTCATTTATCTGATTTGGCCTCTGTTTATTGGCAGTCAAACATCAATATCCCAAAAGAAAAATGTCACCCTCTTTAGAAAATACCGCCTGATAAGTGGCAAGAATGACAGATCAGATGAATCCCATCTCTTCAATATCAAAGATTCCATTTCTCAGAGAGTCACCTTTCCTTGCACTCATTTTCATGAACAGTGCTTAAAGAGCTTTTAAGTGAATAAAGTATTAATGTAAATGGAACAAACACAATTAAATTTATGAAATTAATTTCTCACCCTAGCTGCAATATCAGCTGACAGTTTCAGATGAAAATAAATAGACTTTATACCACAATATATTAAAAATCTAGAACAATCATACTTACTCCAAATGGCTTTTAAGACAGAATAATGTGGGAGGGTTTAAAAAAAAAGCTTTCTTGCTTTTGTGGTGAACATCAGCATTTATGCCTGCCTGAGCAACAACGAACTCCGTATTTTCAAAAAGAAACACCAGTTTTGAAGTCTACTTTAGTTAATGCTGAAGTAATGGAGAAAACAGTATTAAATATTAATTCCATTCAAAAGCAGAATTGACCTGAGGAGGGTAACCAGCCACATAAATCCATATTACCACCACACAGCAGACATCTCAAGACAATTCATACTCCACAGATTGTTAGTTCTGTGTATTCATGAGCTAATGTTATAATACGTTAGAAAGGACCGAAAAAACGAAAAATAGCTTAGCTTTTTTAAAAGCTCTGTATTTCACTAAAATATCTCTGATATGTTGATAATAAAGCAACAGCAATGCTGTTAATTGAATTTTCATACTTGAGCAATGAGACAAAGGTAAAATTTGAGCATGCTTATGGTTTTAAGTATGTGTATTGTACCTACGTAAATCTTTACTGATTACTGAGAGCTGTTTTGAGACAACGGTATTTTATTTTACAGTGATGTAGGGAAAGTACAAATATTTACATGAAGAGTATTAGTTCATCTTCAACTTGTGCAAACTGTCATGTGAACAGAATGGAGACACTGTATTGTTGCATGATCTTTCAAAAGATGATGCAGGAAGTGCACTGAAACTGCACCGATCATTAAAAAAATCTGCTAATGAATTCGAAAACTATCCACAAAAAGAAAAGCTAGAAACCACAAATGAAGAATGAAAACAAAATAATGTGATTTTTCCCACTGGCAGTTAACAGAGTAATACTCCACTCTGGCCATTTTACTGCCATTGTGTTGTTCTAAGAGAACTCATCATTATCAACAGATCAAGGTAAGTTTAAAGTAAAAATAATATATTTCACATTCTGCACTATAGCACCTAGTAGGTATATACAGAAGTTAAGTGTACCAAGCAGCAGTCACCCAACCAGACTCCTCTTACCTCTCTAGTTTTAGATACAAAAGTCACAAAACAGAGCCTTCTGAAAACATTTGAATTCTTCAGTCAAATCATTTATGTATTAAACATAACAAAGGGAAAGGAAGATACTGAAGTGCTACATGAGCATCAACAAATGACATTTTGAAATATAAAATCATCATAAATTAACTAGCTAATAAAAAATTCACAGTTAAATTACACAAATACTTACAGTGCTTTCATTTGCACAGTCAAGAATGGCCAAAACAAAAACAATTATACCAAAAATATAGGCTAACTATAATATTACAGAAAATTAGAGGTAGCATTTAAATTACTAAATCTGAACCTCTGTATCTTTTAACTAACACTGAAAAGGTAATAATTAATTTGTACTTTAGAAATTAGAACTATTACCATTTAATAACTGTTTAGAAACTCACTAGAATCTTGTTGGACTTCTAATTAAAAAAGCTGAATTGTGTACCATTCAGTTCTCTTACAGATCTTTATTGGACAGCATGTTTTTTTTCTTGTCCTAGTTACTATATCAGAAGGCATAGGCTAAAACATCTATGTTTCATTCCAGAACAAATGCAAAAAAAAAAAGTACAAAATTACAGATCTCAAGGAAAGGAGTGCTAACTTTCAAAGTACACCTACTTCAAATACAGCCAGTTCTTCAAGAAAACTATAAAGAGAAAAACTTGCACACAATTCTACATGTTTGAAACACAGTTTCAAAAACTGAAGCAATTTGAATACTTGCAACTAACTCTTCAGTGCTTATTATGGTAGAACACATCTAACTTTAATATATATTAATAAGTCTTCCCACTTCACAGATGGGAACCAAGGGGAAAAAAATGGTTTGTCCAAATGATGAATATAAAAGGATTGGAAACAGACACCCAGTTACACAAGTGCTTGTCTAGCATCCTCATTATAACTAGTTTCATTTCAGTTTAACTAAAACTGTTTCAGATTTTGTATTGTTAGAAGAGCTTGAAGTCACTTCCAGTTACTTAATTCTTTGGCAGAGGGTACACAGCTTATTTGACTGAAGTTGAGGCTTCCATCTTCTGAGGAAACATGGCTAAGCCAAGGAAAAGTAAGATTAAACACATTAGCTTTCCCTTGGTCTAAAACACTTCCCTAAGATACACCAAATTGCCACATGAAGAATTTAAGGCTTATACATCACAAAAGCCAGAAAGTCAAGCTTGAGAGTTCTCTGGTGCCATACCAAAGCCCTATTGACCAGACAAAGATTTGTTGATTCAGTTCAAGCCCCTGAATGTGTCAACTACAAGGCCTTAGTTTTCTGTAAAGAGGTCTGCACCAGAAAACACTTGTAAAGGTCTCTCTGCAATCTCCACATTCCCCGACATAAGCATCACCATTGCCTTGTTCTCCAACTCCAAGACAGATACAAGAGCTTCACCTACCCCTGCAAACAGATGATGTTCTGGGGTTGTGCTCCTGCAGCTGCACTGGAAATGCCTTGATTCCCTTGGACCCCACTAGCTGAGCAACTGAGTCTGGGCAGAATCACACATGGTGACTGAGACACAAAAACAAGGCTCTACAAAACTGGGTGAGCTATCAATCCCAAGTGGGCAGTGGGAAAGAAAAATGAGCAACTCTTCTGTCTTCTCCCAGCAGTATCATCTCCAACAACACATTCCTCCAAGTGTTTTGCAACACTCTCGGACTCATCCTAGCCTTTGACAAGCCCACTCAGCTCAGTAACCCAACAAAAAGCTAACCCTGAAAGAGAATGGGTTCTGTCAGTTTTCTGAGCAGAGTTGATTTACCAATCAGGCAAGCACTGAACCAGCAAAAGAGGAATTATAGTAGCATGCAGCCAGGAGCGGGACAGCCTCTTTCAGCAGCAAAGAGTTGGCGAAGCCCATCGTGCAGAACCTCATGTATAAAGCTCCAAAACAAAGAGCCAATTCGGGAAAAGTAGTCACTATAGCACATGCATTGCCTTCTTAAGGAAAAAGCCTGCCTTCAGAGCACAAATCAGTGCGTACTGAGAGACCTGTACCACATAACCTAACAGCTGTAAGAGGGAAACCTTGATTTTACATCGAGATCATATTAAGGAGCGGGTGAGAAGTTTTGTGTTTCTTCAGACACCAAAGACACGTTTAAATCTACACAATATCAGAAAAAATATGTTCTACGTGAACTTTGCTCAGATGTGACTTTGGCATTGAATTTTTCCTCCATTTGAGGAAAAAAGGCCTCAAGGCATCTGCAGTTTAAATGATAATCTTCAAACAGTACACGAATTACCTTTCTTTTCAAATGATGTTATTAAATGTTTTCTAATAATGACAAAGCTGTAAAAAACATCAAACACCTAATGGCAAAATACCATCAACGAACTGCTCTAGGAAAGGGAAAAGCTGATTCTTTCAAGACTATACAAAATACAGAATTAATCCTGAGAAGAAGAGCTATCAATTTAAAAACAATTCCATATAAATTTAATCAATCTGACTTTGCTCTGCAACAGAAGCATGTACATACATACAGATTAGTGCTGTATTTCCCTTATTGCACTCTAAGCTGCTGAAATTAAATATTTATTTCTGTAAACATAAAAAAAATTCTTGGTTTTGAGGGGGAAGACACCAAAGTTGACACCATTACAAAATTTTCAGGTGAAGTGCTAATTTTAAACAAACAAAAAAAGGATGCTTTCCCTTTCTATGCCCCATTGCTCTAACTTTGAATAGTAAAACATTCTTTGAATAGTAAAATATTTCCTTTGTTTAAAAAAAAAAAAGACAAATATCTTTTTTAAATGCAAAAAAATACATTAGAAAGGTTGCAGGCATTTCAAAAGGCAAAGATCGTTACTGTAATTGACATGCACACATTTGATAACTTCTTAACCTATTCATCATGGAGGCAAGTTAGAAGTTCACTGTGTTTGCTGAGAAACAAAACATCCCCGGAAAAGTGCTACACAGAAGACTTTGTAGGGGCATCTGCATTTTTAACTCTCAGTTTACCTGACTGACTTCCGCACACTCCTTTTCAACTAGTATGGTACCAGTGCAGCTTTACATACCCAACCTCCTCAAAAGGCCAATTCTACAGTACTTTACTCCTGAAACATTACAGACAACATTACACTGTGCAGACAAAACCTGAATTATATGCTTAAATTTCAGTTTGTTCTGACCTGTCTGAAATCTAGTCTACAGGAATAAGTCACATCTACGCAATGCATATTAATCGAGTCAAGTACACGTATCATGGACGGAAAAAAGGACAAAAATTTCAAAGCTGACAATAGGATTTCTACAAATTTCACAAATATATTTCAAGAACAGAGCTGACTTTAAGATCAGTTTAAAAAAAGATATGTAACTTATGCACAGAATACATCACAGCAAAAAACACATACAAGAAAAGATGACAGCATGTAGTTAACCTAATAACTGAGGCGAAGCATCAAAAAACGAAGGAAGGCAGAGACAGCATGAGAAGTATCATAGAATGATACATATCATTTGAAGATGAAACCAAGAAATTAAAGAGGTTTCAAGAGCTACGGAACAGATCCAAGAAAAAGTTGAGCACACAGAGCAGTATAAAGGACTTTTTATGCTGCATTCTAGCTAGAGTACATTCTAGACAAGCCAGAAAGCGGGAATCAGCTTAATGTGACATTTTTATTTAAAGCAGAGAAAAAGATGGGGAAAACACAAAAATTATCTAAAATATAAATGGATTTGCCCATCTGAAAGCTTTGACAGTTTGTCACATCTAAAGCTCCGTTAGTCTCTGCTCTCTTGCAAGCCGTTCAGGAAGGCGACGAAGCCTCAAACAGTGCGCAGGCACCCGCGTTACGCTCTTTTGTTCACAAGGGGTAATTACACCAGACTGTGGCTGGATGTTAGGCCCACTCAGAGTAACTGAAACCCACAATGCAGGTTCACAGCCTTGCCAGGCACAACAAAACATTTGCTTTAACACAAATATTTGCCAGAAGCAATAAAATGCGTATTTCATAGTACTAATACATTGATAACAGCAAACCAAAGTACAATCATTTGAAGACAGAAAGCACATGAAGAACGCAGAGAAAAAAAAAATCACATAAAAATTTAAAGGGACTAAGTAACAATCTGCCAGAACAGACTTTGTACTGTCTCCACTGTACTGCTCAGGCACTCTCTTGACTGTACACAGGAAGGCAGCAAAGAGTCCGCAATCCAATAATATGTGCTAGGTATCATGCTAGCACACCACAGTCTGGGTTCATATGTTTCTTAAGACAGAAGACACATCAGTCCCATTCCACAGGCCAGGGGAAAAAAAAGAAAAAATATAAAATCAAGAAAACAGGAAACTACAAAGTCCACCAAAAACTTCAAGATTTGAGAGTGTGTGTTTTCTTTTACAAGCTATGTAACAGTCTTCAGACACTCTTAAAGCAAGGGGAAAGGCACTCCCAGAGCAGACCACAGCTGGCAGGGGGCAACGTGTCTCCCAAAAACCTGTTCCTTAGTCATGGGACTGGGTGAGCATGCAGCTAAATCCCAAAGCAGCATGGCTGTTGCCAGCTCTTGCTGGCCTGCTTGCTTATTTTCCACTCTTAGGGTTTCAGACTATCAAAGCAGTTCAGTGCTAGCAGGCTTTTTCTACCCATTACATGACAGAGCTCAATCACGGTAACCTGTGTGGAGCTTTTTGCAGATCAAGATCCAAGAAAGCTACCAAGTGGTCTGTCCCACCTTTGAATCAGGTAATGCTTTCCTCCTCATAACAATTTCAGAAATTTAATTCACCCATACCCCAGTAATACTGATGCACAAAGCTGGCATTTAAGTTAAGCCTGCATGGAACCTGAGCAATTGCCAGGACATTCTGAAAGAGCAACTACACAAACGCAGAAAAAGACTTGGAAGAGAAAGAACCTGTAACTGTACAAACACCTTCAGGCAATGCCTGCACCTTTATTGCAGGCAGTGACCGAGTTCTGACAAACTTGTATTAAGCTGTTGTAACCCAAAAGAGCTGTTGTATGTCTTGCTCTAAACAACAGTACTGGCAAGAGTAGTAGCAGTCTAGTTAAAAATATTAATGAGAGGTTGTTTTTAAGGTACAACAATCCTGCTTTGACAGTTTTTACTGTTTACAGAGCCCTTTTCACACTTTCTATTATACTGCAGTTCGAAGCCCATGGAGAAAGAACAAATCAACTCGACGTACACACGAGTAAACATCTGAAATGCTGGGAACCTTCCTTTCGTCCTAAAACGTGGTAAGAGAACACCCGTGTGTAACAATTACTGTTAAGCAGTACCCAGATACACAACCTACTTTTTGCCGGCGTTTGTCTTTTACCATTTGAGGGGAAGAAACAGGAAAATAAACGAAGAAAAAAGCAAACCCAAACAACCAGGACCCCGCACCCGGCCCCCGCGGGCAGGGTCGGGGCGGCGCTGCGGGCCCTGGCCGGCAGGGGGCGCGGCGCGGGCGGCCGGCGCTGTTGTTGTCGCCGCTCGGGGTATTTAAACGCCGGGCTGTCAATCACGGGCGCCGCGCGCGCCCCGGCGCTCCCCGCACGGCGGGGGCGGCACCGAGCGGCCCCGCAACCCTGGCCCGGCCGAGCCGCTGCCGCCGCTGCCGCGGGCCCCCAACTTGCTCCTTTGTTTAACTGCCCGTGAATCCCCACCGCCGCCGCTTCCTGCCGCTCGCAGCGGCTGCCGACGGGCCTTTTATTATTCACACGCTCGGCTCGCAAATCACACGCGCGGCGGCGGCGGCGGCCGCTCGGGACCAGGCTGGAAACGTCAAAGCGGCGAGCGGTGCGGGGCGACCCTCTTTCTCCTCCTCTGCCGCCCCCCGAACAAAACGCACGGGCAGCCTGGAGCTCGCACCCGGCCGGGGACAACCCCAGCGCCCGCACTTCTCCGCTGGGAGACCGCCCTGTCCCGGGAGAGACCCCCCCGGGTCGCGGGGGGACACGCGACGCCTCCGCACAGTCGGCACAACTTCGGGGTGGCCCCGGCCCCGCCAGCCCCGCATCTGTTGCTCTTTCGTAACCGGCCCCCCCCGCCCGGCCGCCTGGCCCGGCCCGTCCGCCCCCTCGCAGCCGCGGACCCATGTGCCCGGGGACGACCGCCCCCGCCGGCGCCGGCACTGTCCCCGCCGGGAGCGGGGGGGGGGGGGGGAGCCGGACGGGGCGAGCGCCCGCCGCTCCCCCCGTGCTGCCGCCGCGCAGCCATTGTCCCCCCCGGCGGGAGGGGAGAAGGTGACTGCCACCGCCTGTGCCCGGTGTCGCCCGGCCGCCCGCCCCGGCAGCTGCCCCGCCGCGCCGCCCGGCCCCGGCACGGCTCGCGGCGCCTTACCTGCCGTGGAACCAGTCCTTGCAGATGTCGCACTCGATCATGAAGCGGCTCACGTCGTAGGGTTCGCGGCACACGCAGTACACGGGGGTCGCAGCGGCGGCCGTCGCTCCGGCCATCTTTAAAGAACTCCCTGACTGAGCCGCCCGCCCCGCTCCGCTCCTCCCCGTCCCGTCCCGTTCCCCCCCGCCCCGCTCCCTCCGCCGCGGCCGCGGCGGCGCCGCCAATAACAACAGCGCGCGTGCCGGCCCCGCACGCCGCGCGCGCCCCCCGCCGCCGGCAGGCACGCGCACGGGGCGGGCGGCACGGGAGCGAGCGGACAACAGCGCGCGGGGGCGCGCGCACGTGCGTCACCCGGCCCCCGCGGAGGCGGGAGGAGGAGGAGGATGGGGACGGGGATGGGAGGGGGGCGGGGGGAAGGCCCGCCCCGGCCGCCCCGCCTGGCGACCGTCCCCGCCGCGCCTGCGCCCCGCAGAACACTCCGCGCCCCGCCCCGCGCCGCCCGAAGCGGCGGGGACTGAGCATGCGCGGCGAGGGTCGGGGGCGGAGCGATTCCCCGTCGAGCGCGCGGGGCGGGGCGGGGCGCGCACGTGCCGCCCCTCCCGGGAGGCGGGGCGGGGGAAGGCACGCGCTGGGCCCCCCCCCCCCCGCGGTGTCACGCGGGGAGGGGGCGGGGCGGGGGTGCCGCGAGGACACGCGTGGAGGCGGGCGCGGGATGCGGCGCGCGCCGGCCCCCCCCGTTATGTAACGAGCGCGGCGGCGGCGGCGGCGCTCGGGGCGGCCCGGCCTGCCCTGCCCTGCCCTGCCCTGCCGTGTCCCGGCCCTGCCCCGGCCGGACACCCCTCTGACGAGCCGGCGGAGTTCGCTCGGAGCAGGGGTCGCGCAGCGCCCGTGCTGCCACCTCTCGCCCCCTCGCCGCCGACCCTGGCCTCAGCCCGGCCGCTGGCGGGGACAGGCCGGCCCTGCTCGGGGCACGGGGACCCACGCAGGTCTTCTCCGTCGGTTCCTGCTGAACTCCCCTTATGTGGTCCAGCAATTGAAGACCCAGCCACGGGGCACAGACAATCAATGACGTAGCATTCGTTTGCTGCACTTTCTGGAAAATGTTTTCTCAAAGCCATCAGGCACAAAGCGAATTCCATACACGGAAGGCTAGGGGACGTGCAGTGGTGCTTTCTCTCGGAGCGACATCTGATTTTAGGAAGCCTGGACAAGCCAGTGTTTCCATGCTGCTCAACTCGGTGTTGCAATGGTTTATTTCTTGTCAAGTTCTCTGCCTACGTGTGAATCACTGTTCCACTCCATGCTATCACCCTTTCTTTCAGGACACAAAAGTAACACTGATGCTTTCATTATGTGTCATCGAGAACAAAAACGTAGCATTTAAAACAGAGTTGTTTTTTTCCTGCAGCCTTTCAAGGACCTATGGAGATTATACTGTATGAGGGAATGGGGAGCCATGTCCTCCACGCTGAATGTACCAATTTAAAAGCGAAACGGTAAATATGTTGAAGTGCATGTTACAGTGATCATAACTGTAATAGACACTGCCTACAGCCTTACAGTTTTACAACCCATGGCCTTAACCACCAGTAGCCACAAAAAAGCAAACGCTGTAGGTTTGTTTAGCAGAGGGAAGCTCAGAAGTAAATGTTTCCTTTCCAGACTGTTACTGTAAAGCTTGCTAATGTTAACATTTATATAAGACAAGCAACACGAGATGATGATTTGGCAGCAAAATGGACAGCAAAGAAATGTAAAACAAATAAATCCAGCATGCAGACTCTGTGAATGGAGAACGAAACAGAGAAATAAAGGAAGTGTAAAGGGTATCTTCAAAAAACACCAGATTCTCAAACCAAACCCTGACCTATTTAGAAAGTGCACAAGGTTCTGACCTGCAGAACATTATTTGTGGATGTTTCAGTACTCTTTAGTTTTCCAACACATCCCAGTATTTCAGCAACTCTAAATGTGGCCACAGACCCAGCAGTCCTCTAAAAAGCTGATGTAAAATTTATTAGGGGCAAAAAACACCAGTAAGTTAACAAATGATGATTTCAGAGTTTCAAGAAATAATACATACCAAAAGGCTCTCTCATTAAAAATAGTGTTTCCCTTTATTACTCTGATTCAAAGGCACACCCAGGATGGTAAGGCCTGCAAACTCTTGCAGAAACAATTACAGGCAGTGTAACGACTACCAAGAGAACTGTTCCAGTTAGAGTTGTTATTCTGTGTCTGTGCAACAAAGTGTTGGTGTATGTAGCCACTCTGAAGTCTGAAAATGGACAATTCCTTGCTCCTTAATTGGGTGTTTCTTACATTGTCACATGGTCAGTCTTATCTGGAAGCTGCAGTTACCAGCTGGAGTGATGACTTGATCCAAATTGGCTGTAAAAATGCACACGTGTTGCGTATCAGGAAGTGTCCACAAGCGACAAACCCGTTGAACACCTTGGTAAGGCACATGGGAATAGGGTGGGTATTCCCGGGAGACATGGGGTGAGGCTGCCAGACGTGCTACATGGGGAGGAGACCTGACTGGGCTCAGGGTGAGTGCAGCACTACTGGGTTGGGTGAGGAAGTTTTCACTTGACACAGAGGAAAGCAGCCCATCAGTGAGAGTGCAAAGAATGAGGAAGCAGGCTGGTCTCAGCACCCTGTGCCCTTCACTGGCCTTGATTATGGAAAAAACTTTTTTTTTTTTAAAGAGAGTAGTTGTGATCTTAAGCATGCAAAGTAATGCTCACTATTTAATAAGCACTTTGCCTACTGCCACAAGCAATATCGTTTTGCCACTGTGATTTATGTCAGCACAAGGTGTGTTGATGGTTCAGTCTACTGTAGGCACTCCTTAAGCAGGCGGGGAATACCAAGTTCATCTGTTGGAGAAAAAGCAGCATAAGGCAGCTCCACCTCCCTCAGTCTGACCTGCTGTTAACTTTTCTCTTTCCAAGCTTTCTTTCAAAGTTCGAAGTCCAAGCTTCTCACACTAGACTATATTTGAATGTAACACAGCAAAATTTCAGGAAAGCTGAGGGCCGCACACCATAACAATTACAAAACCTCTTTTAATAAGTATTCTTCCCAGAAATATGAGAGCTTTTCTATGACAGTCTTATTAAATGCAGTTCAGAAACAAAAAAATTCCAATACCTACCTTCAGTGTAAATAAGTGAAGCAAGTTTAAAGGCCAATCCCCAAAAATCTTCAGAAGCAAGCTCATTATTCACAGCAACACAATGACACCTGAAGACACCTGGGGCTGTAGCACTCTCCATTCTTGTCTCCTAACCAGCAAGACACACCAACGTGAAATACAGTCAGCAGACTGCCTTCTAATAGGCAACATAGGGTTCATATGCTCGGCCTCTGGATGAGCTCTGGCTGCCAAAAGCAGGCAAGACAGCAATGACACAGGGCGTGGAAGGGCTGGAGAACCAACTCTAGAGCAGCAGGTAGCTCTGGAAATCCATAGGCTGGAGGAAAAAAGCTGGAGACAGTGGTGAAGAACCAGTGGAAGGGCAGTGAGAAGTAAGAAGACAGGAACAGTGAAGCTTGTTTTAGGAAAGGAGAGTGATCAGTGCCACACACCATGACTCCCTGCTCGCTCACTGATGTACAGACACTGTTACAGTCCCCCATGCCCCATTTTGTACCCAGCCTACCATCCCCTTAGCAGCTGAGCAAGCCAGTTAGTCCTTCAAGCCGTGCCCAAACATAATCTTTCCACCCTAAAATCCACCAAACCATGCTCTGCCCCATCAAGCACAACCTCTGAAAAACACAACTTACAGTTTGTACACCAAGCAAGTCCCAGTGGCTGCTTCCATCTCTGTGCCTAGATTCCAGCAAAACCATTAGAAACACAGTCTGGGCTGGGGCTGGCAGGGGTGAGTGACTCTAGCACTCAGAAGTACAGGACTGTAAGTAAAGAGCATCAGCTCTTCAGATTCTGAAGTCAGGGTTAGAGATTGGGACACCAAGGACTAAAGAGCACCACCTCTTGCTCTTCAGGGCAAGCCTGAGTGCTGGTACTCAGTAAGGCAGAGTGCTTCTGCTTGTGTTTCAAGGAATGCTGGCTGATAGTTTATCCTTAAGGCTAGAATCAGGCTGTGGGGTAAAAAGGGCTTAAAGTGTAGGATTATTCCTGAATAATGTGAAGATTGTGGAGAAACTATAAGGCCTGCCACCTGTTTCTTATCATTATGAGATAAATGTGCAAAGGCACTTGAGTCAACCACTTCAAGTGGCTTCTGATGAGGTCTGTAGGGATGATGGATGTGCTCAGCCTTAAGCTCGGGGTGAAGTATTGCCATGGGTGGACAGTGGAAGGTGCAAAAAACACCAAGAACAGGAAGAAGATCTTGGGACTGAGGAACTGGAATGATAGGAAGATGATACAGTTGCCTAGTACTGTAATACATGCTTGTGCATGTATGGGTCAGGTACAGCTCACTGTTGTATGGGCCAGTATAGAGTCAGGATCACAGTGGGGTTTGGGTCATGGTGCTAAGTAGAGGTCACATTAGCCAAGGCCATTCCTAGGGACTGAATGTGGGAATTCTTCTGTGGTTGAAGTTAGCAATCAAATAAGCAGAGTGTATGGAATTCATTTCATTCTGCACACTCTACAGAAGGAATCTACAGGCACATCATCTTCACAGATAACCTTTGCTGTGCAACATCTTTCATCTGTTAGTCTGTTATTCTCTAGCCATTCACAGACCTTCAGCAAGGTCCACGGGGCTGAGGGCTGCTATCAGCAGGGAAAAGTGGTTTATTGGTAGCTCTAGAATGTTGAGTTATGATTACAGGTGGGGGTCTTAGCAAGAAACCTGTTCTTATCAAAGACATAACCACCAGCACACTGCACATTAGTGGAGAAGAGGGCATGGGAGAAGAGGGCACTCATTGTCGCACAATGAAAGCATCCAAAGCCCATGGCTGGCTTTGTGTATCTCCCAGAGCACACACCATACACTGTACATGGCATAAAGGGAGGATGAAGAAGGGAGAGCGGGGCAGGGAGGTTGCCAGAAGGGAGAAAGGGGAGTTTTTGGGGACTTCTGCCTGAACTACATACATGCACCCACAAATATGCCTACTTGTCTCTTTGGAGGTGGGGACAACTCACAGCCATCAGTCACAGGATGGTGGCTGTCACCCAGCAGGACATGGATGGCTAAATAAACACCAGAGATGATATCCAGCAGTCAAAGAGATGGCCCAGCAGCAACTGAGGCTAGGGAGAATCAGAAAGAAAAATCAGACATTGATGGCCGTGAAAAAATCAGATAAACTGTTGGGAAAACATGGAGGTAGAGGGACTTTCCCCATGTTTGGTCATTTCTTCAGTGTATTTATGTACATTTTGGCAAAACACTCATTTTTAAAATCACTTATTTTCACATCAATAGGCTTAAGGCTACCAAAAAGCAAAGCTCTGGACTGAAAAAGTGTTCCAGTTCTCTGTAGGAAGCTGTCAGAAATATACCCAGAATTGGCAGTATGATCTTTTTATCTGCAGAGAAAATACTGAGTCATGTTGCCAGCCCACACACGTTTAACAAAAATAAAAGCAGACCAACGATTCAAAATTCTCCCACTCATCATTTAAAGAAAACAGAAGTCATTCAGTCATGCCTCATGCTTCAGAGACCTTTAGAAAACACCCAGTGCAGGGAACATTCGCCCACGTCGTGCCCACGCACCGTTTCAAACTGGCGATGTCATTTGCAACTTGTTCACTCACAGGTCTGGGCACTGTTTGCTTCAGCATCCTCAGAGGAAGTCGCCGAGACTTACAGGTTTCTGCTGAAAACATGACACGATAGCTGGAGCCTCAGCCCTTCTGTGAGCAACACTGAAATGATGTAACACAGTGTGCCTGGCTTGAATCCCTGGAGAAGGCAGGAAAGTGCCGTGCGCTTCATGGCAGCACAAACTTAAGCTCTAGTTTGAATAAGAGGCTACTGTGCTCTTCCTTCAGGGGTTAATCTTGTACTGAAGCATTGGCTCTCCTGTGCTGAGTTCCTCAATCATTCATTGAAGAGGGAGGTATTTGCACAAACATCAAGACTGAGGGAATTACCTAGGAAATCCTTCTTCTTTTAACCCTTCCCACACAGTCCCCTAGCAAGGAAAAGCTGGTTTCTGCATTTCACCCAGCTGCTGGCAACATCTCTTCCTCCTTCAGTTCTAAAAGCTGCTTGAAGTATTAATAGCTGAACCTGGATGAGTGGCAGCCAGCCCAGCTCATGACGGAGGGGGAGACGTCACCACACAGAGCACGCACAGATGGAGTTACACAATCTCTGTGGTGTTGAAAGCGGCACTGGAAACTTGTCAGGAGCCCAAAGACCAGAGCTAATTTGTATTTCCTATTGCACAGCATGATTTTAATCAGAGCAAAAAGCGCCCAGTTGTGTTTTATGTACGGAGTGTTATAAGCAGAGACAAGTTAACAGAGCAACTAGGGGTAGGACATGCTCTGAGGACAGCACAGAGGAACATTAGATGGGGAATATACCAAATTTATCAGCATTTCCTTTATAGTTCATTGGGATATGAAGCAAGAGAATAAGAGGTAACTTTCATGAAAATTCTGTCATTGCCCAATTCTCTTTATAAGAAGAAGAAAAAAAAAGAAAAAGTAAAAAAGACACCTGCAAAAAACTTGAAGATGAGCTTATTTCAGAAAGCTCTTTCCAAAAGTTCTAGATGTGCCACCAAGTAAAATATGGCACTGAGGAAACCCATCTCACTTGCAGCCAGTATTTGACAGCAGTCAAGTCTAAGTGATCTCTAACATAAGCTGCTTGGCTTCAGCTGCAGATAAGTGTGTGTGAGTTCCTCTTTACAGTTGGATTTCTGCCTCGTTGAGAGCATGGTACAAAGGACTGGCACAGACCCCAAGCACCACTGTTCCCAAAACAGGCAGCTCACCTCCAGCACCCCCTTTCTGTGATGGCTGGAGAGCAGGAGTTGGGAGCCATTTGGTCACCTTGCCCCAGCTGGGCTCACGGCCATGCTCCCTCCCCGACACACAGCATTGGGATGCACCTTTGTGTCCCAGCAGCATGTGCCAGAGAGGGAATGGGGCACCAGGTTAGTAGGACAGCAAATACACCTTGACATTTCTTGATTGGTTTGCTTTGTACTCCCTGCAGATTTACTGGAAACTCAGAGGTGGGGTTTGCTGCTCTGGGAGTGCTATCATTGGAGAAAATCCTTCATTTCAGCCTTCCTCTCTTTACCCACTGGGAATAAATGCTCCTTTCCCCGCCTCAGTTCAGCTTTATCCCTTGACAGCTGAGAAAAAGAAAGAAAGGGAAAAAAAAGAAATCAAATCTTGGACCTTTATTTTGCTCTGGAGAGCAAATGTCTAGTTCAGAGTGGGATAAACTGCATGTCAGGGATATAAAAGGAAGCCTGTCAGACAAGCTTATCTGTAGCTTCCTATATTCAGTCCGATAAATCCTATCCCCGAAGCATTTTCCCCACCAGCTAGGCCCTTTCTATTGTAGCCCCTGAAATCAGCACCCTCTCTGCTCTCATTCCTCCTCCACATGCTCCTTTACCCCCCTCCCCCATACACATTTGTCCCCCCAACTCAAACAGCTCCCCAAGGAGCTCAGGCACCACCTATGTTCGGGGATGGGAAATGGGAAGAGCGAGTCAGCTGAATATGCAAACAATCCTATTTGCACCCCAGCATGTACAATTCAGGTCTTTGTCAGCATGATGGAGTGCACTCTATCCAGTTTGTTTTTCTCCTCTGGGATTATCATCCACACCCTTCCCACATGAGCATTATCAAATGCTGTACCTGAATCAGCCTTGTCAAGACAGGCTGACTGCTGCCTGGTTAATACCTGTCCACCAGCTGCCTATTTGCTTTGTTTAAAAATTATAGCCAGTCATAAAATGTAATGTGGCACCTACAGCAGCCATTAAAAAAAAACAAAAAACAACAACCAAACAAACACCAAAAGCATTTTTCTGGTGTCACTGAGGCACTGGATGGAAGTGGTTTTAGTTGCACAAGCCCCCCTTGGATGCAGCCCTGCCTGGACACAGCCCACCACGACTGGGGCATGATGCTCCCGCACTCCGAGGTGCTGTGTTTGGGGAGCTGCCTGCTGCCCACCTGCCTTCTCCCCAGCGCAGCTCCAGCCGCAGGGGCACGCGTGGGGTGCGGTACCAGACAGTCCCACCGCGCCCCGGCCTGGACAGACGGACACCCCGGCCGGGACGGACAGCGGGGCAAAGGTGCGAAGTGCTTTTGGGGCTGTGGCAGCCGCCGGAGCAGCACCGGCAGGGCCCCAGGCCTGGCAGACAATAGCTGTCTCCCTGCTCGCTCTCCCTGCCGGCCGCATCCGACGGAGGAGTCTCATGAATCAAGTCAAACACCCAGCGACAGGCTGGAGAAATCCATTAATATGCGGCCGCCGCCCGCACGTCGCCAGCCCCCTGCCTCGCCGCCGCTCACCTGCCTGTCTCACCCCTGGCAGGCAGCGAGGGAACAAAGGAGCAGCGAGCACGGACGGCAGCGCCTGCCCCCGCCACGGAGGGAGGCAGCGGCTGCAGACAAAGCCCGTTTGCCTGCCGCCATGGGTGTGAGGAATGCTCCCGCTCGCCCTATTGTCTGGGGTCCTTTGTGCTCCTCCACCCCCCGGTCCCCAACCGCACAGGCAGAAATAGTGGGAGCAGGACAGACACGGCTTTGTTGAAGGGAGCCCTCGAACGCGGAAAGCCTCCTGCCCTGGCCCTGCCGTACGTGCCCGTCTGGCACACGGGCCCACGCTGCTCCTGCCCCAGAGGGCAGGTACGGAGCAGGGGCTGCAGAGCAGTGCTGACAGATGGACGCTGTGATGCCTTTGGCGGGTGTGGAATGGTCACCAGGTCCTGCAGAGGAGCGTGGGAGGGCTGCCCTAGCCCCCCGTCACTGATCAAGGGCTGGTGCCACTGGCTAGAAGGGGCAGTGAGGGAGCAGGTCTCTGAGCATGGACATCGGGATGCACTGAGCACCCATCACGCCGCCTGTATCCCTCCCAGCCTTAGGAGCAGCAGAGATACCTCTGCCAAACCTCCACTGCTCTGTCAAGCAGTGGCTGTGGCACCCTCTCTGCGAGCCACGTCTGTGGCTGCAGCATTGCAACCCCCCAAGTCCTGCAGGGCTGGTGGCAGGATCCAGATTGCCTTGTCTCAGGGCAGAGCTGTAATCGCCAAGCGCCCCCAGCTACAGCAAACTGTTAGCTCTCCTCCCACTGCCACTGCACGCTGGCACTGGAATGACCAGGACAGAGAGAAGAAGGGGAAAGCCAGGTCTCTCTAGTGCAGGGAGCAGGGTGTCCCCACGGCGCCCATACCACTTCCCAAAGGACTACAGTGCTCCCTGGTCCCAGCTGTAACACATGGATCAGCTCCAGCGAGAGAGCCCCAGAGAGGTATGGCTCATCTGGACTCAGCACGCTGCCTTGTGCAGTCCCTGCCCTGGCCACCCTTGGCTGTCTCGCTCCTCTCCACCAGCACATCTCTCACACAACCAATCTTAGCCACGCACAGAAATACCCGCAATGATCTGGGTGTCATTTGAACAATATGGCAAATGGAACATAAGCAAAGAAAGAAAGAAAAGGTCCAAACCTAAGGGAAAAGCTTGTTCCTGAGGGACAGCACCTAAGACCACAAAGGAGCCCCAGTACACTCCTGCTCCTCTGTTTGGACTGCAGTGCTGGGAGCTCTGGCACAAAACAACAGGGTCCAGGAACAAGCACCAAGACACTTACTGTAGGGGTGCTGCTGACAGAGCCTGAGGGTGTCCACAAGGGACAGGGATGGTGAGGAGGCAGTATATAACTAAACCCATTTCTCAGTCTTGTTCTGGGAAAACAGTTTTTGACATTTTCTGGTACTAAGGAGTGCCATTAAAGAGGAAGGCTCTACCCAAAGTGCAGTTTCTCTTCCTATTTTTTTCATTATATTTGGTATATTTTAAATAAATTCTAAATAAGTTATTGCAAAAAACTTCTATGGCCACCAACAAGGAGGTCTCCAGACACACTTTGTTCAGGAATACATTTTTGCTAAAGAAAGCTGTAAAATTCCTACTTAAAAAAAGAAAAAAGGGTAGAAACCTTGAATCTAAACAGCATCACTTCCTTCTTTGAGTTTTCCTGCTTCATAGTGAAGCCTCAGCATCTCTTGTAAAGTATATTTGTGCTTTATCAGCAGGAATCATACTGAGTTTGATGGACAAGAGATTCTCAGCAACATGTAAGTTGCAGAAGCAAGGCAGTTGTTCCCAAAGCCACCAAATAAGAGAAGTCTGTGAGAGCAGATAAAGCAAAAAGCCACATAGAAGCAAAAGGCCTTAATCTTCAAAAAGTCAGAGAAAGGGGAAAGACTGGAGGAAAGCAGAAAGACCTGGGAAAGAAAGGGGAAAGACCTGCTGGGCAGCAGGTCGGTGGCAGAGCTTCTGGCCTCTCTCCATGCCTCTTCCATGACCCCTCCCTATTTCCCCAGGCAAAAGGGGACACAGCAGCTCTGCTCCCCCAGGTCAGCAGCAAGCTGGTGTACCTGCAGAGTGGCATTTCAGCAGCAGGAGAACCGGCTGCATCAGCCCAGACCTGAAACTAATACAAGAGCCATTTTGAAATCCGAGCTTGGAGGGGCTGCCTGAGTTAATGAAGCTGATGGGCATGGGATGAGGTGTAACTCTTACAAAGTGCCTCTTACTGAAAAGCAGAGAACTTCCCCCATGCTGCCTTTGGCTCCTGCAAAGCATTCAGGTCAGTTTGTAACTTATTAACAACAAGACTCACATGATCAAAGTTCAGCAGGTGTTTAGTTGCTCTTCTGGAGCAGCAGACTTGAAAAGCATATTGTGCAGGTTCCCTAGGAATAAAAGAGACATACAGAGAAAGCATACAGTGCCCATCTGCTCAGAGACATCCACTGCACCACTTTGGGTCATGAGACAGGCTCTCTTCACCACCTCGTGCCTGAGGAGCCAGCTCTGCTCTGCTACTGCACCCCTCTCCATCAAGGTCCTTCCTCCACTTGTGACAAAACAGTTTTGCACCCGAGCGATGCCCAAAAGCGTACCCAGGTTTAGGAGGAAATTCTCCATCAAGAAGGCAGATTACACTGCATGTTTTAAGTGTCTCCCCTTCAGCTGGAATTGTACCTTAATCTAATTACACCTCCAGTGCTCCAACTTAAAGTGTTCAATATATGATGTCACTTAGAAAATTAATCACTTTGCCACTGGACAAGCAGGGTGGGTAGCAGAGTCAGTGTGGCACCGCAGCATCAGATGAGAGCAACAGGGCTAGATCTCCCATCACTGGGAGTTGTGTGCAGGGAGACACAACACCACAATGTTCCCACAGCCAGCCTCTTGTCAGGCCATTAAGCCCACACAAGCCAGCTCACCTCTAAAAGAAATGCAGAGTTCCCAGGGCTGTTTTTCTATCTGCTGCTCCTGAGACACCTTTCCTTTGGGGGGAAAAGTGACCCTGGCAGACATGGAGAATGGTCACCCCACTGGAGGCAGCAAGGGTACACACAGAGGACCTGCAAGGAGGACACAGTGGAAAGGAAGGTGAGAGCTCATTGCTGATCAAACCTGGGAGAGAAGTGCTGATGGATGGAGCTGTGAGTGCAGCCTTTCAAAGGTATCACTGGGCAGGACGGCACCAGAAACAAAATCAAATCAAAAGAGTTTCTGAGCAGGTGGCATGCTTTGAATTCTGCCTGGCCTGGGATCACCACTACTTACGTCTGTTGCAGTGATCACGTTACCCAGCGAGAAGAGGTTACACAGCAGTTATAACTCCCTCCCCACCAGCAGAGCAGCCAAAGATCCTCTGCTACCCTCGGCTTCCCTGCAGGCTCACAAGCAAAAGAGCCAAAAAGGTTTCAATTGCTGTGCAGCTGCTGCCCAAACCAGTGTGTCTAACAGCCTGGGGCCTCATAGCCAACAGACAAGGCTACACGGAATTGCAGCACGATGCACAGGTGTGCTTCCTTGCTTATCCAGACCTGCAGGTGTCCAGGGAGCATATAGTTCTGTTGTTTAAAGGGGACTTATGTATATACTTTATAATGAACAGTATCTGTGGATTCTTCTTTGTAAGTATCTGTGCTCTGTGAAGGTCAGAGTTAAGAACACCCAAGTAAAGTTCCTGGAAGCATTCTTCATTTCTAAGCATTTTGTCAGAGCAATCGGTGATTTATCAACCACTTCTGGCACCAGATGAGAACACGCTTCTATTGCTTATTGTGACCCATAAAGGGCCACTCTTTCAGCCCTATTAGAAGCCAGATGTTTGTTGCTGTTCGCATGGTACCAGTGACTAATGCCAAACCTGCGCAGGCACATCACCTGTCATCTCTAATCAAAGGCAGGGTCTGGGGGGAATGAAGTTCAGAACCTCTTCCTTTTTGTGTGCTATTGAAAGGCATCACTAAACACTCACCACACTTACAAATTACTTTTTGTCTGGTGGGAGCAATCATCCATTCTCCCTCATGTTTGCAGAAGGAAATACAACTGGAGAAAGGAACAAAGTTCCACTTCTGCAGCCACTTACCAGAAGAAATGATGCCTTTTGACCATCAGGATCATCTGTTTTCCCTGCAAAGATGCACTAACAAGGTCCTTACTTCTCAGTGACTAAGGAGGAGGGAAGAGAAACCTTGACCGCAAAGAGGAACTCAGTCTCTGGTAAACAAGCAAAGAGGATGCTGTTAAACATTTCAGGAAACACTAGGGGAAAGATGGAGGCAGCCAGAAGTGTTGAAAGTTTTGATTTCCCCAAAAAAATGAACTGCCTAGTCAAACTAGAGGAGAAATGGCTTGTGAGCCCTCTCTCCTGGACAAGTTTCTCCTATGGTAGTCAATGCTGTAAAGGGCTGCAGAGGAGAGAACACTCTTGACTGGATTAATTTACAAGGTAAAAGTGACTTTTTTTTTCCCCAGGGAGAGTTAAACTAGACTCATGCCCTTGATGAAGAGTGTTTGAAACTCTCCTGCTTGCACAAGAAGCGCAGGAGCTCCTGCCACTGGAGCACAGGCACTGCTTAGCCCAGGACCACCCCAGAACTCCCTGAGCGGCATCTTTGTGGGGGAAGTCAAATACTTCAGATTCCCTTTTCAACCAGGCTACTTATGCTTTGAATCTGTTTTTGTTAAAGCCTTCTTATTTTAATTAAGAAAGTACTTGTTGAAAAGCAGTACCCTGCCCCTTTGGTTACCATTAACATGTGTCTGCTGAGACCGCCAGCAAGCCTTTGAGAAGCAGCAAGGCTGAACTCAATAGTTCTCAAAGAGTTATAACAACCCTTTAAATGTAGCCTGGGAGAACGATCACGCTGTCAGCAAACCGAGGATACAAAACTACCTTGAGAAATTCAGCTTTTGGGTCAACAGCAGCCTTATGATGCACAGGAACGGGAGTGCAAAAATCTGGCCTGGGGAGGAGTAACAACAGGCATGCACATGGGCTGGGAACAGACTGGCCAGGTAATTGCCCAGTGAAAAAGGAGCTGGGGGTTACAGGCTTGCCAAGCAGTGTATGAGTAGCAGTGTGCTCTCACTGCAAACCCAAACTGCACAGCAGGCAGTGTCAGGGGCAGTGTGGCCAGCAGGCCTTGGGGAGAACATAATTCACCACTGCTATGGCTGCACCTGGAACAGAGTTGGAATAGCAGGCTTCATGAATGTTCTGAGTCCCAGAGAAGAGTTAGGGATTCATGGAATATCTGTTCATTTTTATTATTAGAGAAAAAAAAATCAAGGAAAAACCCTAAGTGACAATTTCCTCCCAGTTCCCGTGTCTTTATAAGTGGCCCTACATCACCATGTTTAGGATGTATCTGAGAAAGAAAGGTTTCCCTTCAAAGGATAGTTTCTTGTAGGAAGAAGAGTTGAGAAAGGCAACTAAGCTCTGTGTTGTCCAGGACACAGACGGTGCTGCCAGCAGCCTTCCTGCCAGGAGGATATAAAGAAAGGACAGAAGGAAAAAAAGAAAAAAAACATGGTTGATAACCTTACTACCCTTCTGCAGCCCTACCAGCATCACAGCAAGATTCTTTTGAGATGGCAGTGTACTAACAGGTGGTTTTGACAGGGTAAGGTGGAGAAGATCAGATAGGAGAAAATACATCTGCACTGAAATGGCCGTGCAGTCCTTGATCTCCTTTGAAGAAATGCATTGCTTTTAACCACCAGGTGCCTGTCCCCAGTGCAAGCCCAGTAGGTAAACAGACACAGACAGTGTTTGCAGCAGGAAGCCAAACCAGAAAGGAATTTCATCCACCCAGAACAGGCCCCTGCCTGGGGCAGCTGGGAGACCTCTTTAGCAGTCAAACACTGACACCAGTGCAGGTCTCACCTGCTCACACACCTACTGTTTCTCTGCTCTTGCTGGCAGAGGGCTGGTTTTCACCTCTGGAAGCCGAGAGACCCACCTGTATTGACCAAAAAATCAGTGTTCAACAACAATTACTAAAGGCTACTGCTGCCCAAGCAGCGCCAACAAGCATTTGGCTGGCCGTGCTGGCAATACTACAGACAACATAGGTGAGCCCCCCGCTCAGTCCAAGGGAAACAGCCCTCAACTCATCACTTGGGCACTTGCATACAGCCTATAAATCTCAGCTGTTTGACTGTTGCTCATGGATTATTATTCTCCCCTCCCTTCTTGCCTCTCATCCCTCCATGAGCCCACTGTCCTTCCAACACAGGACAGATCTTTTTCTGGAGAACATCAGCACCTCTCCACAAGACCTCCCAGGCACCAGAGGTGATGGACAGCAAGACAGCAGAGCCTAATCCCCACATGTTATGTGCTTTTTTCATCCCATTGCCTTCCTTTTACAGCCTAAGTGTGGGAGACTCAGGCCAGACCTCAGCCTCCATCTGCAGCTTGGGATTATGATCTGAAGCATAATATTTCTTTATGAGCAAATTATCACCGAGACTTCAATGCACTGTTGGCCTTTTAAAAAACTAAGTGTTTAGTATTTTTATTTCTTTCTGCTCTGCAGTTTATGGCTCCCATAAATCAGATGACAGGCTGTGGCACAGAGGGCTGATCTGATCTGTGGGAACAGGGAAAGAGGCGGGAGAAGGGAGCACTGACAGAGTCGTTAACCAGGGGAGACCTCTGCGCCCTGCTGTAAGCATCCCCATGGGGAAGGCAGGATGCTGCCCACCTGAGGCATTGCTCACAACCGTGCCAGCACCCTCTCCTCTGACACTGAGCTTAAAAGCCTCATTTCTTCTATGCCACACCACCTCCTTGTAAAAATTGAAAACCCACTTCTCTCTCTCACAGGAGCAGTGATGGATCCACTAGGATTCACAAACTGTTCCATCACTACAGACATTAGAGCTACAGGGTGTTGGGACACACACAAGCAGAGTGCTGACCCTCTACACTGGTAAACCAACCCACACAACTGAAACAATCAAATCTGACCCAGTGTATTGCTGATCTAGAAGCCTTACCTTGTAGCAAACTAAGGATGCTGCCATGGTTAAAAGTCTATTTCAGAGTTGGAAAGTTGGTGCTGAAGTCCCAGGTCTCAAAAGTAAAAGACCAAATCCCTAAGGACATTTACTCACTCAGAGATGCACCAAAGGTCATGCTATGAAGCGTCCCAGCAAGCAACATTCAGGGAATCCTCCTCCCCACATCTCCATGCTTCCAAATACTGTTAAAATCTGAACTATAGTCAGCCTATGCCCTGTCAGGGAAACAGGATCCACAGCCCTTCCTTTCTCCTGCCCCTGCCACCTGTTTCAATGACTTGGACTCTACTTCAGGACAGACACTTTCCTACCTGCACGTGTGTGCATGCCTATCACTGCTGAGCAGGCCATCATCTTCATAAAGACCTCACAAGACAAATAATGTTTCATATTGCAAGGACTTTGTTGGATTGAGGCTCGCAGGGTTCTTCAGTGAACCTGGGTTTATTGCTAGCTGTACTGCTTTGCTCATTGATAAGAGATAGTCTTTCTTCCTCCGTGCTCAATGCTGCTTTGCTAGGGCAGACTTTGGAACAGGTACTTTATCCTCTTGGCTATGCTAGGTTTATGGTTGCACATGATGATCTTAAAGGTCTTTTCCAACCTAAGCAATTCTGATTCTAAGAGAAAGGGAACACAGGCAGCTTACTGCTCTTTCAAGGGAAGGTCTGTGGCGGGCAAGAGGACTTCTGCAAGGACAAGCCCTTCCACTGGTTCACATAAGAAGGTGATATAACTTCACATGGCAGTACTCCCTTGAATACTCCCAAAATGCCAATCCTTCCTTTGGTGTTTCCAAAGCAGTAGAAACCTCCACCAGGAATTTGAAATCCCATGGATGTTTTGCCTACTGAAGCAAAAAATGGTGCTCATCATTGCCCTGCCTACAATCCAGTCTCTACCACTGTTGTGCTCTTGACCAGTAAGATTTTACCTGCCATAAAAGGCTGGATAAGAGGCAGGTATTTCTGCCATCCAGAGCAGGGACCCACCCTCTCAATGAGTATTGGCAGCTCCAGGCTGTCCATGAGTCCTTCCATGCCTCCCTCCCACTGTCTGGGTGCCCACAGTCATGCATACAGCACGCAGTGAGACAACAGGAGCCAGGCTGTGGCAGTAAGGACTCCCAGTCAGAGAGCACAGGTGAGTCAGGGCCATACCAGTGGCTCACCCCCACGGCTGGAGCTGTCACTGGAAGTAACAGGATTAGCCTTCCAGGCTAGGAAGAAATAGAAAAAGTGAATAAGGAGTTCAGGCCACGCTTTTAAGCAAGTTCTGAGCATTAGAGAATCTTTTCAATGATAATGAGACTCAAGTATTTTTAAAAAAGGGGGGGGGGAAAGAGTAGCAAGAACCTGCTCTCTCCCAGAAAACCATGTTGCTGCACAGAGCAATTCCCAAACACAGACATCAGTCTGGTCCTCCCAAAACCCGGTTGTAAAGCTAACAACTGCTGTGCTATTAAAGTGCCAGATAAGCCAGGCAACAGCACCAGCCAGACTCCTGGAGCTTCAGTACGTTCTGGGATCACTCGGACACATCAGCTTTTATCCTGCAAGTATCGGAATCTAGGAGTGCTAAGACAAGGGTAAACATTATCAGTTGTTGTTCTGCCCTCCTGCAGGGACTACAGCTGATCTGTTTGGACAGAAGGGCCGGCAGGAAGAAACAGCACCAGTTTCAGAAAGCTACCTATTCTCTCCCTGAAAGAACTTCGGGGAAATGCAAAATTCAGTGTGTGCCTCTGAAAGTCATGCCACTGCTTTCAGTGCTGAAAACGTGCATTTGCCATTTCACTCTCTAGTCATCATGTTGTGTTGTGGCTGCTGCTTGTGGTGCTGGACATCTTGGTTCCAGGTGGGTGCTGGCAGCCTGGAGCCCCTCGCCACCCCAAACCACCCCCCCCCCCCACCCCCATCACTGAGTGGAGGAGCACATTAGGACAGGGGGAAAAAAAAAAAAGCAACAAAAAAGAAGTGAACTAAAGCCAATTAAAAGCACAGGAAAAATGCAGGGAGGCAGGTTGTCATTACCAGAGCTGGAATTTGGCCTGGGTGCCATGGAGATGAAACCCAGCAGATGGTTAAGGTGTACACGGGAAGCACGCAGGCAGCACCTGACTATAGATTTAAGACCAATTAATACGACAAAAGAGAAATCTTGACAAGGAAGCCAGAGACCTACAAAATGAGTAAGTGAACCATGAAAAGGGGAGGCTCTTCCATCCCAAAAAAAAAAAAAAAGCAGCTGAGTGTACAATACCTACAGAGCCGTGAATAAACTGAAGTTGGAACAGATGGAGAGAGAAGCAAACTGCCGTGTGCATTAGTTGGCTCCCAAGTAAAAGAGCCAGCACGGGGAAAGAGCTTCCCCACAATTCAGGGAGAGAACAATAGGCTCCGGTTCTGCAGCAGCCCCTTCCCCAGGTGCTCAGTGTCCTTCCTGCAGCTTAATTTAAGGCTCACAAGCTGCAGCACTCTCAGATACAAGATCCTAACAAACAACCAGCAAAGTATATTCTTTTAAATAATGAACCATGTGTCTCTAATTAAAAGAGCCCAGGCGCAAGGCAGCAGAGACAGGAGCCTTCTCTGGCAACCCATCACACAGACCCCCAACTACATGGCCTTGCCTCAGACTGCATCTGAAACAGGATAGGGGATAACAAACAAGGGCTTTCCCATGGATGGAGACTGCCCTGAAGTGGCTGTGGTCACAGTCCGATGGGCAAACACTCGGTAAACGCCAGCACTACTTGGAAGCACAGAAGTGACCTTTACCTTTGCAGGTGAGAGCAGCTTCACAGACAAACATTTCCACTGAATTTTGTCTGTCACCTGTAAACTAAAGCCCTGGCCAGGTCCAAGATGCGAAAACAAGCAAGGAGGAGATGAACCAACCCGCCCTGGGACTAGGAGCAGGCAGAGGTTAGCGTGGTGCAATTAAGCACAAGGAGAGAACTCCCTCGCTACAAGGCTGTTTAAAATCCCAACCACGAAGAAAAGGAGGGAAGTGTCCTGTGACTCTGTGGAGCACCAGGCACTGCTGCCCCAGAGACACCCTGGCCCCGACCCCAAGACAGCAGCAGGCACTGCGGGAATGCTGAGCCTAGGCAGCGGCAGCAGCCCCCTCCTCGGGATGGGCGCTCAGCTTTCTCTCCAGGTCTGCAAACACGGGTCTGTCCCGCCACCCTATCTCGGATGTAAATCCCAAAGATAACAAGCCCAGCTCTACAGACAACATTTATCACCCACTTTAAAGACAGGCAGCTTGGGACTAAGCCCTTGCGGGGCACTCCCCATCCATGGCAAACTCAGCCTGGAAGAAACAAGTTTTAAGTCTGGCCTTGAAGGTGATGGGTCAAAACTTAACTGACTTCAAAGTGAGAGGGCTTTTGCAGAGCCATGTGCTTCCTGGAACTCCTGTCCCCAAAAGCCCCTGCTTTAGCCCATGCTACTCACAGACCCTGGCTGCTCATGTATCAGCTGGTTCACTTCTCGTAGCGCTAAGCAGACACCAGCCCATTTCCCCACCACTACAGCTGAGCTTATAAAAGAACACTGTCTGAGAGGTAGCACCTGTAATGAGCCCAAGCACAGGCACAAGCTGTTAAAAGCTCCCATCTCTACCCCCACCTGATTCCCTCTGTGGCTTTAATCAAATCACATAACTTTTCCTCTTTAGTTTCTGCACCTGGGAGAGAGTAGTATTTACCTATCCCAGATGGGTGTTGAGAGGATTAGTTAATGTTTGCCCAGCATTTTAAAGGATAAAATATTCACTATTAATTCCCAGCTGCTCAAAAGAACTGATATGTGCAGCTATCATTAGCTGCAATGGAAGATTTTTACTCGAGCTGGGCTTCACCACTTCAGAAAAGTAGAAGCAAGATGATGTGACATTAACATTTCAGAAAGCGCCTGCAGCACGGGCTGTAAAACCGCCTTCTCTTTTGAGTGCCACCGGCCTCCTGCTGCACCGCCTGTGCTGCACAGGTGCACCCGTGCCTGTTAAACATTAAAGCAGTCCCAACCCAACACAGGGCTCTGCGTTTTGCCAGCAGCACCGGGTCCACCCTAGGAGGGGGTCCCTTTGCAGGCCCCCACAGCAGGGAGCTGCCCTCACCTGCGAGGTGGCCTCTTACGGGTTAAATACAGCCACAGCCAGAACTGCCCTTCTGCTCAGATTTGTCACTGTTGCTCAGCTCGTATTTGAAAGGCAGGTTTGCTTGCCATAACAGCTGCGAGCTGCAGGTGGGATCGTGCAGCACCACATCTGTCGGTGGGCGTGCCAGGGGAATATGCCAGGTGGGTGGGCATCCCCTCTGCTGCTCTGCCACCACTCTGCCTGTGTCCCCTGTGACCTGGTACTGGGCAGAAAGAAAAAGCATTAGATAAGAACTGGGCTCCAGCAGCACCCAGCTCTCTCAGCAGGCTTTACAACCCAGGACACCCATAGTACATGGGGAAACACAGCACTGCACATCCCTCAAATCAGACCACCCACTGCTCAGGCCCTTTACATTCCCCATGTGGCACCAGCAGTACCACAACATCGTTGTTCCCTCCCTGAGCACTGGACACCAAGTTTTGGAGGGTGAGGACAATGAGGTGCCACCCCTGGGTTCATTTCCCCTAGCTGTTTCTCACTGCACTTCGCCTCAGTGCTGGTATCCCATGTGTGATGGGTGTCCACAGGAGGTCTTCACTCACATGGACAGTGAGTGGAAATGCCAGCAGCCTTCATGTGCTCCTGGGACAGAACAAGGGGAACAAAGGGCCTGGCTTTGTCCCATGGTGTCTGCAGCTCCCTGGGCTAAACGGGGCTCTAGGCACAGCAGCCAGCAAGCGTCCACTTCCAGCATGCCCTGTGGCCATGGTGGATGCACGTCTGTAGGCCTGTCTTCAAAAGCAGCAGAGCAGGGCTGAGCCCCAGGCAGTGGGGAGGGGGGACAGGGGGTTCACAGCGCCCACCGGAAAGGGATTTGGGTTTAACTGCTGGTTTACAGCCTGCCAGCAGAAGTATATGGCTGTACAATAAGGAAAGGCTGGAGGAAGGTGTTTGAAAATCAAGTTAACCCACTTCAGACTCATGAAAGAAAAACACCACCAAAGCAGCCCCCCGCTGGCCCCACAGTTTCAGGGAGGGGAAGCTAGCTTCAAGCCAGAGAACAATGGGGCCACCTTCCCTTCCCTTCTTCTGACAAAGGTAAAAGACCTCGTAGAGGTGTCCACACTGGGGAAGGCACTGAACAAGAAGCCCCGTGCCAATAAAGCATCCCCTTGTGCCTTCAAATGCCATATCCACGCACTTCCCAACCTCTATCATGCCTGCCTGCCGGCAGCACCAGGAATTCTTATCCCTCGCTGTGCAAATCCCTGACCAGAGGCAACGACACAGCCATGCTGGCATGGAGGGCTGTTTTCCAGCGCTGCTCTGTGCGTTCCCCACACGTGGTGGGGCAGATCAGAGGGCTTAGTTTTCCTTTCCAGAGGCCTCCCTTTGTCCCCATCACTCCCTGCCTCTCCTGCCTTGCCCAATGTCCACGACAGCAGGCAGAGACCAAGGCACTGCAGACAACCTCTGAGCAAAATCAGAAGCACAGACAGAAACATGACTAATTTCTAACACATCACAGCCTACGAGTCACTCTGTGAGCCTAAACTGCTCTCTGCTGCCTTCATACCAGCTCGTTTCAAGGGTGAGTAAGCAGACAGTGGCAGACATGACTTTTATTATTCCCAGAGCTTTGAAGCTGTACCATTTCCCTGTGGTTAGCTGGCTGCATCAGCTGGCTGTAGTGGCACATTTTGAAGAACTCAGCAATGAGACATAGGTAGCCAGACCAAGCCGGGATGGAGCTCAGCAAGTTCCATTGGCAGTATTTCATGGTGACGCAGTAGTTGCCCACCCTCTATTATTCATTGTTTTTATCCCATCATTTTATTTCAATATCCGTGACTACTTCCAAGAAAGCCCTATCACAAGCAGAGGTCAAAGGCAACAAAAACAGCTTCAAGCTGTAAGTGAAGCCCATTTCTGTTAAAGTGAGTTTTGGGATGAATATCCTCAGAGAATAAGCAACACCATTTGAACAGAGAAAAATATAGAAAAACTGTTTGAGCTACAACAGTGTGAGCATTTCATGTATTTATATGTGTATATACTCATACATATGCAAAAGAATAAGCATGGAAACATGCATCTCTTAGACTAGAAAGTGAAACTTCCTGCATTTTTGAACGACTCAAGCCAGCTGATTACAAAGGTGGGGGTTTTTTTATATTTAAAAAAATTGCACACACTTCGGAGAAAATTGTAAGTTTTCTTTCTATCCCAGATTAAACTCCTATGGTATTTTCCTGCTGCTCTAGACTTCCACAGTTCTTACCTATATTTCTACGTTTAACCACTTCTAGTTTGAATGGATGAACATTAAAAAGTATCTTTGCATAGCATGAAGCAGCACAAACATCAAAGTCTAAGCAAAAGCACTGGATTGTAATTGTGGGTTTTTTTGCACAGACTAGTTCAAATTCTACTTTTAATTCCACTGCCAAAAGTTTAGAGCTTGAGATAAATCACTCCTTCCCCTTGAAAAGGGCTGATTGTATTTATGGCTCGTTTCAGAGTCCAAGGGCCCAGGCTGAGATGAAAGGCTGGGAGCAGAGCAGGGCGATGCCCCACATCCAGTGCCACATAAGAAGAGGTGAGGGCTCTGGCAACAGTGAGAGGAACTTCCAGATGTAGTTCCCAGCAGCTCCCAGCCCCTTTGGGTAACCTCAGACGTGTCATTTAGCCTCTCTCTGACTCAGTTCCTCAGCACAGGGGAAATAACACCACCACTGTATTACGTAGGAGTTTTGGGCAGATAGACACCTTTTAATTGCATATTGGAATCCACACTAGAAGTGTAACTAAAATAGAGATCAGTTGCAATTCTAAAGAAATGACACAAGTGTGGGCTGGGAGGAAGGGGTGAGATGTATGGTACAAACACAGGGAGTTCCCTACCACACTCAAAGGGGCTTGATCATGAACTGAATCACAGGAGAGATGCAGATCCTGGGTTAGGAACCCAGCTGGGGTCCTGCTTTGTGGCAAATCCTTGGGTCCCCTCAGTGGCTCTGCAGTGCCTTCACCTCCTGCTTGTGAAGGAAGCACCAGCTGCATGGCTCCCACATCCCTGCTGGGGCTACTCAGTCACCCAGGAAGGGAAACAAAACACAGTAGCTTTCCTACAAATCTGGTACACCTCTGTCCATACCCTACAACTCCCCCAAAGGCAGGGGACCCCATCTGAGTTCCCATGTTTGAATCTCTGGGCCATGCCAGGCTTTTGAACCAATGTCATGTTTTGGCACGTCGGACACGACCCAGATTCTTCTACCTAACCATGGAGTGGATGCAAGGGCAAGTCCCAGCCCTGTTACTCTGGCAAGGTCTGATAGCATCTGACATGCAGGGCTGGTGGAGCAGGGCCACCTGGGCCAGGGTGCCTCCCTTTGTGCTCTGCATCCCCACCCCACAGGGCAGGTGTGGCAACTACCGCAGAGGGACCTGCGTGGCTGGCTGAGATTTAAAGCAAAGTGACCTCGCAGTCTGTCCCCAGCATGGAGCTTTTCTGCCGGTGCTCTGTGGCTGACCACAACCCCCCTCTCACCCTCAGCACATTTTGGTGGGCAAGCCAGGGGAGGTAACAATACCCCTCTTTTTTTTCACAGAAGACAAAGCTGCAGAAGACACCGATTCCCATGGCAACAAAGGCAAAGAAGTGTCCCAAGATGTGATTTGCTGTCACCATACCCACCTCGCGGCAGATAAGGACAAGTGATAGCTCTGAAAGGAACTGTTTCCATGGGACCCTTCCAGCGAGCCCCCGCAATGACAACCAACCGTCAGCCACAGCTTTTGGCATCAAACACGTCTGGCTGGAAGGGAGCAGCGCTGCTCCCCGCAGCAAGCGCTGCCTGCATCTTGTCCTCTTGTGAGGGACAGGGCTCTGCTCGCTCCCTCAGAGCCTGCCTAACCCTGAACAAGCCCCGCTGCTGCTCACTAATCCACTTACCCAGGCAATTACGCTGGGAGAGCAGCCTGCAGGGAGCCGTGCTCAACTTATCAGCTAAACATCCTCCTGGGTTTTTTAACCCTCTGAGTGGTACCTTAAGCAATGGTGAGAGCTCCTCTCAGAGCATGCATTTGTTCTTTAGGTAGCGTGGCCTATGTAAGTGCATTTCCTTCCAACACTTTCATTTATCATACTTCTTCCCTCCCAGTCCTGCCCCTTCAGTTCCCTGGGGAAAGTCAGTGAATTTATGAAGGAATAAAGTCACCTTGAGCCTTAATCCACACCCTAGCAGAAGGAATATGTCTGTTGGCAATCACATCCACCCACTCTGCAACAGCATTACAACAATGCTGCCTTTGTTAGCACAGAAAATACTGTCTCCTTCGCTGGTCCTGGAGACAAGCTACCACAAAGGCTGCAGCAAAGAAAACAGACTGGGGACAGAAAAAATGGTCCTGTACATCTGAGGTCAAACAGGTAAACTGAGGTGAAGCAGTGGAATTAGGAAGAGAAGAGCAAAGAAAAGCCAGCAAACCTAGTCCTTGTCCTACGATAAACCCTCCAAAACAACTCCCTGCTCCCTTTCTTTGTAAGAAGTGAAGGCAGTTGAGAAAACTGTGCTCAATCAAGTTGGAGAAGTCAGGCAGAGATCCTCATTCAACTGAGAGCAAAATAGCAGCCAAGGCAGGTGACGAAGTACAGTGGAACCAGGTGCATAAAGCAAGTGGGATTTTGCCATCTGGGAGCAAAGGCCAGATTCCCTCATAACCAGGCTGGCACCCAGCTTGCTGGAACCAAGCTCCATGTTCCCCTTCCTCCTTCCCTCAGGGAAACCAGCCCTGATGCCACCTGAGCACGAAGGACCAAGGCAGGGTTTAAAAATGAGCCTGGGAGCTTCAGAGATACACAGAGAGACAAAGCTCCAGACATTTTGGGCGCGTGGGCTGATTCCCAAGTCCCTGATGCTGACACAGGACTGCTCTCACGGGCAGGGCTCCCACCTTTGTATCCATCCCCACGAACAGCTCCTTTGCCTTCCAGAGGAATGAGCACAGCTGCTTGTTGTCGTCTGCCCTATTTGTTGCCATGACTTGATAAGCAGTCCTGGGATGAACCTGCTACTGACTGGAAGAACTGAAATCTTACTATTCCAAGAAGGATGCAGGAGTTACAGCAGAGAGCAAGGAGGATGAAGAAGAGATAAATGGATATCTGAGCCAGTCCCAATGAAACTGCCTCTCAAACACTCCCATCCTTCTGGCTGGATAGTGCAGTGGGCTGAAACCCAACTGCTTTGTCATCTTTGGCACTCGCTGCAGGCAAGCACCAGCTCTTGTCAGCCCGACATCCTTTTCTCTGCCATGCACCCCAGAGCAGATGAGTGAGTTTCTAGAAATGGGTCCCACCTAACAGGAAAAGGAGTGAGGACACAGGTGTCCAGGTATAGGAGTTCTCTGGGGTCGTGTTGGAATCCAGGAGCCCAGAGAAAGCAACCCAGCCCAAATCCCCAATACTTTGCTAACTGCATTATAAAGAAACAAGATTTAATTAGCACATGTAAGTAATCTCCTCCTTAGCTGCTGTCATTCCACTGGTACACTCCAAATTCTATTGCTACTTCTGTGGCCCTCAAGGACAAGAGGTGGTGTTGTACAGATTCCCTTTGCTTCACAACAGGGGAAGAACACCAAAAGGACAGAGACATCACCAACTCACCTCCAAGTCCACCAACTCCACCTGCCACTTCAAAATCTATTCCCAAACAAAATAGATTGTCTCCAAATACTTTACTTGGACTTCTCTATTCTCAGCAGCAGTCTTTCTTCTCCTGGCAGTACTCTTAAACTTTAGAAGAGAGTAACAAAGCTTGCTCTCTGCTCCAGGAGTACTTTCCAGTTTGGCTACTGCACCTGCATGCTGTCACAGCCCTGGACAAAGGAGACATTCCAAGAGAACCTCCTGGGATCCAAATGTATACAAATATCATCACCAGTGCAGGAGAACCAAAAGAAATGTTCCCAGTAATTGCCTAAATTCATCTTTGTACTAAGCAACTCTCCTTTAGAGAGGCTTTAATAGAATCACAGAATGGTTTGAGTTAGAAAGGACCTTAATGTTCATCTAGTTCCAACCCCCCTCCTGTAAGCACAGACACTTTCCACTAGACCAGATTGCTCAGAGCCCATCCGGCCTGGGCTTAAACACTTCCAGGGATGGGGCATGTTTTCTTGGGCATATAGATACCACAGGGAGCCCCAGTCCAGCCTCACACAGCATCCTAAGAGCTTGTATTTACAGCCTCCTGCGAGCGGGAGGCTGTTTACTAAAAGGATTAGATAAGGCTTGACAAAGATGCAGGAAGGTGGGCATGCTGTGCCTTAGAAAACTTCTGCAATACAGAACCCAAAACATCCCCATAGGCAATTCCAGTTAGAAAAGAACCTAGAAAAGAAGGAGGGGAGAAATTTCAAACAGGTTTGGCAGAGCACTTTGGCCACAGCTGGATAGAGGGTTAAATTACAGGAGAATAACCAAAGAGCAGCGTGTCCAAGACATCCCTGAGCAGCCAGTGCTTGAACTGGTGAGGTCTGTGGGACTATCTCAAAATACTTTTTGTCCTTTTCCCTCTGGCAGAAAACAACCCCTAAAGCATGCTGCTGCTTCTCCTCCCACTCTCCTGCAGAAGGGAAAGCTGCTCTCCTGGGTTTGGTGAGGACAAGCAGCTCACATGCTCCGTAAGGCTGCCCAGCACTTAGGGCAGCAGCTCAATTCTCCCTGCTTTGGAGAGCACTGTGGTACCCACCAGGCAGACATCCAGATCTTTTGGGTTCCACGCTTCCAAGAAAACCAGGATGCAGCAGCATTGCTTGTAGGGCATCTACTGCAAGGCCTTTCCTTGATACAGACAAGTGTTACAGGGCTGAAGCACACCTTTTCTTTTAATACCAGTTTGGTCAGTCTGTCACATCCTGGCGTTGTCTAAAACACTCAGAGATCAGTTCCTTGTGCATTTCCTTTGCACTTCTGAAGTTAAGCAATTCCTCCTCTCTTGCTTGCCCACACATTCAGCTCTGGAGATCACAGTCACAGCGGTGGTGATGGGGTTTGCTACTCTCAGCATTTTCAGATACTCAGGCAAAGCTCTACTCCTCAGAGTACTTCCAGAGTAGGCTGGAAAGTTCCTGATGAGTAGGTGGGGAAAAAAAGTGACAGAGAAGGGGTAAAAATATGAACTGTTAGTTTTCTTGAGGAATAGCATCCTAGCACCACCAAACTACTCAGGGCTGAGGGACAGAACATGCAGGCACAGGAGTTTCTCCAGTGGTCTGGTATTGTGCTCAACTTGGAATTTAATATAAACTATAAAACACAAACACAATTACCAAGTTCCCCACTGTGTCCATTTAAACACAGCTAAGCAAGGATGTGGATTCATGTTTAAAGGAACAAGCCACAGGAGAGAAGGCACAGCAGGGCCCACAGGCACATGGTACATTTAGTTCCAGGGGAAGAACACCTGACTTCTACATGCAGATCAACAAAGAAATAAATTAATAAAACCAAGTATATGGTCTGGTTCCTTTATTTAAGGCCATTAATTATACCATTATGGGCATCTCTGTTAGGGGACTTGCACAAAACTTCCTGTGAGCCTGATCAGGAGGAGTGCCAAACTGCAGCCCAGGGAACATGGTCCCCTTTTAGGCTGGGATGAGGGTTTGGTTTCAGCACTAGCCAGGGCTCAGGCCTTCACAGCAGTTGAGTGAAAAGCAGCTGCTAGAGCCAGACCTGTGAGGAGGAGGAAGAGGAGGACGCTCAGCAGAACCACACCGGGGAGAGTGGAACAAAGCACACGGAAGAACAAGCCCAGATCAAGTCGAAGTACGTTTATTCACGTGAGATCAGTTCGGACATGACCAGATTGAAAACCTTTCTCCTTCAGAGCACCCTGGAGAAACACACAGTAGTGAAAATCCAGGACAACAACAACAGCAGCAATCCTGAGGCCATAGGCACGCCTCACTAATTGCGGGTGGCCCCAAAGCGCCGCACGCTTGGATGCAGCGGCTGGGCAGCCCGGGCTCGGCGCTCCATCACTCCTGACACTTCTCAAGAGGGGACAGAACTGTTTACAGGAAGCCATTTGTTACAGGGGCCGGCCTCTCCTTCCCCCCGACCCCAGCAACATCCCTTTCCCACCCCACCTTTCATCAGCTGCTTATCTGCTGCCCAGAGAGGCAGCCAAAAAGTTCATCCAGGTTGGAATTTGAAACCAGAGATTTTCAGACGCCGTGGCTGGGGTAAACGGTGCCGCCATCAATTTTAGAACTAAATTTCAGGGAGTTTTCATTCTATTTGTACAGGGGCTAATGAGTAGCTTGGGATGTGAACACTAACCCCAGGGCATAATTCTGAGAACAGGATGATAGATTCTCAGTCTCCGGCTCTAATTATACAGGCAAAAATTGGAATGGGAATGAGAAGAGTCAAGAACAGGACTCAGGTCCCGTATCAGCTTAATGGCATCATTTTCCCAAGCACTGAAATATTCTGAGGGTTAACAAAAAGATGCAACAATTACCTCCACCCAGAGAGAAAGACTCAAAAAAAGTCTAAAATGGAGCAACTGAGTTCCACATTAAGCAAAGCTGTGCATGGAGATATAACTGCAGAAGCAGCAATCACCAAGCAACTGTTCAAAACTGCAAAACCGTAAGGCACTAATGATGTTCCACTCATTACAATCAACACATGACTAAAAATTGACATTCATCAATTAAAAAATAAAATTAAATCACTGTACATTTTGAAAAGGCAACTGTTCCCATTTTAAAAGTTTCAAATTATCAGCTCCAAGAATTTTGCTGCTCTCCACCCCCACCCAGGCATTGCTGACTAGTTAGATGGAGTCTTTGCTCACAAGTTCTGCAGGTTAACACAGACCTATTGCAATAAAACATCTCAAGGCATAAAGACAAAGCAATTTTTTGAGAAGTTACTCAGTGATCCCTTTAAGATCACCAACAAATGTTAGAGGTGTCAGTTGGTCATCCCGCTTACCACAGTACTGCAAAGCATTCCAACAACACCACACCAAGTGCAGCCACTTGTTTTTTGTGCTTGCAGGTAGACTTGCAGCTACCTTTCCCTTCAAGATACAACTCAAGCTTTCAAACCCTGGAGCTTGAGGTTCCCTATGCAGCCATAGCTACAGGAGCGTGGGGGAAGAGAGCAGCAGTTGCTCGTTAATGCGACTCCACGAGTACGCTTCAGTCCCTGTCTGGAAGCCCATGTCTGAGAGCAGACAGGTCCCTTAAATTCCTTTAATTCCATTCTGATCCTTCTTTGCTAGAGATGAGCAATCGCCCAAGGAGTATGAAGTCAGTGACATCAGTTTCCTTCAGAAGGTCACCTCACACCCATTTTGGTCAGTATTGATCAGGTTCAATAAACAAAGCAGTAGTGAAAGTATTTGTGTCCCATTACTGATCCCTGAAGCCATTCAAGGATCCTTTAGATACAAAGGACCTACTAAGGCCTATTTCAGAGATCACAGTAAAGTATTGCACGCCATTCAATAGCTTAAAAAACCATGAAATCTCATTTCTCAGAGATTAGTAACATTATTAAAAAATGTTAAAAACAAGTACAGAGGTAACTTCTCTATGTGACTCTACTGGAATATATAACAGTTAATAACTAGGGGATAGCAGAGGTCCATCTGTGCAGAGATTTAGCAACAGCAGTTTTTAAACAACTGGACAGCGTAAATTCCAAATAATTATTTTTGCCCTTTCTAAAAGCTAAGGTGATCTTAAATTTAGGACTATCCATGAACTGCACTGTATGATTTCACCAGCACAAAAGACCATCAAGATTCATTGCAAGACAGCCTCCCAAAAACCGTCAGTTTCAAACAGCTGACTTTGGTCAGCACATCCAGAAATAAATAAGAAAAGGTAGAGGAATGAGACACCCAACAGAAGACCCTGGTGTGACTGCTGGCATGGAAGAGCCTGGGAGGCTGGGACAATCCGTCAGTCCCATGGATTGTCTGGCTTAGGTCAGCAGCTCCGTGACAGGGTGGTCTCAGGATGGGTATTTGGTACTTCACGACTGAGCTTGCCTAAGGCGACTCAATCAAGTCTTGTGGAGTCATTTTGAATCAGTCCAAACCTGGAGGATGTACCAAACAAGTCTCCCAGGGCTTTGATGAGTGTCTCAGCTGTCAGTTCCATACAGCAGTCCTTCCAGAGGGGAGCAGAAGTCACTCTGCCAGCATTCGCAGGCGCCGCTCGTGCAGCAGCAACCTGATCTCCCTCACTATCAACGGTGAAATGAACAGGACTGTTGAACTCGTCTGTGGAAAGAAGCAAATCCAAGACAGTCAGCACAGAGCAACCACAGCTGCAGCCACCCCCACTCCAATGTGCACCCAAGGCCATCCCAGAAAGATACAGGCTAAGAGAAGGAATGACAGAGTGGCACAGCAGAGGAAGGACTGAGCTTGCAGGAAAGCTCATACAATTTCAGCTGTCATGATCACCCTTTATGAAAGATGAGATCTTCAGGTCCTCAGTGACCTTCCTCCTCACCACCTCTGCTGGTTACCAAAGTGGCCTTCTCCATTGTCAGCACAGATGCAAAGACCTCTCCTGGCACTTCCAGCAGGGAAGACCAAGTGAATTGTGCAATGTTCACCACTGTGGTGATGCTGAGTGGACATCAGGGCCTCAACCATTCTCTGCCCCAGCAGCAAAACAGGGGCAAGGCATTTTCAGTTTAGTTTCAACACCCTCATCACTCCTTCCACTAATCTTCAAGACCTAACAAACAAGCAGCTTCACTTCAGCTCTCTGAAAATACTAGAAACTGTGTATCATGGAGACACAGGAGGGAGAAGTCCAGCCTTGGAAGTCAGTAAGGTGGTACGAGCTTTAGGAAATGCATACAGGTATTTTTGGGCAAGTATTTTTGTGTCTCTGCTACAATCTCAGTTCCTGTTGGGTAACAGGACTGTAAAGGATCCAAAATGAACCCACCTGACTTAGACAACCTGAGGCAAAGCCACACCACAGGCCACTTTGAGAATGGTATCTGAAGTCACAATTCCCAGGTTCTCACAAAAACCTCCTATGGCAAATTGAGCTTTGACAAAGAATTTTTAAAAACGGTGATTTCTTACCATTAGAATGAAGAAATAGAAAACCCACATCCATCCCAGGTTCTCCTGGATCAAAGACACTAGATACTAAATAGAAATGAAAAAAATATTATTCAAACTGGGGAGATAAGCATGACTTTCAGGCATAACACTTTCATTTCCTAGACTTTGTGGGCTGTTGACACTCTACACAGAGCTGATCACAAAATCTTCCAACTGGTCTTTTCCTGTCAGAAGAGATGACTCAGGACAGCAGCCTTTTTCTGTATGAAACCCACAGTTTCAGCAAAGCAGAGACACCATCCTGAAGCTTTACAGTAACTCAGAGCAGCACAAAGACAGAACTGAACTACAGTTTCAAAGGGTGACAAATTGACTCTGCTGAATACGAGGTTTTTGCACGGAACACTGGGACATAAGTGGATGTAAGTACTCTCAGAAGAGCTAAAAGCTCTAGAATGGCTTATAAATTACACAAGACACATTTTCAAGGGTTGTGCAACCAGTAACTACTTAACCCTTCATCCAGGCAAGACACTTGAGACTACACTCTGTTCTGAGCTGCACCCTGGCTCAATTGGGCAGCCCAGGCCACACAAGAAAATGTATCCCTTATTAGCAGATTTATATTCAGATGCTGCACAGGGCCTCCCTTCTTCACTTCTGGGTGTATCAGGACAGGATCTGAATTTCTAACACGCTCATTGTGCATTTGCTGTTATTCACACACCCCCGGAATGACGTCGTGGTTGTCTCTGCTGGAATAAATGCAGTGTTGGAAGGGGAGGCAGGTGGAATCTCTCAGAACCAAAGACCCAATTTTTATGATGACGTGAGTTTGGATGGTATGTGTGTGGGAAGACAAAAACACCGAGAGGATGCCAGAAGAACACTGAGTGTAACAGTGCACTTATACATGTCCTCAGAGCACTTGTAATTTTCCATGTTCAGAGGAGATAAGCAGCATCTATCCCACAAAGGAGCGACTGAATGATTGTATTTTTCAGGCAATCAATGGCAAGCACAAACCCAAATCCCTTTCTAGAAAAGGAACTCGCACGCCTTGCCTGCATCCCTGGTATTTTACCACCACTGCAGGATGCCTGGAGTAGAACTGGCTCCGATGCCTCTCCTAAATCCTCCCCAAAGCACCACTGTGTTCTTTCACGTAGCTAACACTTGTATTTGAGAAGAAAACATCCCCAGTGGGCACACTGTCAGCTTCCTCCTCTGCAACACTCTAGTCCTCAGACCTCTGGCAGCATACTGTAAGGACTATTGAAGCAAGTGGGGCTGGATTTACAAGGTGTAAAAGATATCCACAGATAAAAAGCGCAAGCACAAATAAGAGCAAATTTTAAATCGCTCCATAAATGCTGTAACATTCCAAAGTATTCCAATTTTACTCAGTTATAGAGATATGCTTTTCTGTAAGAGAAGGTTTTCCTATCACCTCAAAACAAAAAATCTCCAACTTGCAAAATATTTTTTCACTCTTTGCGAAGCTTTTTGAAGTTCAGGATATGAAAGTATCTAAAATTCATTTGAACTACAAAAGTGCCTTAACATTAGCACTATTAATACTTAGTTTAGTTCTTAATTACATTGTTTCCACTGGAAACTTTGTTAAAACAGACAGGTTCCCTTGGTTGTTTCTTAATTATTTTAAAAATCCCCCAACTCTCTCTTTCTCTCCCCATACAACTCTGGATTGAGGAATGTACTAACATCTGTAACCACAACAGACACTTTTCTTCCTTCCCCAGACCTCTCTTTTCCTTTGGCAGCCTCACCTGACCCACAGCAGCACCAATACTGCCTGTTCCATCCACAATTCCCGTGACTGTTGCCAGAGCCTCGCTGCTGCCTTTCACCAGATCCTGACGCCCCAGGTCAGCAGAAATTGCAGAACTGATCATGTTAGAGGGGCCTCCAATGAAAAACCCTGAAAATGACAAGACAACAGCCTTGGTGCAAAACAAATACTCAGATTCTCAACAAAACACCTTCAAAACCCAGATTTTCTACCATGCAAAGCTCAGGACAATAATTAAGTCTAGGGACAGTGCTCAGAGCGTAACTGCAAGCAGAGGGGTACCTGAAACATACAGTCATGGAACACCCTGGATATCTGGAGTACCCACACAGAAACAGCCAACAAGAACGTTTTAATTACTTTGGAGTATCATACCCCCATGCTACAGCCTCAGTCTCCAACAGTTCATGGAGGAGGAGATGGAAGGCAAAAAAAAAGGACCCACAACAACAGGACAGAGAGTTCTGAAATAAGAGTGTTTGGAAAGAAAGGCTCTATTCATGCAGGCTTAATTCCATAACACAGCACAGTATGTGTGGTGGCACAAAAAGCTTGTGACCTCTCACAGTACACAGGGTATTTTGGATTCTGACAAACACCCTCAAATTTGAGCTGCAGCTCATGACTCTGCCATATACCCAGTTCCTCAGATACAAGATCACTGGTAATTTGGCATAAATCCACCTTCATCATACTGAGCCAAGGCAGATCCCCTCAGCTCCAGGCCACTATTCTATACCTCCCTCTGTAAGGCAGTTTTCCTACAGCTGTTTTCCAAAGGTAACAGAAACTGGGCCCCAGTTTTCACCCTTTCTGCAAAATCATCAGAGATGGCAGCACACACAAACACCTTACCACCACCTGGCTGGTGTTACTGATTGCTCTGCAACACATTTAGATGTCTACCAGCATAACAGCGGCTTTTGAGAAGTTACCTGTAATTGCCATGATCACAGCATTGATAGGTTTGCTGTTTGGGGAACCTGCAAGAGAAAGACCAGGTGAGGGTAAATAAACTTGAGTAGTAAGAGAATCCTTCATCTGTCTCTCTGGGGAAGTCAGGCTCAGCTCAAACTCTCTCATCATAAAGTATTCAACATTTGAATAAGCCTTTTCACTCATTCTCCATTTTCCAAAACATTTTTTAAAGTACAGAGATTGGACCTGGAGGTAGTAACCCAGCAACTTCCCAAACAATGCTGCACAATAAAGCAAAACATGCAAACCCCCATCTCCTAATTCCTCTTTACAAAGCCATGTCTGAGCACCTACAGGTTCTCCTTGCCTTCCCAGCAGCACGTGTACATGCAGCTAGTTTCCCATTACAGTCCCTCAGTGCTTTTCTGACAGTTTTCCCTGATACCTCACTTCCAGGCATCACCTGAATTCCTTACTCACTTCCACTCAGGGCCCACACATGGCAAGTTCCTGTGCAAGGCAAGGTGCACCCTCTTCACAGATTCTCAGGCCATTATTACTCTTGGGTGCAACACACTATGGGCATAATAAGGTTTCCTGTTTTGGCTGATGGAAGCTGAATTATCACACTGCAGGAACCTTGGATCACCTGAGACTTCTGTATCTGTCTGGACAGCAGCACATTTTGAGTTAAGCACAAGGCACCTGGTGCTCTGGCTGCTCTGCTGTCTAGTACAAACTTCAAACCTCATCAGCAGTAATTTCATGTTTACTTCCAATTCACTTTTTAAAGCAATGAGCTAGCACAAGAGCCTACAAAAACTCCACCAAACCCAATCCTTGCTATTCAATAACTTATTGACCTTACTTCGAGACCATCTGAGTAAGCCTGCATGCTTCCAAAAGCCACACTTCTCATGTCCAGCTCTGGCAGTTTTCTACCCACAGATCTCAAAGTGCTCTATAAAAGTCTGTCTGGACCACCACCCCATTTTGGAGGAACACACAGAGAAGTGAAACAGCATCCCAGTGAGTTAAATCACTCTGGTACTACAGGACATTGTCTGAAGACACATACCTGCCACCCCTAGAAGTGCTTCATAAGATGTTTCACAGGAATTACATCTTCCCATCTCCTTACACTCTTGTTTTCCTGAGATTCCTTTCAATAGCCAGACAGCAAGAACTATATCTATCATAAAAGAGGCAGAAACTCTCCAATTTCACCACTTACAGAAGTGTAAGTAGTGAAGTCTAAGAGCTTCTCCTGCCTCTGTGTAGTGTATATGTACTCCAGTACAGATCTGTCCACAGATTCTCTTTCCTCATAGTATAGGGAAGCACCCGAGATTTCTTGTTCTACCAGTTATGGTGTTGACACAATGACAATGCCAAAAATCTCACTGACACTGAAGGAGGATCAGTACCAGAAGGACCAGTACCATAACTCACCACTATAGGGAAATGCAGCCACTCAGAGAATTCATTTCCACCCCATTAACCAGAGAACAGATTTCTTTCTGTGCAGAGCCGCACTTGAGCAAAATAGATCAAAAGGCACCATTCTGATCCAGAAGCAGTTTCAAGACCAGAAAACATAATGAGAACAGGCTGTACTCTGGTTCTCCCTAGGATGCACTGAATGAACCTCTTATCCCTGTGCAGCACACGCATACTCACGGCTGTATCCAAAGAGAGAGCCCACAGCGAAGAGCAGGCTCACTGCTAGCACTGGGGCTCTCTTCTGCAGCACGTCAGAAATCAAGCCCTGGATAGTCCCACCTGTTCAAAAAGAAAAATATCACTGTCAAGATCAGGATGCTGACACCTTGAACAAAGCTCATTTCACTGAGTGCAGTGGCCTCTGGCTTCCTCATCAATACACATTCCCTCTAAAATCCTGAGAGCTACGTTTCCTGCCCTTACTGCCCAGGACACAGAGACAACAGTAAATTTAAGTGTCTCAGATAAAGCAGGGAAAACTACTCATAGTGCTCTATTGGGAATGTATTACTTCTTTTTTTCTGGTATGCAACTAGCCAATGCTCCTACTTTCCTTCTCTTCCCATATAGGACAATCACAACTCTACGACCACCACAACGCTGGATTAAGCAAGCTGAACACTGTGGCTCGTTCCTTTAACTGAAAGTGCAAGAACAGGCAGCTCTTTTCTCACAGGAAAAGCACTGTTACACAGGGGCCTCACATTCCCTGCTGTCTTCACCTACGTAGGGCAGGTGCAACTGAATGCAACAAATGCCAAAGGCCAATAAAAATCACCTTACGTACCACTGCTACCTCTGCAGGAACTGCTCTGCTGGTAAAAGCCAGAATGCTGAGAAAGCCTAATGCAGAAAAGGCCACAGAGGCAAAAACACTGACCCTGAACAGACCCAAATGAGGATGTCTATTATAGGAAAGCTAACTGGACAAGGGAATAAAGCAAGAACCTGAGCACAGGAGATTGGAAGTCTAAACACATATACAATATATTCTTTATTCTGGAGGAACTGGGTCAGATTTTGCAGCCAGCAGGAACAAGAGCAATTACATTTAATTTCTGAACATAACACAGTTGGTGCCTGCTCTGCTGAGATCTGCAATGAGTCTGTCCTTAAAAACATAGGACAGACAGGACAGTACAGAACCCACTAAGCCCAGATCTAAATCTTCCCCCAGGGTACCTGTCAGAAAGGAAGTAGCAAGCAGGGGCCCCATTTTGTACACAGCACTTTTCAAGAAGTCCTAGTCAGTGAAGAAAAGTGCCAGCTGGGGGTAATTTTCAAGAGTGTGACAGTGCCCTTCAGTTAAATGTAAACTCTTTAGGGGGTCATATACTTTTTTAAGGAAAAAAAAAAGCCAAGCAGCCACATACATAACTAGACTTTTCCCACATTCAGTGAAAGTGAGATCCCACTGAACACTACTGCTCTGGCTGCATTCACTGTCTTTCATTCTCAAACACTATGCAGGCAGCTGCAAGAAGATGTCACTCCCCTGCTCACTCACCTATGATTCCTCCCACATCATACCAGATCGAGAGCTGGTCAGCTTCTGCTTCTTTCCATCCAAAGTTGTTGCTGAGGTAGAAGGGCAGCCAGAAGAAGAATGAGTAATTCACCAGCTTCAAGCAGGCATAGGCCAAGGAGTACTGGAACAAAGAGAGGGCCAGCGAGCAGTTAGCACTTGAGAAATGCAAACAGCACTTCTGCTTATTCCCATAAAGCTCTGGATCCAGCTAAAGCTTTCATGGGAAAGCGCTTCTGAATTTCATGTAAGAAGGCAGCATCATGAAAGCTTAATGCTGAACATCAAAGGGAACCCAGGCATACAAAAATCACTGACAAGAAGGTTATTTTTTATCACTGAATGCAATGGGTTAAAACACTTTCAGTGTAATCTTGAGAGGAGATGACATCAGGCTTCAAAAAAAAAAAAAAAGAAAATTTAATTCACCTTCTGAAGAGAAGGGAGCCAACCACGTGACATGAAACAAGCCTGAGATTTAGTCATCTGTGCATCATGCTGAGAAAAGTTCTGTGAAGTGGTTCCTCTGTGCTATCTTGCGCTGCTCAAAAGGCTCATCTGCTTACAGCACCAGAAGAGAAAGCTTCATCCGTAATCCCCAGGCAGGTATTCCCGGACACGGGATGAAAGGTGTGGCCAAAGCTGAGCACGGGCTTTCAAACCCAACAACTGAGACAACCTCCTTCTTCTGGCTGCTGGGCTCAATTTGTCCTTAGCTAGCAGATCTCCTCCTTCAGAGCCCTCATGTGTGTGGCCAAGATTAGTTCTCAGGGACTGCTGGCCCAGCATGTGGAGGGACAGGTCACCCTGTTTCAGTAAAGCCGCCTGATAAACACCGACACAGCAGTTCAAGGAACCCACTTGAAGAGGCAAACAAGGATGAAGATGCTAAAGCACAGCCTTTGAGACTGTGTGCATATGGACACTTGATTTTGAATTTTAAAAAGCAGATCTTTTTACATATTAAACTCCACAAAATCATCTCTTCTGAATTTATATTATTTTAATAGATACAGACTTTTTAGCTGTATTATTAATGCTTTTTCACTCTTACAGGACACAAACTAATTTCCACCATATATGGAAGACATGGGGATGTTTGGTAGAGTTCTCCTGCCTCTGGGTGTGAAAAGTGCACTGTACAAAGTGATATTTATTTCAATGCACTAAGAAACTGTCCACCAGATTGTCTGAGTGATTAAACACTGAATTCCTAGAGGCTCAGGGGAAAGCTGTCTGCACTAAAACTCTTCCACTGTATCACTCAGCAGGAGATGAGAGAAGCTACAGAAAAAATATGTCAAATAAATTCTTTGTAGAATCTTGACAAGGCTTTGGAGATTCTCTCAGTATTTGGTCTCTCACCAATCTGACATGGTATCCCTGTTTGGCTGGGCACTAATCTGACATCAGATAAAACTCAGAGGTGTTCAGGTTGCTGGATTAGGGTGTGGAACGTGTCCTCAAAACCCAAACTACGAAGCCAGCAACCTCAGTTGCTGCCATCTCCTTTTGCTCAGGCCAGTGAAAAAGGTCACACATCAACTGAGGCAGATGCCACCACTAACATTTTGTGTAAGGCATTTACCAGAGGAGGAAAGAACTCAAGATGGGTTTGCTCTCTTTTGCCATCCCTCAACTAAGGCCTTAACAACAGAACTGGGGTTGTCCTGCATTCAACACACTGACATTTCTAGGTTTCCACCCACCCCTTCCAGATTTCCTGTTTCTTTAATCACAACAGTCAACTGCTTTGCTCATTAAAGATACCTGGCAACACTGCCCATTCAGTAGCTCTGCTCCATGACAAATCCAGACAGTTCCCACTGTTCTGCTGAGCCAGCCACTCTGCCCCCTTTCTTGTACTGGCTGTAGTACTCAGAGGGGACAGCCCACAGACGCAGAAGGTTAACACTGGTTTTTAATGACAGGTTAACTTTTCAGCTGAACATGAATTGGGCAATACTGCTGATACAGAAGCACAAGTTTTCAAGGGTCAGGACAAGGATATGTGGAAACTGCATCACCAGGCCTTGGTTTCCTGTTGTTCCTAAGAAATCCCACACACTTTGCCAGCTGTCACATCATGCCAATTCAGGCTTTTCAGGCCAGCTTTCTGCTTTACAGTAACTAAAAAACCCCAAATCTCAGTATCAGTGCCACAGAGCTCTGTGTGATGCTCAGTTAGGAGTGAGAACCCCACTCCTCAGGGCAGGCATCTATCTTACCAAGGAAGCATCCTACAGCCACCTTTGCTCATGGTCTCCCTTCCAAATTCACAGCAGGAAGGGCAGGATCTCTGCTCCCCTTCCCCTGCTCATTACATGCACTCCATGAAGCAGGATGGGAAGAGCAACACACACCACACACCCAGACAGTATCATCCATGCACACAAGGATAACAGGCCCAACCCCAACATTTCAACAGTGTGAGACATCAGATGTCAACCACTACAACATATGGTCAACATATTAACAATGATGTGAACAAATCCTGACAACGCAAAAAGCCAGCTTTACGTTTAACAGATAAGTCAGCTCTTACTTAAGAACCTGTGTCCTCACCAGTACTACACCAGGAAGGCAACAAGCTTGGAAAAAGCCAATGGCCTTGGGCTGGTTGTCATTGTCAGTTGCTTGAATGGAGTAATTCCGGTCATCATCATCTACATCGTCATTGCCCATCAGAGGTCTGTTGGCATCTTCTTCCACACTGACTTCATCTTCATCTGCTCCAAGCTCAGGGAGGCCTAAGTTTTACAAGGAATAAGCAACAGGAAAAACGGACCACAGCCTGTTCACCCTCTCCCCACTCTAAAGCTATGCTCACTTCTTTTAAGCAATTCTACCTTCTAGCAATTCCCTTGCTCTCCCATACCTCCATCTTCCTTTGGCTTAGAAACTCTTCTAGATGGTGTTCTGCAGTGCCGCCAGTTTCTACCCTTTGTCTTCTAGGGCTCTTGAAAGTATTGTCTGATCCTGGCGTCGGCTTTGTCTGTTCTGAGTGTCTGGCCATTAGTTGGAAGACACAACAAATTAGTGCATTTCCCCCCTTATTGAGGGGTTGGGATCCTCAGCCCTGGCTCCTGGGTGCCACCACCCTTGAATGTGGAGGCTGAGTGTAGCAGCAGGGACACAGACACCTGCTGCCTGTTCGTGCCTTTGCTGGAATGGAAGGCCTGGGAACTGCATTGTGCATCCTGGGATGCAGAGCACTCTTATGAGCACTCTTTATGGCAGCTTTAGCGCTACCAACTTTACAGCCTTTGCAGGCACCTGGGAAACCTCCTCCACGGCCCTGTCAAAGCCCCAAAGTTCTTTTGTTTTCCTCCTACACTCTGACTTGCCTGCCACCTTTTCAGAGAAGAAACACATCCAACCCAAGAGTTATTTATCTGTGGCAGTCCTGCAGACCAAAACTACTCTCCCTTCCCTTTGCACAGTTAAGGCTTGCCATAGTTTTCTCCTACAACAACCAGTTATCAGTTTGTCTGCTGTTTCTTTAACAAATACTGATGTTTCAGGTGAAGAAAAACTGATAATTAGGCATATCCTAATGGAGATGTTAAAGCCAGGCCGTTTTATTTTGCTTTTAAAAAATATCCAGACCCTATTCACGTGATGCAGGGTAGCATTTAGTGTGATCTTGGCAAGTAAAGCATTTGCTCCATTAAATGCACTAAGGTGCAAGACCATTTGGTAAGAGCCCTGAGGATAAATGCTGTCAGAATGAGTAGAACTACCTGGAAAGCTGCAGCTCTGCTTTCCATGAAGGGACTGAAATAGCACAGCTCTTCCACTCACCCACTTCCTTCGGCGACGTCAGGAGCCCGAAGAACACAATGACTCCTCCAGCAAACTGTACGGAGGCAGTCACCAAGAAAGCATACTGAAGAGGAATAAAAAAAGCATTCTTCTTTAAAGCACTTTCAGTCACACACACCTCCCTCACTAATGAGGGTTTCTTTACATTCCAGCCTCATTAGAGAGCAAACACAGCTACAACAACCCAGACTGCATCCATAACACTTGGAAACAAGTGATCTCTGCATCTCCTGAATAGACTGGGTCCTATCTAGGCCTATCTGTACTGAGGTGACAGCAGTGAGGAAGCAGCTGAGACAACTCAACCAGAGATACAGCTCTATTGGAGGGGACTGCTCAAAGAAGGGTCAGACACCAAATTCAGACAAGATTGTTCAGAGCTTTAGTCAATCAGATCTTGAAATCCTCCAAAGACAGATCCTACAGGCTCTGTCCCCTTGTTCCATTGCTTTACATCATAGGAAAATAGTTTCCCAAATATCCAGTTGGAACCATCCCTGCTTCACTTTATACCCACTGCTTTTTCGCTCTCTCACAGTGTAGTCCAGGAAAAAGTCTGGCTCTGATTTCTCAGCAATCTTCTCCCAGGCTTTGGAAGGCTGCTCTTGGTACCCTAAGCCTTCTCATGTCCAGAGTGACCAGCTCAGCTCTGCCAGCCTGTCCTCAGAGACCCCATGCTGCAAGATGTGCTGGGTCACTCCCATTCCCTGTGCTCAGTTGTCCACTGCCACAGGACAGCATGGCCTCTTCCCACTCACAGCAGCTATGCCTCCATGCCCTTCCAGCTCCAGTGACTCCAGTCAACTGAGAACCTGTGCTGGATGACTCTGAAGAGCACTTGAAGCCACCCAAATCAGAAGAAGGTATAATGTGACACTAGAGCTCCTCAGTAACATCAGTCCTGTTTACAGAGGAGTCTCAAGCTCATTTCTCCCAGTTTGGAAGAGTCAGGAAAGGAATAGCCTTTCTATTCTGCCTACTGCTTACCTCCACAGAACTCAGTAAGATGAAATTGGACACATGAGGCTGCTGCCCCTCAAAGATGGGATAAGAAGCCAGTGTCTCATAACCCATTCAGACATGCAGGTGCAGCTAGAAGCCAGGCAGCAATACCTACCTCATAGCCATATTTGAGAACGCAGGAGGCAAGGAATGCCCCAAGGATATTTCCCACAGATGCACAGGCACTCCAGAGTCCAAACACAAAACCTCTCCTGCAGAAGGGGAAAAAGATTTGAAGCAGGCAATGTGAGGACAGATGACATTACAAACAAGACCAAAACAAAACATTCAAGTGAACTTTAACTTATGAATAAAGTTACACCATTTTCCCTGACCACTTCAAAGAGACACAAAGTTCACTTAAAACAAAACACATAATAACTTGGAGGGGTCAAATAGATAAGCAAGGAACCCTGAAACATCTGTGTTAAAGCAGAGTGAGCTGGCAACTAGGTTACAAACTGACTAGAACTCCTCCGCAATACCCCAGAGAGAGAGTAGAATCTACCAGGAGTCAGTTACTATTTGCTCTCTTTATTGGTAAGTAGACAGAAACAGGTTTTCCAGTGGTATGAAAATTAAAATTGAGTCACTCTAAGGGATTTTTGAAGTTTGACTCTGTGCTTTTAACACACACAGTTGTGTTCACACCAGGCTGTGCTGTGGCTCCAGAAAAATGAGAAAGAGAGAGAGAATGTAACAAGGAAGGCACATTTCATCCTACCTAATTTTAATTATGATCTAACAGTTGGCCTTTCTGATTTGAGAATTTCAGCATGATCTGTTGCTCAGCAGGTCAGAAAGTGAGTCACTGAAGACAACTCAACTTACCCAGCTTTTCCAAACCAATTTCCCATGACAGCAACCACACAGGGCCAGCCAGTGGACTGCAGCAAGCCATTCACAACCCAGAGACAGCAGTAGAACCACTTGTTGTAGAAATGCAACCATTCTGTGAGTGTGCCAAAGGAGAACACCTAGAGAGGAGCAGGGGGAAAACAGAGAAGACACCCTGAGGCTACTGATGAAAGACATTCAGGAGTGCGGTGCTAAAAAAAGGAACAAGCTTTCAGGGAGCTGTGCAGGGCCAGGGCAGAGGCCAGGCTGGCATTGTTTGAGACAGCACAGGACTCACAGCACCCTCTGCTGAGCCAGCAGAGCTCTGACTCCAGAGACAAACGTGCTATCATGGCACTTCCTCTCCAAAAGACTTTTGTCTCCCCAAACAGCACAGTTACAACAGCAGAGGAGAAGGAAGAGACAAATACTTTCAGTGACAACACTAAAAATAGAGTAGCCTCTTGATCTGCTGCTGTACTGACATCCTAATCCATGAGGCTCTCTGCAAACACAGAACCCTCACAGGTCATGGATCTTCACCAAATTTAACATAAATACTACAGCCAGGTCTCAAATTACTAAGTGCTCTAACCCAAACCAGCCAAAATAAACACACATTGTGGCACAGGGTGCTTGAGGCACACTTGTAGTCACGTGTTTGCAGAGCCCAATAGGTCACAGTAGGGTTTGTAGCCACTGGGTAAATCAAACACACTCCACACATTTTACTACTACTTTAATAGCCAGAAAACCACCATGAGATAAAACAGATTCACACTTATCTGCAGTGGTTTGAACTTGAAGAACACTTTTTTTTTAAGCAGATACTCTTTTTTGACACATACCCTCCCAGCAATTACATACAATAAGTACATGAGTGCCTGGGATTGTTAGCACGTCCTTTAAAGAACAGAGTGAAGATTGTGTTTGGAAGCAAAAGCCTCGATAACAACATACATGGTCTCAGAGATTAAGTTAAGTCCCCAAAAGTCCAAATACACCAATCTTGAACAAAAGCTGTTCATCAAGTCTCTAGGCAGTGCCTCAGACTTAGGAATTTCCTTCTAACACAGTGTCCAGAACTAGACATTTCAGGAAGGGGGAGTCATCTACACTCAGTACTTTAGACAATGCAGTACATGCATCCAGCACCAAGTTATACCTGCAGGCTTTGAGACACTGAGGTACAGCTACAGCTCACGAGCAGACTCACACAGAAACAGAGCCTCTTCTCCCCTACAGCAACACCCTGCCCAGAAACCCTAAGGAAGATCTTTAAATCCCACTACTACATTCCAACTTACCACCAGAGCAGAGGAACACATGCCAAAAGACAAAACCCAGCGTAAATTCAGGCGGTCCCCAACTATGCCACTGACAAAGAGACCCTGAGAACAAAACACAGCATTAAATAAAGCCAGAAGATTTACACCCCATAGCTGTAAGAATTAAAATGACATAGAAAGGCCAAACTAATCCAAACACCGCCATTATACCAACGTACAGTTTGATTCTAACCACTTCTCTTGTCACCAAAGAAACCCTGCTCGTAGCTGCTCATTACATTTCTTGTTTGAAAGAATTCAGCTGAGAACTCTTGGAGAGACAGAACTAGTCCTCCCTGGTGACAGGAGTGTAAGAAATTCTGAAGTGATAGTACTTCCCTTGTGTTTGCTAACAAGCATCTTCATATGGGTGACAGGCATGGGCAGAACTAACAGAAACCGAAAGAGAAAAGATTTGCCTCTGAACTAAGCTTTTTATTGTGGGTGAGATGTTCCCAGTAAGAGTCAACCAAAGCTGAGCAGCTTGGGGTTAGCTTTACTCACCACAGCATAGGAAAACAAAAAGATGGTGTCCAGTGTCCCTAGGAAGAGAGTTGCTTCTTCTGCATTAGGAAATAAATGGCTGCTGTTCCAGAGCTAAAGAGAGAAAAATTTGACAGGTGAACAGGGAGAGGCATAGCTCATTCTACTCTTTTTCAGTGGAAACCCCAGCTCCAAAGCAGAACAGCATCTGGCCCAAGCAAGCTCCCATTCCTCCAAGACTTTAATTATCAAATCAGGAACAATTCTGGCATTATCTTCTGGCAGAAAATGTCCACTGACACTTTGTTTCACTTCTAAAAGGCAAGCTAGCAAACCAGAAGGGAGAAATGTTCCTTTCACCTGGATCAAGACAAACGACTGGCAAAACAAACCCTACTTCTAACAACCATGCAACTGTTAGACAGCTTCTTACTCTGAGACACTGATGAGCATTTTAATGAATAATACAATAAAGGCATATTCTGTTTTATGTGCAGCATCTCTTCTGTACTTCTCTCGCTGTCTTCATTAAATAAATAATTCCCTTGAAGTATATGTGGCAGCAGCCAAAATAAGAAATGACAGAAAACAAACAGAAAAGAAAGACCACAAAAAGAACAAGGGGAAGAAGTAGACTGGTTGGAAACTATTTACAACAAACTCCAGTCACTAATGTTGTTAGGTTTTTTGCTTACCCTGAGTTTCACTTTACTTTCAATATGATCAAAAAAAGGGGAAAAGTCTCACTTGTCCCCAAAGAAAGATTAATGAAATCAGGTTAAAAAAGCAAGCTTTGAGGATAACTTGAAGAATGAATAAAGTTAATCAGAACAAAGTTTTCTTCCCTTCTCACCACGCCTCCATTAGAAAACAAACAAACACAACCCAAGCCCAACCTACAGATATGCCTAACTCAAATATCATCAGCTTCAGCTTGATTCTAGCTCTCCAGGAGAACATCTTGCACAGACAACACTACTCATACGTCCACTTAGTTTAACAGATGGAACCTAAATTGATACCTAAAGGACCAGTTTGACCATTTTTCTTGTTCAGACACGCATCTCAACATCCAGCAAACACCAAATCATCTATATATTAAAAAAACCAAAACAAAACAGCTTCCAAAATATACTAGTTGTCTGAAAGTCAGTTAAAGAACTAAACAGAAACACCTTGTATTTTGTTTTAGCATCCCTGGGATGCTCGCTCCTTTTGGCCATACTATAAAATCCTGAACACATTACAAGTGAAATTTACTATTCTCACTTATCACAAGAAGTCAGCATTTATCATCCTTCTGTTCCTTCTGTCAAACATTCAAATAACCAATGATTTCTAATGCAGGCAACGCTCCAGCAGCTGACTTGTAACTCCCTGCTCTAATAGATCTCATGGCCTGTGACCAAGCTGTTAATGTGAGATTTCTTCCACTTCTCAAAAGCATCAGGACAAAGCATTACAAAAAACAAGCATGGCCCTAAACACCCTATGGTAGGAACCAGGAGGTAGTTCTTGCATTCCCATTTGTGAGAACCAAGCACTTTAAAACTTCCTTTCCTGCAAGCAAGCACTGCCAAACTCCCTCTGCTTTCACTGAAGCCAGGATTTTAAAGACAAGGCGTACTGGATGCTCAGCATGGAAATCAGACCTTTTAGATGCAAGATAAAACATCATTCTTCACTATCAACTTAGGATAAGCAGCTAGCATGCTCAGATAGCTCTCTTCTCTCCTGGTTTGGCTATCCTTTTAAGAGAGTGGCAGCAGCACCACTGCCACAGAGAAAGCACAGCCAGGATTTCACAGAACTCTCTGTAAGCCCATTAACTGCTTTGGTTTATTGCCTCCAACGCTCCAGAGGAAGAGTCCCTGTTTCCCCCTCCTCCATGCTTCTGGCTATTGCAGACTCTGTTGGGGCCCCCATTTCCTTTGGAACACTGTAGCTTCTCAAGAAGTTTCCCTCTGGGTACCACTAGGGAAGATTTCAGACTTGCCTGGTGATCCATAACACTACAATGCCAACTCCTAAAGTTCCCCCTCACATTCTGAGAAGTGAGGAACACCTAAGGGGCCTCTTCAGCCCCACAAGCTCAGCCCACTGGCAGCTGCCCACCTTTCCTTGCACTCCCTTCTCCCTTGTGTCCTTACCTCGTATGGCCGGAGCTCAGGGGCCGTGCTGTTTAGGCAGGAGGGAGTCCATTGGCTGGAAATGCTGACTTTGACATTACTGAATGTCTTTCTGGAGGCATGGAGCAGGGAATAACTGCCAGAAAACACACAGACACAGGTTGGCTGAATTTTCTCTGGATGTTAAGGGGGAAAGGGGGAAAATACAAATCTCTGAGCAGAGATACACTCAACCTACCTGAAGAAGGTCAGCAGGAACACAACAATATGATGGTGGGTGCAGTGGGACACAAGGCCTCTGTTGGCAGGCTGCCTCCGGAAGCTTCCAGGCACAGCCATGTTCCTGGCAGCCCTATCCCTGCTCCTGCCTTGGCCACGAGGGCTGGATGGTGATTAGGTCATTTTTCTTCTCACTTAAATAGAAGAAGGTGGGAAGGGAGGAGAAGAGAAAACATATTTGAATTAAAACACATATATGAAGTACAGCTCTGCTCCCCAAACAGCTCGAATTCAGATGGAACAACTCTATGCCATGCCTTTCCACCAGTTTCACACCACTACCCATCTCATCACTTGCACATTCCTCAGTACCTTCTATGGCTTAAGGTGTCTTGTTATTCCCATTCTCCCAGTACCCTCATGGCACTTCTTTTTTGTTTCTCTCCTAGCAGATGCCTCTTCAGTGCCCAGGACCAAAGAGTACCCCCTGGATCTACCAGTTTCCAGCATTCCCCCATTAAAGACCATTCTGCACCACTTACACACATGGTGCACTACAGAGTGGCCATAAGTAAGAGCTTTCCACTGCTACCTGGCTGGACACAGATGGGTGATGAAGCCACAAGAGCAGCATTTATGGGTGGAGAAGAGTTTGCAATCTGACTGCCTCATTAATTGAAAGAATATTTCCAAGAGTGGACTTGCATAGATGGAAAAAGGGAAGTAACTGTGAGGACAGTGCTGAAATCCAACAGCTGGAATCTTTGCCTATTTATTCTCAAGCCTGACATTACAGCTCCATCTGTCACTAACTCATTAATACAGCACATGACAAGTCACACCTTCCTGTCCCTACCTGTAGGGCATGGGTGACATCTGCCTCAACTTCGAGATAACCAGAAATTATCAGCACTGAGGAAAGGCCATGACAGACAAACAATTTCCTCATGCTGTTCCATGTCACACTGCTCCACTCCCCCAGCTGCACTGGCATGGCCGAGGGACCATTTCTGCTAACAGATTTTGGGAAACAGCCCCACTGCCAGCAAGCGGGTGAATCTCTCTCCACATGTTTCAGAAGACATGCCAACACCACAAACATTCTGAATGCTGAGGAGAGGTACAATAAAGCACCACCCCTGTTTCCCCAAAGGATCAGCACTGAAATAAGACAGAAGATAATGCCTTTGTGTTCTTCTGTATCTACAGGCATGGTTTGTAATTATTTGCACATCTGATAGAAGATTTTACAAGTTCAGTTTCATAACCTCACTTGGAGAAATTGGAAGTCATTGCCCAGTCTCTCATCCAAATTACTGCTGCTGAAAACCATTTATTTCACACAGACTTTCTGTTCCTCCTTTTTAAAGGTTCATCAAGACACCTTTCACTGCTGGCAGCCTCCCCTCCCCGTTCTCTCAGTGATGACACGTGCCTGACTAACAGCAATATCCAGCTACTGCTGGATACAGGAACCATCATGGAAAGCAACATCACATCTGACCTCCAAAACGGAGTCTGGCACAGAGACCCTCTGAGTAACACGGGCCAGCCATGACAGCTTTGAGACACTGGAGTCATGTTTATCCTACACCACACCTGAACACCTCCATTCTCATCCAGCACAAATGCAGTGAGTCTGTACAAGACCTGACACCATCTGTCTCCATCTACACAGCCCAGGTGCACTTGAGCCACACTGCCACTGCTCCAGCTGGCACAGAGCACCCTGGTGTACCGGCACCTCCTTGCAGGAACATGTGCCTAGAGTGCTTGGGTTCACACAGAGGAAAAAAAAGTGCCTACAAGTGGAGCTGTGAGAAGGCAAGACTAGCCCTGGAAGAGACAGCTTTGCAAGTAGTCTTGATACTACCTTCACCTGAGGTCCCAGACCATTTCTCAGCACCAGTGAATGAAGACTCAGCAGCTGCATTAAGTATCACACGGTGCTACTCCCTTCCAGGCAGCAGTACCCCTACAGCTCAGGGCTGACCCCCATACAAGCTGCACGCAGAAGGGAAGCCAAGGCACTCCAATTTCCCAGCTCCCTGGTCCTCACGGGCCTGTGAACCACACGCTCTGCTGGTCAAACACAAGAGCTTCCTTGCCTCTCCCTCCCCTCCCACCAGGCAGATAACAGAGCTGTCCCGAGGAAAGCAAAACACTGCTAGTTGTGCAATGCTGTGGGGAAAAGTTCCTTCCTTGAGTAATCAGTTTGCAGCCCAAAGCACAAGATTTACTACTTGCTTCATGTCAACATATGCAAATACAGATCTTATTTGTCCAAGATACTGAGCCCTTTTAAAGCTAAGACCTGGTTTGACCTTAGAGTCACCTCTTTTTTTTTTAACAGCATTTACTATTGAAACAATCTGTTCTTCAGAGCTTTCCAATCTCAGCTAGTTTTCTAGAAGGCCTTCTGGCACAGGACACTTTCACAGTGTAGAGATAACCACGAAATATTGTGTTTTCCCTCTTTCTTCATCCTGCCCTTTCTGTATTCAAAACTGGCATTCTCCCTAGGCTAGAAAAGTGTGCAACCAGTTCATTCCTTAAAGTTAGTCTTCTAATTATTGTGAGAACACCACAGTAACTTTGTAGTGGAGGAGAAGCAAGAACTGGGCAGCAAGATGACCCACAGAACTCAAGACAATGAAGCACATACCTTTAAGAAAGGAAGGCATGCTTTTAGAGTGTTAGACTGCCTTGTCTAACTACTTAGCTCTATTTACCTTCAGCCAGCCGGTATTTTGAGTAAGCTTTTGTTAGGCTTTCACCCTTATTTGTTAAGCTCTCCTCGGTGTTCTGCTTTATCCCTTCACTTAAAGTCAAAATAAGACACCTTAATTTCAAAACAAACATCCTTAATGCTACCCTACTGCCCTCCAAAGCCGGCAGGAAAGTGCAGCATTAACATTCCTGTCCCAGTTAACATTCCTGGGACTTCCAATGTGAAAATCAAACGAAGGGATTTTTTTTTTTTCCTTAAAATAATAGTAATTTTAAAAACCAAGCAAAACCCCATCAAAACCAAACCAACAACCCCCCGCACTCGTATGCCATTTTTCCAGGCAGACAGCAGAACAGCGGCACAACCCCAAACCCACGCCGGGCCCTCCGCAGCCAGCGCAAGCACACCGTCTGTCACCGCGGATGCCCGGCCGGATGCTGTCCGGGAAGGACAACGGGCTGCCCCGAGCACCGGGATGCTCCGACCATGATCCGGGCTGCCGGGCCGCGCTCCCGCCGCGGGCACGGCCGCCCAGCCCAGCCCAGCCCAGCCCAGCCCCACCGCTCCGCTCCCGGCGCTGGGGCCGCGTCCTGGGCGGGGCGGGGAGCGGGGCCGAGCGGGCAGCGCAGGGCTCGCCCCAGCTGCGGCTCCGGCACCGCCGCTGCCCCGCCGCGGCCCGGCCCCGCACCTCGGCCGCCGCCCCGCGCCCCGGGAGCCGCCCGGCCCCGCGTACCGTGCGCGGCGCCCAGCGCGGCCGGAGGAAGTCGGCGGGAGGAGGCGGCGGCTCTTCCGGGCGGTCCCGCGGAGCGGCGGGAGCTGTAGTCCGGCCGCGGCCGCCGCCGGGGCCCTGCCCGCCCCCTGCGCGGGGCGGGAGCGAGCGGCGCCGGCCCCGCGGCCCGGCCGAGCCCGGGGCGGGGCGGCGGGCAAGGGAAGGGAGGGCAGAGGGCGGACTACAGCTCCCGCCGGCCCCGCGGCCGGGCGGGGCCAAGCGGCGCTACCTGTCCCGGCAGGGCAGCGCCGGCAGGTGAGCGCCTGGACAGGGCTCCTTCCTGGGCCCGGGCTCCTTCCTGGGCCCGCGGCTCCTGCTCCGCCTCGCCGCAGGCCCGCCCGGGAGCCGCGATGCCGTTCCCCAGCTCCGGCACGGACGATGCCTTCGACTACCTCTTCAAGATCATCCTGATCGGAGACTCCAACGTGGGCAAGACGTGCGTGGTGCACCGGTTCAAGACAGGGCAGTACAACGAGAAGCAGCAGAACACCATCGGCGTCGACTTCACCGTGCGCTCGATGGATATCGACGGCAAGAAAGTAAAGGTCGGTGGCGGGAGCGAGCCCGAGCCTCCTGGCGAGCAGCACCTTGGTCGTGCCATCCTTCCCGTGCAGGTGCCAGGAAGTGGCGGGATGCACAGCATCTCCTGCTCGGCCCTGCTGAAGGCAGCTGGAGAAAGCTGACTGCCTTTCTAACCAGGGTAGTTTGCTAGTGGAGCTTTCTCTCAGGGAGATGCCCTGGGGGAAGCAGTCACCCTAATTTGGGTACATACTTGCTCTCGTGACTTCTCTGCTTGAGAAGAGGACTCGTGCGTTGCGTGCAGGGAGTTCTTTGGAAGACGGCTCTAGTTGGGAGGGGATGTCTCTTCCCTCCAGAGGTGTGGGGGTTTGAGCTGGGACACCAAGGAGGGAAAATCCCCAAAGTTTGCAAAGGCTCCACTTTGATGTATGCTTAATTTGAAGGAAGAAGACTTCCAAGACAAACACCAGAAGAAATTGTCAGCTAGAACTTCCCTCTGTGTGCAGATGAAATTTTGGATGCTTGCCCTTTATATATAGATTTGCTCTGCCCAGTCCTGTATTAGGGTTCTTTGCTGTTCTTTTGCTATTAAAAGCCTGTAATGTTCTACATCTTTTACTACAGTTGTTGAAACTGGGCTTCTTGGCCTCTTTGCAAAGCTGGATTTACCCTTGCAGCTTCCTCTTTGGTCTGTGTAGATTGACTTTACAGGCTTGTAAATGGCTTTTCAGATCTAGAGAGGGCAAAGCCACACTGGTGTAGTAGAGTGAGCTGGGACAGGTCTGGCTGCCTTCTAGACAAAGGGTTTCAAATGCTGACGGCAAGCACGTAGGAAAGTGATATTCACGGGTCTTTACAACTGCTGTCCTTTCTCTTACAGATCCAAGTGTGGGACACAGCCGGTCAAGAGCGCTTCCGGACAATAACCCAGTCTTATTACAGGAGCGCCCATGGGGCCATCCTTGCCTATGACCTTACTAGGAGGTCCACATTTGAATCCATTCCTCATTGGATTCATGAAATTGAAAAGTATGGTGCTGCAAACTTGGTCATGATGTTAATTGGTAGGATTTTAGTTTTAAATCTTGTGTTATGTAGCTTTTTAATATAAAATCTCCCTTGTTTCCTACCACTACTTGAAGCATCTATACACTATGCATTAAGGAAGAATGCAGTTCTAATTAAAAGAGATCACAAAGTGTGTCAATTTAGCCTAAGCTTAAAAAAATGAGGAAAGTCACAGCCTGGTCCTGTCAGGACCAAACCCATTGCAAACAGCAAAACCTTTTTCAGTTGTTCCTTTCCTGTTGGAATAACACAACAAGCTTTGGTGCCAGGCTGGAGGCAAGGGACCACCTTGTTGAGGTTAGAATTGCAATAAGCCTGACGCTGTACTCCTGATGCACAGGAATGTAGCAGCTCAATAATTCAAGGTGAAGGGGAATGCACAGAGCAACACAACTCCCGGTTCTCATCTTTCTTCTCTGTTCTCTTGATATGCATCCACATTGCTCTGTAATGGGATTCCGAGCAGGTAAGACAATAGATGGGGAGACGGCTTTTGCAGAGCGTGGAGCAGTCTGCTTGCATTCCCCTAGCACTCAGGAAACTGCCTCCTGAGGAAAGCAATGACTAGCAATTGCCAGGAATGGAGCTGGTAGGAAGCCGCGTGGTTCCTTTCCCTTGGGTTTCATGGTTATTATTGCTCTTCCTTTCCCCAAGGAAGAAGCTGCAAGTGAGAGCGCTGGTGTGGTGAGACGCCAGAGCGTTTGTTTACATTCCCGAGGCTGAGCTGTCGCAGTGTGCAGAGAGCAGCGCATGCAGCCGTCGCAGCCCGGGCTGGGGCAGCGCTGAGCCCCAGGCAGGGCCCCTGAGCTGCTGCCTCTGTTCCCAGCACCTTCAGTGCTTGTGCTGCGGGGGTTCCGCCTGTCCTTCCTCTGGAAGAAGCACACGATAAGTTCTGACCTGCGTCTAATGCAGTGCTTGGAACTGGGGGCAGCGGAGGTGTAAATCACTACACTTTGGCAGGGTTTTTCTAAGTTCTGTCATGAATCTAAAGGACGAGACTTATCTGTGTGTGGTGGAGGCTGGTGGTGGTTGTTGGGGTTTTTTTAAAGAGATAAGTTCTGAAGTTAGTAAAAATAAAGCTTTTGTTAAGGATCCAGCTTGGTGCTTTCTTCCAAAGCTGGTGCTGTTTGCTTTACTTACTTTGGCAGAAGTCTTTGTACGTTTAATTACACTTAGTCATGTTATACACCTTTCTAGCAGGAGGGTAAGGCTAAGAAACCTAACTTTCCTATATGGAACTGAAGGAGGAAAAGGTGGGTGGGTTCTTTTTAAGAAGGCAAATAACCCTCAAGCTGGAGCTTTTTAGGTTTTTTTGGCTGTTTTGCTGGGGTTTTTTTCTTTTGTGGGGTGGGTTGGCTTTGTGGGTTTTTTTGGTTTTTCCTTTAGAAGAACTGAAAGGGACTTAATGGGAGGGTAGTTGGCTTACATATGCTTCAAATTCAAGACATGAATTTCATGAAGAGCTGTCTTGAAACTACAAATGTAGACTTCAGCCAGCTACTAGAACTGATGAATCCACACGTGCAGCAACTGCCTAAATATACAAAGGTATTTTGTCTGAGGTGTTTCATGGCTTCTGGTAGATTTTCACTAAAGTGCTGCAAGTAGAAGTTTAATCTATATGTGCAACAACAACTTAAGTAGATATTGTAGGCATTAACGTAGCTGATCTGAATTTTTGGTTTTTTACATAATCTTAAAATATTTTTTAAAAAAAATATTCAACTTAAATGCTATTTAACATTTAAACCCACTAGGGAATAGGACCAACAGTTGCTGCCAAATAATCCTTTAGCCCCACTACCTACACTAAGTAATTAGATGAACACAGGTTTTTAGTTTTTTCTTGGATTTCGTCTCATTTGCTGTCGTATGATTTGCTGCAGTTTTGATCCGCGGTCTGTATTTGTGGCTCTGATGTACTCACATCTTGTTCTTTCCAGTAACTCTTACTCCCAACATAAATCTATTGTTTAACAAAACTGAATTAATGCATGGCATTTAAAAATAAATTTCTGAAAGACTAAGTGATTGAAGTATCTCTTTGCCTTCTTTTAAGGGAACAAATCAGATTCGCTGGACAAGCGCCAAGTGCTGTTTGAAGATGCCTGCACCCTGGCAGAGAAGCATGGGCTCTTAGCTGTGCTGGAGACATCAGCAAAAGAAGCTCAAAACATAGAAGAGGTGTTCACATTAATGGCTAAGGAGCTGATAGCCCGAAATACCTTACAACTTCATGGGGAGAACCCTCCAAACAGCTTCAGTCTTGACTCCAGGCCAGTGATTGCCAGTCCAAGTGTGGAGAAGACCCAGTGTTCCTGTTGAAGAGAGACTTCAGGGAGAACTTGGAAATTGCCATTCTTCTGAGGCTGTTTGATTCAATTTTATTCAGTTGATGAAAGTGTTCTATGTGGCCTCAAGCCACCTTTTGATATTTCTACCTTGCAGTTTGGCTTGTGAGTATTTTCAGAGATCATTGTTGCTGTTGGTAGCACAGGTTGCTTTGAACATAGCAACTTCTGAGCTGAGAGGACTCAGGAAGCTGCCAGCCCTTGCCTTAACCAAAGAGAACTATAAAAATTATTGCCTTTAATTATATCCTTACATGTCTTTCTGGCTGTGTCAGAAGATAAATTTGCACCAGAGCTCTGCACTGACCCTTCTAAGCTGCGTTGCTGGTTTTAAATACAAGCACTTTCCTCTCTGCCAGTGGCTGTAAAAAGTCTGACACGTGCTTGGACAGCACTAACCCACTCCTGCCTAAACTTTCATTTAGGAGCTCTCCTGATGTCAGGCAGGTAGCCACCCATCCCAAGGAGCTTAATAACATTTGTGAAAGAGTACAGGATTTCACATCTGCCCTGAGCTCCTCACCAGACAAACCTGGAGACATCTCTGGGGTTGCGTAGCAGGCAGAATATGATACACTTCTTCCTGGGGTGAGAAAAGTTGCCTTTCACTTTGTTATAGTCAGGATTGTTTCCAATCCTGATCTGCATCTTGCTACATGGACTTGCTGGGAGCAGCGAAGCTTCCAGTGAAAGGACCTTTTTTTTCATTCCTTCCTGCTAACCTTGTCCTGCTTTTGATGTGCTGATTTTAACCAAAAGCCTTCTGTAGCTTGTGCGATGGGCCAATGGCAGCCTGAGAGTTTTGCCTGTAGATTTTCAAGGGAGTGTGAAAGATGGGTGCAAGCTCCTGTAAAACTCAGCAAGGGGTAAGATGGTTTAAATTAGGTAAAAAATTAAAAATTTTAATTGTGTTAGGGTGGTAAGGCAATGGTATGGGGTGCACCAGAGAGCTACCCTAGGTGAATTATCTGCTACTGCCGTGGAGACTGAACACTGTGGTAGCAATGGAAGGGTTTGGATTGCTCCTCCCAGTTGCAAGCTCTGCTACTTGGGGCTTACTTTTTCTGTATACCTGAGCTGAATGAAGGCTTTGGGCTGAGGCTTTTTTTGGTGAGGGTTTTGAGGGGTTTTTTTCTGTTGTTTTTTTGCAATTTTTTTTTCCCAGTAGATGGAAACAGGGAAGGAGGAGGAGGAAAGAAATATCAGATGAAGTTTTTTTGACTGCAGTCCATGTGCACCAAAGTGTATCACTTAGTCACTGTTAAGCTATGAACTGCAACTCAAACTCTGTAATGATAAAACACAGTTTGTGTTACATGCAAAGCAGCCTTGGGAAGGCTGGAGTGTTGCCAGCTTACCCAATGGCTGGCTGCCCCTCTTTCCTAAGTCCTTGAAAAATAGGGAAAAACATGTAGCAAGTATTGCTGGAAAATCTTGTCTGAGAAGCACAAAAAAAAAAAATAAAGGAGAATGAATCGTTGAATAATAGTCTTGGATATATTTCTAATATTCTTAATGCTTTCTCTGGCTAGATTCTTTGCTATTACACGCAAAGAGCAGGGGTTAATGCAGGTCTGTGTAAACTGAGGGAGGAATCATCCATGCTACTCTCTTTACTATAGCCTGCTGTGGAGAAAGCTTCATCTTCAGGCTTCCTCCTTCTCATGTTTACTTTTTAAATCTTTATTCCTTCTTCATTTTTACTAGCCTAGTACTTGCATTTCGGTTTGCACATTTAAGCAACTGTAAATACCATAGCCTTTCAAAGTGGCAAGCCAGCTTCCAAACAAACTAGTTTCTACAGCTCTTGTCACTACAAAAGCAGTCAAATGTAAGCTTAATATTTCTATTCCTGGTAGTAGTTTGTAATCCATCATTTTTGGTTTTGGTGTTTTTTTTTTTTTTTTTTTGTAGTATCTTCCAGAAGACTGCAATAGAAAAAGTATTGCTTTCATCTCCAGTTACAATCTTTCATTGGTCAAGAGTTACAGGAAGGATGGTACCAGCAGTGTGTTAACTTTGCACGGTTCATTTGGTTTACCATCTTAATTAGCTGCTACTGTATGAAGTTATTTTGCTTACCCTCACTATGGAGACTTCTGCAGGCTGATGTGATCCTGAGTGCCCAGCACTGCCAGCTTACAGGGCTCTTGCCATTCCCTTCCCCCACATATGGAGCTACTGGCAAAGCAAGACCTTCCTTGGCAAAAAGCTGTGCAACACAGGATCAGGGAGAACAGGCTTGTGACTGTTCCCTTTCCTTTAACAGGTCTAACAGGCTTCCTACTCCTCCAAGAAACTAGTTTTAGACACCTACCCATTGTGCAGCAATACCAGGAGTGTGACCTCTTTTGGTTGGTTCCATTTGGCATTTTCCAGGAGGCCTTTGGGCAGTTACACTGAATGGTTTCCACATGGTCGCTTTTCCAGATGTCCTGGCATGAGTGAAGAGCAGCACTTGCTAAGGAGGTTCTTCGGAGTATATTGGTAACACTGTTACTCATGAGGTAATACATGAAGCTATGAACTCTTAAAAAATCCCCTTACTATAGCCTAGTATTCTAGACTGTGAGAACCACTAGATTAAAATACAAGCTCAGCATAATCTCTGTGGTTCTGCTGTTCCCCATCAGAGAGCAGATGGAAACACACAGCTATGACAAGGCAAAGTAGCATTAACTGCTATGGAACCTTCTGTTAATGGTTTGTTCCCTAGCATCATATGCAAATCATATCAAATTCCAAGTGCTTCTTGACAGCATCATTAATGCATTTGTACAAAGGGTTATAAAGTTGTTTACAACACTATTTTGAAAACTATTACTGTCCCACAGGTTTCACTTTTAAGAGCTGCACATTCAGCTTGAAGATGAGCTCATTTATTAAGTTCTTATCTACTGGGAAGAAGTATTTGGATCTTTGCTGTGGCACATTACTTGCACTGGTGTCACAACCAGGCCAAATGAGATGAAGCAGTACTTATTGGTGGAACAGGGTTAAAAAATAATTAGAAATATTTTAAAATGTCCCAAACTGACACCTCCCAGAAGCTGACTAGTTAAAAGCCAACACAACAGCAGCCAAATGATGTGGAAGGTACACAGCACTGCCTATGTGGTCAAGCTTTGTTTCATATGCAGAGGACAGGCTCTCAATTACAAAAGCTTGAGGTTCTTATCTAATCACTCCAGTTAATGTTTAAGTGTAGTTGGAAGGGAGACCATTTTCAGACTCTGAACAGTGGTGGAGCACTCTATCCTGGAGCCTTCTTTCAGGAATAAGATGCATGCCTGTGGTTTTGGACAAGGAACTGGCAGTTCCCCCAGCCAGGTGAGTGCTCTAACAGCAGTGCTGTTACAGCTGCCCCTTCCTGATGTGGGCTGCCAGCAGGCATTTTCATGGCTCTCAGCTCCCAGAACACCACGTTTGCCTGCAGGTGTCTGTGAGGGGCCTAAATAGTCATTGCTCAGCAAACTGGCTCCTGAAAAAATTTTCAAGCACCACTCTTAGGCAACTGTGTTAAGAACTAGAACTACACCAACAGGCAATGCTGGGATATGACAGTCCTTTGAGAATAGTTCTAGACAGGCCAAGGGCCCCTGTGTCTTAAGAGTATTTCACCTTGTAATAGGAATTCAGTTTCAGACGGGTAGGGCTTTCAAAAATCTTTTAAAGCACTTTTTCTAATGCTGCGGTTGTAAATCTACCTTCACTCAGCTGCCTGCACAGCTTCTGTCAATGCAGTCACATCAAGCAGGGGTTGACTGTGGCTTGACAGCGAGTGACAAACAGCACACCCCTGGCTAACAGGGCAAGAGGTCAGCATATTTGCAATCCCACATTTCCTTGTTACTGCTGTGTCCATGAACACCACTGCTTATATAGCTTTCACTCCTAAGTCTAGTTTTGCTAACGTGAAGTGAGGCTCACCACAACTACAGTTTAATGCCTTTCTAATGCTAGCATTAAACTGACTGTGTAGCTCCTTGATCCCTGCAGCACAGCCCTGGATTGTATCTCAATCCTAAAGGATTACATGTGGATTCCCTCATTTTAAGTTGCTGCAGCATTAATAATTTCATCTACACAAGTTTTGTTCCAAACATGAGACACCCCATAGCTCATGGTACCCTCCAAACACAAAGTTCCTCTGTACCTGCAGTAGCAGGAAATTTACTTAGTATTTCATTAAATGCGCCTTTGAGGCATTTCCTCAAAGATTACAATCCACCTTGGGCCACCAAGGCCAGCTGTGCTACCACCATTTGAACTAAAGCAGCAGAAGTTTTAACAAGTGCTCTTACCTTGTATGATCACGTTCAGAGCAGGGAGAACAGGTAGCACACTCACTGCACTTCTCACAAGAGGAAAAGGTCTGTATCAAACTAAATGTATATATTCTGGCCTAGGAAGTAAAGTCAAGGCACCTGAAGTGAGAGCATCCATCTTTTTCTTAAGATTTTTGATGTGAAATTAAGATTCTGCTGGTGCAAGTTTATGGAGACTTTATACCTTTTCCATCTTGACAGTACTCTCTTTGGCCTCTTCAGTTTCTGTACTTTAAGTATTTCCTTGAAGAGAATATAGCACAGCCTAAGTTGTCACCCTCAATCTTCTTACATTATAAGCTTGTCTTAATTCTGCTGAATTTATTCCTGTTCTCACAGAGGAAAAGCAGCCTACTAACATACTTATTTCAGAGGCCCTACCGTTTTCAGCTGTCCCAGTCTGGGGTTGGTGGGGGTGGGAATCACAATGCTCCAGGCAGCTGAGAAACAAGCCTCCCAGAGCACAGTTCAGACGGGAAGTAGCACCCAGCAGTACTGGCTTGGGGACAAATACAGGCAGTTCCTGAACCTGCACAACAGGAACCACAGCACAGTTCAAAGCAAGAGGAACTACTTGTCACGATGCACATGAACACATCAGTGGCCGTGCAGCTCCACCCACCAGCCTCCACCAAAGCAAATCACTCATCTGGGTATTCTCAGCCTCCTCTCTAACACGTACAGGAAGAAGCTTCGGGAGCAGCAGCCACCACAGTGCCACATGTACAGCCAGGCAGAGAGTAAAGCACACCCCCCTCCTGACCCCTTAGGAAAGCAAGCTCACATGTGTGCTCTGGCTGGTAAGTTCATTATCTTTTTCCATCAGAACACAGCTTTGTTACAAACTCACATTTGAATCAAACTTTCCAATAGGATGTAAAAACTAATGTTCACAATGTAGGGCAGGAAGGCTTTTACTCTGCTCACTTAAACTTTTTTTAATCATATCCCCCAGCATCTGAGTATGCTTCCAGCAGTTTAATTCCACCTTCGTGTATTTCTGCAGAAAAATGCTTCTATCTGAACACACACAGACTTCAAGCACGTGGAGCCTCAGGAAGTTGCCTGTAGCAGTGCTTGGATTTGCTGTCCAAACAGCATTATGATACAAAACTATGGATAAGGGTATATCCTGCAGCTGGCTTTGTTCAGTGCAAACAGAATGAACACAATAGCGTAGAACTTACTTCTGAGAAAGCAAGACATGTCTGTTCTTACTAATGGCCCCAGATATTCCTTCAATATATCAGCTGTCTCAGCTGTCTGTTCAGAATGTGTCCCTTGCGTTACAGGCTCTTTGCTGGAAAGGCTCTAACAATGCTAGAATCCTGTATTAAGCATAACATGGCTCTGCAGGAGTTAAGAATAAGTGACATAAATGTCTTGGTATTTACAGAAATACACACAAAAATAAGTTAAAAACCAGACACTTCAAACTTAAAAGAACAGACTGACTTCTTGTTTAATTTTTTTTAACTTTTTTTATTTGGGAAAAGTGCTTCTTACAAAAGGCAGCTGCAAAACAATACATTATAGACCTCAGAACAATTTCTCATTCCATTTAAAAGTGAAAGGAGAGGCAGTCTAGGGGACAAGAGCAGCAGGAGAACAGATCACGGGGCATCCACAAGTCAATAAAAAACAGCAATAATGTAATGCAAGGTTAAAATTCCTGTGCTGGGGCTTTGGTGGCAAAGTAATTTCTCAATGCAAATTACAGCCAGAAACTGCACGACTGCCTTTGTAAGCAGTAACTCACATAAACTGAACAGCTTTACCAGGCAACCTGCCCATCTCAGCTGCAGAGAGGCACAGGTACCCCAAAGCAGCTGGGAGGCACAGCGAGTTTCTAGCAAAGCTCACGGCTTAAGTGTTTACATGAAGTTCTAAAACTTACAGAGCGATAAAGCTAAAGGGTCCTCTCTGGTGTTCCTCTGACCCCACCTTGGCTAACCGGATTTCTGCTCCTGGACAACCCTAATCATACACATGAAAGAGAGCTGGTGTATTAAGGGAGTGCCATCTATCAAGTTAAGCGATAGTCAGGATCGTTTCCCAGTCTGGGCTGAGACCACTAGACCAGTTTCATGTCCAACTGGAGGCTAGACTTCATGCACCAAGAGGGGATGAAAGATGGTTTTGTTATTTTTAACTTACACAGAGTCTCCCCATCCTTGAGGTCCAACTCTACATTTATCTGTATATACACATAGAGAGTTCTCCTTTCACAAAGACATTTTCCTTTCATGCTAAACACAGTAAAAATCCAGAACGTTCACACCTGGTTCTGGTTACACAGTAGTAATAGTAATGTGCAAGTAAACAGAGACCAAAAGTCACAAATGAAGACGTGTACATGAGGGGGCTGGAACGGAGCTGATTCCAGAAAGAATATTTTTATCTGGCCTGAAATCAGAAATATTGGTACAAAGACAGAATAAAGGCCATCAGCCAATTTACATCCCCACTGCATGGCCACTGCTCATTTTTGTATCTGGGCTCTTCAAAATGAGTGTGGAAGTCCTGTAAACACTTTAACCCTGGAACTGGGTGAACTCTGTTGGGTACACAGATGAAGCAACAAACCTAAGCTAACTGTTTGACAGTTAAATTTATTTTTACAAAAACTAACATTTTAAAGATTTATTTCTTGTTATTTGTTTAAACAGAGGAAAAACAACACTCCTGGGGTGGGAGAGGAGGGGAGGGGAAGAGACAGACCCTGGGTAAAAGTTATTACAACAGCACCTGGAATTGATCGGCCTGCCTAGGAGAAACACAGGCACTGCCACAACACCACAGGTAATAGCTACTGCCTGAAGCCAAGACAACAGTCCACACTCCACTGACAGGTGCTATAGATCCAAATCATAATAATCTTCCAGCTCATCATGAAATAAGTCCCACTCATCCTCAGAATCCGTTAGCTCATCATCACCTCCAGCTGCCAACAGCATAAGCAACATCTCACCGAGCTCAAAGGTCACCACCTCATCCTCGTCGGTTTCAAAGGGATCACCATTCTCTCGCTCCTCGATGAACTCCCAGAACCGATTCCTCCGCTGGGCCTGCAAATGGAACACAAGGATTTCCCCAGGTAACCAACTGGTACAAAGCAGGAGCCTTTCCAGAGGCTGACAGTGCCCCTGGAGTACTTTCTGACATGCAAGAAATCACATTTCTCTTTCAGGGAGATACTGACCTCCAGCAGAATTTACCCTTACACACCCTTATTAATGCTACCCAACATTTCTACTTCAAGTATGTTGTAGGAAAGTTTTTAAAATTTAGTCTTTCCATCTTGGCCTCCAGCATTCACAAACTTTAGAGCACTGCTTCCTTCAAATTCACCATTACAGAGGTCTATCAGAAGTGGAAAAAAGAAGAGTCAATATTTCCCTATCCTCTTCTCAAGGCAGAAGACATAATGTACACCCCTCTTCTGCTCTCTCTCTATGGAAAGGGCAATTAAACAGCAGCACTGACCCGGTATCTACTTGAGGTTCCTACTTTGGGTCTTTGTGGCTCCTCTTGGCGGCCATCAGGATATTCATGCTTGTAAAAACAGTTCCCTCCAAATGGACAGCTCCCACGGCCTTCATCAAAATACCTGCACGGCTTGTTGCTGGAAAGGAAAATATCGCAAGCCTTACTGACAGCAGAGCCCAATCAGATTCCAGAATTGCATTTACCTGCAGCCCACAAGGATCTCAGGTACCAGGAGCATGTGGTATTTTGTGAGTAAAAGACCTACATGCAGAAATTATTTATTACACTATGTGTGGACTGATGCATGCAGAGGGACACCAGTGGTGTGCAGTGCATGAGCTAGGACTGTCTTATGGCTACACCACCAGTGTTTTGTGTAGAGAAGGGACAGACTGGGGTGAAAGAACACAGGAATACCTTTGGGACTGTGTGCATGCATCTGTGGGCAGATAGGTAAAGACGCATTTCACACGGTGGTGGAAAGGAGGTGTGACAAGGGACTTTACATCAACACCCTTCTTCTCCATGTGTGTCTATCTCTGCAGTCTCAGTTTGATAAAAGGCTGCATTGCTCATACCTCATTGCCTCCTTGTATTTCTGAATGAGTTTCTGCTTCTCTTCCTTCTCCTCCACCCAGTACTCACTTGGAATGACAAAGTTAGATGTGATCCGGCATTCTGGGCAGGACCTGGGAAATGAACAGACTGTGCTGCAAAATTCTACATTACAGGGCGCTCTCTCTCCTATATAATAAGTCATGGCAAATATCCATCCTTAAAGAGGTACTGTACTCATATACTCTAGACTCTCTTATACATGAAGATAACCTAAACTGTTCTTCAAGAACTCAATGGCAATGGCAGCTGGTCAGCTTGGCTCAGAAAAGCTTGAAAAAACACTTCACACAGACTCCTTTTTCTTTAGAATTAAATAAATTTATTTTGGTATTATTCCTATATTTATTTGATTGGAACTCTGTATTTTCTAGAACAGGCTTAAATGGAGAAATGTTTTGCCAACTGAATAATGCTCTAACGCAGAAATGAATTAAGCATTCTTAATACATTCTGAACTGGTTAATCTGTTTCCAGATTCCTGCCTGGGTGTCCAAGACATAAACAGTAACAACTGGACAACATGCTACTAAATAAACAACAGTTATTTACTACCATTGCGTTTAGCAAACTTAACCCTTATTAACCAAATCAGAGTGTAAATGTTATCCCTAACAATTATTTCACTCCTAAACTAAAAGTTAGTATGCATTAAATGCAGTCTCTGTGCAGTCTGCATCTGGAAGTCTGTTGCAAGTTGTCACAAGTTACTAAGTTCTTCCACAGTAACAAAGTACAATGGAAATGGGAAAGTGCCTCACTTTATAATCTTGCTCTCAAACTGTTTAGCACTCCTCCACTTGCGGATGCACTTGAGACAGTAAGTGTGGCTGCAGTTGGAGAGGATCCCAAAGCGGCGCTCACTAGGATTTGCCTTCTCATACACCACCTCCATGCAGATCCCGCACACCATGTCTTTACTACGCTGGACGGCAAAGGAAAGCTCCATGTCCTTCTCGTGAGCTTCAATGCAAGACTGAAAAGGAGACACAAAGAAAACAACTACAGAGACAACTGGTCACCTGGTGAGGTCTAAGCAGGTTTTTAAACTCAGTTTGGTGTTTTGCATATTGAAATAGTGTGATTAAGCTGAAAAAAATCTTTATCCTCAAAATTTGCTCAAGTAATGGGGAACAATCAATTCAGAGTTCGAATTCCTTCCTTCAGACACTGCTTTTAAACATGAAAAGGCAATCTAAAAGACCATCCACTTTTACTAGGCAAAGAACAAAGCTTCAGTATCTTTAAGCAGACTGCTCTCCCAACACAGATAAGGAAATCCAGCTGCTTTTGAGTATGGCCCTGGCAGGAAACAGTCTAGTTTACAACCAAGAGTGTCATTCACTGCCTGACCTGCACACACCTTCAAATGAAAGGGAATTAGTAACAAGTGATTGAGGGGAGCTAGGAAGCAATAACTTACAGCTGTTAAACACCAGACAGTTGTTTGCTTACCTTTATGTGCTGAGATCGCTGTGCAGCATCAATGGGATGCAAGACCTGCAGGCCACACATATCACACACATCCCCATGGATGTACACGCAGTTTTCTCCATAACGACATTCTCCTAATGCAGCGTAAGGGCACAGCTCCTTCTTCATCTCCACATCTGCCTGCTGCTTCTCGTATTCTTCTTCAATCACCATTTCCTGCAAGGGTGCTTCAGCACAGAAAGGAGCAGCTAGGAACAGAATTAAGAACAGTAGGCAGCACATTCAGATTCTGAGCACCGGGAGTAAGAACACTCAGGTTACCCAAACGGAATAATAGAAACTACTTAGCTTCATTTCAGTTCAAGTTCACATACCCTCAACCTGAACCAAATTATTGTCCCCACTCAAGAAATTTCAAGACCAGTTTCTTCATCCTTCAACCCAGACAAGATTAAAGCTATCAAAGTTTTAGTGGTCAGGGAAGATCCATTTACAGGCTACCTCCACACTAGAAAAATCGCACTAGTCCTCAGCAGCTTAAATACACTGTTAGACAGACTCTGGTTCAGCAACCATTAAATAAGGCTACAAATCTCTCACTGCTTTCAATTGATTCTCACTGAATCAATTTCACTTCAGCTAAAATTTTCACATCAGCTAAAGTTAACAGGTTTTTCCCAGAAATTACACAGCTGAAGTAATAAAGGTGTATCCAGCATAACAAAATGCTAGTATGGCAACACCACATCAGTAGTTTATGTGCAGGCTAATGAGCACACTCTTGTTTAGCCAGAACACTGAACAAACTTTCATTTCTGGACTCCCACGCATCTCTAGGATTGACAGAAAAGTGGTGTCCACGCCTCTCAAACTAACTCCATTCTACTTATTTGTCAAAATGCCTATCCTAAACAGGTATCTATCTGGTCAATTAACCAGACACATGAACCTAAGAAACTGAAATTCAGGCTATTTTCACTGCATTCTAAGCTAGCCAACAGTTTTGCAAAATCCTAAGTAAATTCCCTTACCTAATTCTAATCTGAACTGAAATCTGTATCTTTTTGCCCTTTAGACAGCTGAACACTTCCTCCCTGTACCTCAAACACATGCTTGCCTGCCTCACCACAAATCAGCCTTTTGAGATTGTTACATAAGTAGGATGATTACTGAATTACAAGACAAAAGCAGCCAGTGTGAAACTGAAGATGTAATAAACACAAAGCATTACTATATTCAGAGTAAACACCAGGCAGAACAACAGCTGGAGTTCATTTACACAACCAGAAGCTGTTACAAGAGTAACAAGTCATCGATGCTATAAGAAGGTGTAACTTTCAGAAGCCCTTCAAGTACTAGATTTGGAGAAACAAGCAAAAACTACCAAAGGCATACTTGGATCAGCTAAACTGAAGGACAGACTCCTTCTCAAAATTAATCAGAGGCTGCACACTCGCACAGTTTTCATCCCCATGGAGCAAGGACATAACAGTAGGCATGTATCAGTCTGTTAGTTTTAGGACAAAGAAAAAGCAATGCAGCTCCCTGTGACTTAAGTTTTGAGGAACATGCAAGTATCGAAGATTAGTGCAGAAAAGTATTAGCTCTCAAAGATAAGATCAAGTCTGCTTCTTGAACCACCTCTAATTGTAGGGGTCACTCAGGCTGATCTTGGAGCAATGTTTGTTAGAAACATACTTTTCAAAGCAAGTGAGTAACTAAGTAACAGGGCACCTGGCAACCTGCTCACTCATTTTCAGTCAGAGATTCCCAAACAAAGTAAGTTCATTACCTCTTCCTCCCAACAAGTTCCAGTGAACCAGCACCAAGAAAAGTAACAAGAAACCATACACTAGGCTCTACATACTCTTCTGAGTAGCTCAGCGTAACATGAAAATATGTACTTACTTATTGAAATCCCACTTGCCCTCCCATTTGAAATCCATGGTCTCCACTTCCAAAAGACATAACAAAGATCACAACTACCATTCAGTTTCTATTCCCTCAACCGTTGCATTTGCCAGTGTTTGCTCGAGTTAATGTTGTCACAGATTTTTTTTACCTAGTTGAGGGCCATGAAGATGGTTAGAGGGATCGAACACCTCCCCTATGAGGAAAGGCTCAGAGAGTTGGGGCTCTTCGGCCTGGAGAAGAGAAGGCTCCGGGGTGACCTTACTGCAGCCTTCCAGGACCTGAAGGGGGCCTAAAAGAAAGAAGAAGAGAGACTTTTTACAAAGGCATGTAGTAATACCACAAGGGTAACAGTTTCAAACTAAAATTCAATCTGAAAGAGGGTGGGTATAGATTAGATATTCAGAAGAAACTCTTTTAGTGTGAAGCTAGAACAGTGTGTATATCCTCTGTATGCACTGCACTGTATCAGTTACTGTTTCACTTCCTCTTTGAAAGCACAATTAGAAAGTCAGAAAGCTTCCCGGTCTCAGCAGTTACCAATCCAACATCCCTCAGTGTAGCATTTGTTCTCTAGGATTCTGTTTGCTGTTTTCCAAATCTCTGCTCACCAGTAGGTGGACTCAATCCCCACCTTCTCACTGCCCATTTCCCAGTCAACAGGGTTAAATTCATGCTCGTGGAAAAACTGGTTTGTTACCTTTGATTCACACACCACCTGCTTGCACTTTAGGACACACTTTGTAGCATCAAACACATTAATCTTTTATTAACAGCAAGCAGACACCCAGTTGAGTGTTTCTTGTATTTCTGCCTTTCTACTCTTCCTCAATTACTGCAGAACATTGAGCAGCAATAGCTGCAGAAAAAGTATGGAAATGTGTCATATTTCCATTTCTTCATACCTGAAGAACCATCACTATTTTCTATGCTAGGTCCTGAAGTCATCTTCAAGATACCAGGTTTAGTCCCAAATCAGAGAATCATGGTAAAAGGTGAGCATTATAGTCCAAGCTATGTACAGTTAGATTGGCAACCTTGAATCTTTATCATTTGTATGACAATTTTAAACACACAGGCTTCTAGGCAACCTTGAGAAATAAGTTTCATTTTGAAGTTTCCAAGTATCTGTGCATTTCTCCAGCGATGTGACAAGAATAATCTGCTTTAAGGCATACACTGGAACACACTGCACACATTTTTATTTCTGTAGCTTAACAAAGACAGCTGCTTACGAAAAGTAAAGTGTTTTTTAAAGTCACCATGGGAATTAGCTTCATGTAGCACTGTTCAGAACAGAAACAGATCAGTATGCTTGTACATTAAAATACATCAAGTTTCAAAGGCTGTAAAACAGAGATTACAACAAGTTTCACACAAGAGAACATTATTTAACCTAATCTGGCACAAGTTTGCATGAAAAATAAGCCTAACCCCTAGAAAAAGGAACTGCTTTAGTAACTAAGTTAACAGTATAATGAATTACCTAGACTTCAGGAAGAAGCACCAGCTCTTCTGTAAGGACTGTGTGTATTTAAAAGATCTCTGGCTGTTCAAACTAGCAATGAACTGATTCCAGTGGAGGGCCAGCCAGTCATTAATGTGGCTGAAGCCCAAGAAAAGAGACTGACTCTTCTCAGATGTGCACATGACAAGAGACAGAAGGCAAGCTGAGGCAGGGAAAAATCCAATTACATACTAGGAAACAGGCTTTCTTTGTGAAAGAAGTCAAACACTGCAAAGGATACCCAGAGGTTATGGCCCTTTGAACATCTCTGAGGATAGAGATTCAGCTGAACAAAGGCCCTGGCAACCTTTAAGCAGGAAATTAACTCGATCAAGTCCAGAGGTTCCTTCCAATCTAAACTAATATATTCTGATTAAAATATTTTCAAAAATCCTTTGTCTCAACAAGCACAGAAGCTGTATCTTTTATGACAGTAAGGTGGCACATTAACAGGTAGTGGTCAAGTTTTCATTCCTTTGGGATATACTCCAGTCACAGATCTATTATAAAATTCCATCATCAAACTTCTCAACAACACTAGACCATTTCTCTTCACCCTCCTCAAATTGGAAGGCAGGAGGCTCCAAGCAGCACCCTGTAACACTGAGGTCATTCTCTTTTCAAACCTGAGAATCTGAGCAGTGCTGTGGAGACAAAGTAGTATAATCTGAGCACTCTGACTGCTTCAAACTCTTCTGGATGCAAGGTTTCCATTTTCAATTCAAACAATTATGTAAGTACTCACGGCCTTAGAGAGACAAATATTAGAAATTATGGTAAAGTGAACACCTTCAGCCTACTTTTCACTTAAATTTTAAGACTCTCTTATCCTTCGGCAGGAAAAACAGATGACAAATATGCTACTCAAACAGTCTGGTCCCATTCAATGAGCTTCTTCAGTCTCATTCTCATAATGAGCTATTAGAAATAGCTCGTTATGTCACAGTATTAGAAAGCTGAGTTCCAGAAAGGTAACTAGAATACATCATTTTCAGCCTCTGGCCACAGGATTCATAAAAGTAAGCATTAGGCTTCAATTCCTTCTACAGGAACCTGTATCTCCACTGAAAAACCTCTACAAGACTGCAAAACTACCCCAAACCAAATCACCCAACCCCAAAACACAAAGGCAGCAGATTATCTCTCCAGAGTAGCAATATTAATTGCATGACGAGTAATTTCATCTCCCATCCCATAGGCAAACTAAACCTCTAAGGAGATTCTCAAGTCACTCTGAAACATAGCAAGAGAAAGCCAGTCATGCAGAGAGTGTAATGAAATACATCTATCTGGTTTCAGAATGGAACAGTCAGTCCGACTACTCATGTGGGAAAACCTAAGCTCACTTTAACTGATCAATAAATATGAACAGCTGTACTCAAAAGCCTGAAAATAAATGCACTACACAGAAACTGTTGAGCCGTGATGGGAATTCACTGTTTTCCCATGATCAGCTTACCACGTCCACAGTACGGCTGCCCAGGGACAAACTCCACCGCATTCACCCAGTCTTCAGCCCCGACTCCTGCTGCTGCCAGATCCGTATTTTCATCTTCTACCTCAGCAATAAATTCTTCAACTGTTTCAGGGAGCGATGCAAAGTCTGAGGACACTGATGGATAGATTTCCACCTCTGGATTCACATCAGCCACTTCTTCTTGTATTAGAGGCTTGGTATGTTCATACCTGAAAAGTTAAAACACATCGTGTCAACTTTCCACAAAAAAATACCTCCAGACAGCAGCCCCATGTACTGAAAATAAACTAAGGAAGACGTAAACATGCTGTGTGGAAGGAGGATCCAGAATGGCTTGGAAGAGAAAGACACTGATGACCCCTTATAGAGATATGCTTCCACTTGTGCAATATGTCAGCACTGCTCAAAGAAACACAAGGTACTCTGAAATTTTGGAGAAAAAAAGAGCAGTGTACACAATTCTTACTTAACTTACACAGAACAAGCTTCAAATATGTCCCAAAGCGGTCAGGTACCTATTGCACATGTACAGTATTACTGAATGAGAAAAATGAATTTGTTCAGCTTTATAAAGAGAAGACTAAGGACAGACACTGCTGTCTCCAACTATCTCATGGGAAGCCACAGGAAAGATCAGCCAGAGTCTTCGAAGAGGGGCAGTGATAGGATGACAGTCAGTAGACATCAGTCCAAAATGGGAAGTTACAGGTATGGATATCAGGAAAAAAAATTGCTGTAAGAGTAGTTAAACACTAGAATGGGTGCATAGTCTTCATGGTTGCAGATATTCAGAACTTGACTGGACAATGCCTTGGGCAACCTGGCCTCTGCTGGCACAGATTCAGAGATCCCCACCAGTATAAATGACTCTTTTCCTGTGTCTAAGCACCTTGCCTCATGCAGATCTTACACTGAATTTGAGCACTTGTTTCTAATGCCTCTTTCAGCTCATTGTGGAATATGATAATCAGAACACTTTGAGCCCTACCACCCACAGTACGCAGGAAGGCACCATTTCCCTCAAAAATCTGTCTTCCAGCAACTAGGGGGCTACATGGGAAAAATAAATTACAAATATACTGTTGTAGACTTAGATATTTGCTGACTAATTTCAAGGACAACGGGAGGTAATTTTTTGAGATCATACAGAAGTTTGATGTGACTGTGATTCATTTAGCTTGTGTCAGATTAGAAACAATGAAGTGTCCCAGCTCTTGCATATTAAAGAGGTGCTCCAAACCAAATGTCAGCTTGGAAATCCTAATCCTATAAAGCACGAATTTAAAACTCAAGCCTTCAGATCTGTACATCTGTGGCCTCAGATGTGTGTCCACCATACGAGGTGCCCAAGGCAACCCACTGGGGTGCAGGAAGAAAATACTACAACTTAGTGGGTTTCTTCCCCTTAAAAAATACAATAAATTATTATTATTATTATGATCCATGTTGATGGCAGTGTCCTCACAGCCCACACGCCAGAGTGCCCATGTGTGGTACGTGTGAGGTGCCCTGAAGGAGCAGGTGTTCCATCACCCAGTGGGTCGACAGTGGCACCCCCCTTGTCTGCTCACTTTCAGCATATTGTGACATATTGCAGTTTGCTTGTACCCACTTAATGAATCAACAGATTATCTGATCTTGTTGTACCTAAACTAACCCTGACAAAGTGAACAAGTGGCTTGAAAAGATGCCTGCAACTGTGGGCTGGTGACAACACTGATAATGTGAGCAAAAGCCAACAAGAAAATGTCAGAGCTAACATTTCTACGCCTACTACAAGCTCCTCATCAGTCACACTCCAAAGTAAAACAATGCCAACCTAATCAGATCTTGAACTCAGGGGGAGGGGAACCACAGAATAAATCAAGATTACCAAGAAGGCAATCTGAAATATGGATTTACATCCACTACTATTAATGAAGAACCATGCCCTCAGTGTATACTGTACCTTGAGATATTAGCTACTGAAAGTAGGAAGCCATCTCCACTAGCAAGACATTGAAAATCAAAACATCCAGAACACAAAGACAAACCTCCACAATTTTTTCCAAGATGTTTCAAGTCATGTAACACTCAATCCAGTACTTTGCAGAACTTCACAATAAGAGTTTAGAAGCCTCTTTTGAGGCTTGTTACATAACAATGAAAGACAAAAAACCATATGCCACTGGTCAACTTTTTCTTCCTGCTGTGGTAAAAATGACTGAATAACTCATGGAAAACAATATGGTGACAAAGTAAAACACATTCCTTTGTCAGCAAATACTGTTGGGAAACACAGAAAACATTGCTAGAGATTTGAAAAAACAAGTAGTAGAACAAATTTTGCAGTGTGGGAAGTTTGCTGTATGGCAGAAGGAAAAGTACAGATGTTTTTCACATGTCTCAGCTTATGATACTTGCTAGATTCTGTTTCAATGCTGAACTACTTTTTGTGAGACACCAAGGAAAATATGCACCAGAAGAGAAACATTCTCAACAAATTGCTTCTTTAATAAAGACAAAAAGATTCACTGGAGGAGATATATTCTCAACAGTAGACAACTACTTGAATAAAAACAATGCTTTATGGAAAAACTGTGCTAGGAAAATCACTGAAGGAGCAGCTGCTCTGATCACAAAAAGAGATTCCAGGGTAAGGTTACAAGGATAGCACACCACCAGAAAATCATCACTGCATCACTCATAGGCAAGATATTGTAGCAAAGATGGATCCAGAAGCACCCAAGAGAATGTCATCAATATAGACTTTTAATCAGTCAAATGTTTACCCCAGTTATAAGATGGAGAGCCACCAGGAAAATCTTCTGTACCACACAGAGGTTTGCTGATTATCTCATGGTAAAGCACTTAAAAAGCATCACAAATGAGTTATGCACATTTATTTCACAAAGACAAGTGGTCCAAATGGGCTGCCCTTTTCTGTGATGAAAAGTCACTGCCAGCAGTATGCTGCTAAGCAGATATTAAAAAAAACCCCAACAAATCCAAATGAACCAAACTCAACCACATTCAAACTGTCCCTCCAAGATAAAGTCGTTCTATGAACAGAAAACTGCTTTTTGAAGGAAATTTGTGGTATGGAGACAACATTTTGAAAATCCAGTATTTCCACCATTATATGATTTTATTGCCAAAAACTACCCAAATGTGTCAACTACGAAAAACCTTTCATATCTTGTACACTTTAAAAACTTGGAAAGTGATTTCTCTAACATGTTTAAAAATCTTTCAAATTCAGAATTCCAGTGTATTTTGAACCCATTTGCTAAAAATATAAAAATGCAACACCTTCCAGTTAATCTGCCCTAGCAGCTGATTGACATCAGGGAAGGTGGAAACTTACTAGCTAAATTTATCACACATTAGTACATGCAGCCAACAATACACTTCCTTTTGGATCTGCACAGCTTTGTGAAAGATCTTTTTCAGCTACTACCATCATTAAAACCAAGGACTGAAATAAACTGAACTTAGAATGAGACCTTCAAATAACTGTTTAACAAAATGTTACACTGAGATTTTAAAAAAAATAAGGAAGGCCACTGAATCAACATTACTGTCAGTAAAAAAAATATTAAGAAGGCTTTTAGTGACAGTAAAGATAGTTTTGAACTATTCATAAAATTCTTATTAAATATTTTTCATTTCACCTTTAATACACCCTTCTTAAAATTCTGATTTTTTAATAATGTTTTATAATGTATATAACATTAGTACAGTAGTAGATGTAGATATATATGTAAACTATAAATAAATATGCATGTTGGTGGGAGCTCAAAAACCTTGAGCTGATGGGGTGCATGATCTGAAGTTTGAAGACCACTGAACTATGTGACCAAAAAAACAACACTAGCAAATACAAGACTACAGAGAGGTTTTCTTTGTTATCTTTCTTACACATAGCAATCCTTCATTAAAATGAAAGCAAAGCCAACTATGAATTACCATATAAAATCATGATGCAAATGTTTAATCATAAATTAGACCTGCAGTAAGACAGAATGTTAAAACTTCTGACAAGTTTTAATAAAATGAATGTATGATGATACAAACATTCCCAAGCCCTTGTAAAGCTTTGCTCCACCGGGAAACTATGTGTTTTCTTTCCTCACAATTTTTTAATTATAATTTCAGGGGTATAGATTAATTCATAATATGTTTTCATAAAGTAAAGCTATTTTGTATGGGCAACATTTTAGAACTTACATGACAAACTCCAGTTATTTTTCCAAAATGGTAGTTCCAGTGTCAGAGTACCAATTCCTCAAGAGACAACACCAGGAAAATAAATAAATTCCTACCTGTTCAGGCTATTATGATCACTTAAATAGTGTAACTCAGTTTCATCTATTCAGCTAGTCTGAATGTAGTCTCAGATTTCAGTTAATCAACTCACGTTATTAATGAAAAATAAAACTCCATGCCCTGACAACTATCACTTTTATGAAAGCCAGTCTATTTATTAACCAATTTATTTATTAACCATTTATTTGCATAGCAAACACTGGTATTTACCAAGAGAAGACAGTCTGTGAAAAGCTATTCTTATAAATTTCTGAAGTGTCAACAAAAGAGGAAAACACTAAGATTTACTGGTTTTCCCTGAGCTCTTTACTCAGAAATACAGTGAAAAGACTCCTGCAGGATGGCCTGGGGCATTTCTTTACCTGCAATGATCTCCATAAGCACAGCATCCTCGCTGGTAATACCTGCACACCATGGCAGACTGACTGGTGGAGAGGTCATGGGAGTAGCGGCAGTTGTCTCCTTCCTTGCAGACTCCATGCATGAAGTACCTGTAAGAGAAGAAAATGGTGGCTTAAGGAGAAGCACTGAAATTGTAAACAAAGTATTTGGATGATCCTGTTATTCTATAAATCAAGGTATGCTGCATTAAGAACAGCACTAAAGACTCATGGGACCCTGCCCCAGTATAACCATAAAAATAAGAACATCTGAGGAAAGATGAAGCCTCAGCTACTCCAATGAACTGTGCTGCACATTTAGGGACTTGCTCTTACAAAAGCCTGGCGGAAAAAAACCAAACTTGTAAAGCAAAGTTCTCCTGGGCTAGGACACGAAGAGGAAAGCGTCTTGGACCAAGTAGATGGGCACTAAGTTTTACTTGTAGGCCCTAAGTTCTGACACAAGAAAAAACCTTACAGAAACTCTCCAGTGAACACAAGAATCAAACCCAGACACACCCTAAATCGCCCAAGATCTTAAATATATTCTGGATTCATAAATAATTCAATCAAATGTGATTTCCTCTCCAAGAATGCAAAACATGTTTATGATGGATAATTACATCTGACAAAACACACACATTAGTTCTGCAATAGGAGCCAAATCAATAATCAAAGCACCCTGCTTCAACACTGTCCTGCTTGTCTTGAAAAACGTGGACAGTTTCAAAGCTTTTGAGGACAGTTTGATCAATTTTTGTATGTCAAATAGCACATGTTTAATTTAGCATCTTCAATTCAGTTATTCAAGAAAACTGAAGAGTAGTTTTCAATTTTTTTAAAATTTTTAACCTAGAAGAACAAGCTTCTTGGAATTTAATGCACCATAATTGTTCAGATTCAGTACATTCACATCAAAACCACAACTGAAAGTAAAAGTTCAGGTACACCTTTCCCAATCCACATAAAAGTATTAGCCAAGAAAAAAGGGGAAAAAAAATCCTGTGTAAAAACTGAATCCATAAATGTTTACCAACACTTCAGTTTAGAAAGAAGCCACACTGCCCCCAGGTACCAAGTTGCAAACTCTGAACTCACTGGAAATATGAAGACCTAGTAAACAAGAAAACTTGTGAGGATTTAGGTCTCATACAAAATACCACTTGAGGGAAGGCTGAGAAGCAGATTATACCCATCTAAGCCCACGCTGCTGCTGAATGGGGCAGTCCTGCCCTCCTCCTGTTGCACACTTTCAGCACTTTGCACAGTCAGCAGAACCAGGCCCTCCAAGCAGCTGAGTGCAGCCTCACAGCCAGCACAAGAGACACAGGGATCATCTTTCAGCAGCCACAACTAAGATTAGGACAACTCTTCACAAAGCAGTACATTCAAGTTGATATTCCTGGCCAGGAAAGGTGCTAAGATGTTGAACTGCACGCACTCCTACAGAGCTACTTAGTCTACCGTACTTTTATGAAGTCAGATAAAGCCAGTGAACAACGCACCAAGTGACATAAGCAGAGCTACCCCTGCAATCCAGTTTTAAGGAAATATTAAAACCTGAGGCTGAGTGTTTAAAGAGCTGATAACCCTCCATGTGCAATACTAACAGTGTATTCAACATACTAAGAATAAAAAAAAATCTAAACTAGCTTTACAGACCACAAGCTGACACTTGCCATCAGGCTGCAATTCACACTCAAATTCACTCTCCAAATCCCCTGTCTGTATCCTGTAGACACATATTAACCAGGTAAGAAATGCGATCCTACATAAAAAATAAGCACTGTAAGACCCAGATGAGGCTCTGCGGGGTCAGGTGGCAGCACAAACAGCTATGCCAGCACACACCAGGAGCAGCGTGTTGCAGAAACAGAACAAGACCCATCCCTGCTATACAACCAGCACTCTCCACTGTGAACAAAAACCACACAAAAAACCCCAAAAGTCACACCCACAACCCCCCACCCACCCAACAGCTTAACCCACCTACAAAGACCCACCTCAAAAGCAAGAAAAAAAACCAAACCAAAACCAACTGAAAAAACCCCTACTGAATCCCCCTCCTCCCCAAACACACACAAAAAAAACCCCAAACCAAAACCAAACCCAACCACCCATGAAGTAATGGAACCAGAATATAACTGGAATTTCTGGCTCAATTGCTTTCAAGAAGTGGGAGTTGCACCAAGAGGGTAAAAGAAAAGAATGCAGTTTGTTTAACGTTTGTTCTTCAACAAATGCTGTCTCCACCCTTTGCTTACTTCCACACAGCATCACTTCCCCATGTGCTGGGGCAGCAACTTCGCAGCCACCCGCTGACACAGACCAGGAAATGGCTGCAATGGAACCTGACATTCCTTTTGCTGCCCCCACGGTTATTTTTAATCTGGATCAGATCACTGCCCAACCACCCTGCACAGCCACTCTGCTCCTTGAGCCAACAAAGTGTTGGGACACCACTACAGCTGAAGTAAGTGACTGACAGAAAGGTACCTGCCTGAAGTGAGGACATCTGATAGAAACTATTTGGTCAACACGACTTACGTTAAGTACCTAAGCCCCAAAATGAGATTCTCCCACTGCTTGATAGGGAAAATGAAGCTCCAAATCCCTTTCCTTCCTTCCCAGTTTATGTTAAAAAATCCTCTGCAAATACAGATTCTGCACAATTCTAAAAGTTGTCATAATTTATTACATTGAAATAGTGGGCTATAAAAGGAAAAAATAAACATAAAACACTCCCAGGCTCTAATTCACACATCACTTTTAAAGGCCATCGATCCTATACAGCAAACTTAATATTATTTGAACAAGAAGGCTGGAGTGGGAGGGGAAAAAAATGTATTTGTCTTAGGATTACACCCCAACTTCCTCCACAACCCTCCTCCTCACTGAGAGGTAAGATTTTTACTTTAAGGTCACAAAGAATTTAACACTTTACATGTCAAATTGCAGTGTTAGGCTAAAACATACTTTGGCCATGTAAAAAAATAAACAGAGTGCATTATTTTTGGGAAAAGATAATGAAATTTATTTTGGAGAGCATCTTTACACATGCAGAGTATTCAATTTAACCCTACTCAACAGTGATACCACCCTCTTCATTCTGGTTATAGTAAGAAAGCATCCTTAAAACTGAGAAATATGAGTTATCTGCCTTTTACAGCAACATGTAGAAGGATATCTGAAATTTGCATTTGGTCAAGTAGTTAGAGAACACATGTAACTTCATCTGAAAAAATAAAACTAGATCAAGACAAGTATATAACTGGATTTTCGCTGAGCCTCTGTGATGCTGTCATCCAAAAAAGCACTTATTCTGGCAGGGCTCTCTGTCCTTCCAATTCAAATATACAAGTGTAATTTGGTTAAGTTGCTTGGGGAACCAGACCAGAGAACTCATCAGGGTCTAAGTCCAGATCATTTCTCCAGCTCAGTTCACTGCATGATTGTACAAGACATGAGTGACACCAACACACGGAACAACCAGACAAAATTAATAATTGCCTGCACTGGCATTTTATCACTGAAAAAGGTTCAACACGTGTCTAGTTATGAATGCCTTGATCAAAATAGCATATCCTGATTTTCATGGGTATTTCTCAATAGGCAATGCTTCCTTCTAGAGCTTAGGAAGCTTGCAATGGGTTTCCTTATTCAGATGGGTTCTCTTCTTTACTTCAGGTTTCTGCTCTCAGGTAATGTTAATTTGTTTATCAAACTACTGGTTCAGCTAAGTAGGAATGTTACACCCAACCCAACAGCAAACCTCCTTCTAAACCCATGACGCTGCCATGACTGGCAGATGGGGAAGCTCAGGATAACAGCCATCTGCACTCATTAGCTTCTTCAGGTGCCATACAGAGACCGAGAATTCCTGGGAAGACGGTAGCAGGAAAGAGGAGGCTAAGCACACTGCTCTAGCACAGCTCGTGGGCATTCAGCCACATTACTGGCTAATGAAATTCTGCTGGAGTCAATAACCTGAAGAAAAAGGGGGGAAAAAAAGTTGATCTTAATAGCATTTTAGCTCCTTGTTCCTTTTCCATAACCTCCTTCAGAAGTTATCAGGAGATGCAGACCAGAGCAGCCATGAAATCCAGGCAGGCTACCAGGAGGTTTGTGCCCTACACCCTGATGCTGCACTGAATTAAGGTGGCATTACTTTACTGATGCACATTCTTCACATGAAAAGAAAAAAAAATACCTGACCCAGGTTTTCAGGAAAAACAGCTAAGGTACAAACACATAGACAGCTCTTAAAATACACCACTTAGTCACTACGGGTTTTATTTACATTCAGTTCTCAAACAAATAAATGAAATGTTATTTGTTTACGTCAACTTGATGACTTTTAATGTCGCATGACATCTGGAAAACACAAGCACAGAACAAACATTGTCAAGCCTTTGGAAAAAAAAGGTTGGCTATAGCACTGCTCCATAAAACCATGTAGCCATCTGAACTGGAAGGACTGAGGAACTTGGTAAGGACCACCATTCTTTTTCTTATTTCAAATATATCAGTAAGAAAAAGATCGTAACATTAAACTAATTTGGAATTAGCTTTGTTCCCCTGCTATTTATTCTAGATGAAAATGGTATAAATTTTTACAAAATGAAAGCCTTGAAACTGCTAAACCACAAAAGTAAAAAAAAACCCAACTTATTTTCATCATCCCTTAGGGAACATGATTTCCTATATTTCACCCTAAGACTTCTAAACTTTAGCTGCAAGAAAAGGAGAAGGGTAACAGCAGCAAAACTGTACGTGTAGGAGAAATCGAAGTCCTTCATCTTAGTCACTGTGTCTCTCACTCTGAGATGCTAATCATCCATCCCAAGGATACCACACTGGTGTATTAAAACTCATTAACCAACCTATTTATCATATCAGACATTCAAAGGAGCAGCAAGAACTTATGCTACCAATTCTAAACCTTCCAGTTCCGATAAAACAGCAGTTATTTCTGCACCAGCCATCACATGCTAGCTCCTTAGACTGAAGGGACTATCTCCCAAAAGTTTCTGAGGCAGCATTTACTGTCACCCATACGATGATTCAACTAAAAAAGCCTGCGAACAAAAAGAATTGTGCAGCATTACTCAAAGAGAAACTGCTCTACCTCCTACACTAAAAACCTTCGTTTTGAAATTTAATTCCTTTATCTTACTGTTAAATCCTCCCGCTCATTTATAAAGGTAAAACAAAATTTAATAGTAAAAAACTTATCTTCTTAAATATGAACATGTCCTATCGAAACCAAACCTAGAAATCCAAAACTTTTATCACAGGTTCCCAGAAGGGCAAGCCAAAATTGCTAATTTCACTTTAAAGCCTGAGTAAAGCTATTCTCCCTCTAACTTGAATGCTCCCATAAAAATTAATAAAGCAAGCAATGGGATAACTAGCAGGATTAGCCTAAGAGAACAAAGAATGGAGACGTTCATTAGATCCAAGGCCAAGATCCCATTGTTTAAGCTCACATTAAAGCACATTAACCATTACAAAAGAGTAGCTTTAGCTTCCCACTCGGCCTGAGTGTTTGCAAATAAATTTATTCCCTAGACTCCCTGCACTGCAGGACACTGGTGAACTTGACTGCATCTGTACCATGGCAGTCACTGTCTTCGGTAAATCGATCCTGCATCTATACCTATTCTGTCTCACGAATCCAATTTGCCTAATTGAGCCTTTCGATCTCTAGAAATTACGAGGCAAAGTTAAATAGAGCGAGCACTGACCTTGCGCCTCACTTAAAGCTGAGCTAAGCACGGCTCCCGGTCATTTCCTCATCACCGGCATCAAACATTAACCCGGGGATTCGCAGGCGAAACTCTCTGCCTGCAGCAGCAGCCCGAGAGCGCTGCCAAACGGCGCTTCCCAAAGGGATGCAGTTAGCTGGGCATTAGCCAAAATAAATGTGGGGCAACAGCGAACAGGGACGCTTTCAACACTGCAGGGCACGTGAAACAGACACAGCGAGCGAGCTCCCTGCGAAAGCCGAGCAGCGGTTCCTCATGCTGCTGCTGCAATTTGCCACTGGAACAAATGGGGGGAAAAAACAAGCAGAAGAGATATAAAAAACACTCCATCAAGATCGGGAGCCTCTTCCTTCCTAATCAAGGGATGCTCCTTTTTGCTTCCAAGTGACTTGGAATTCATTTGCCCAGAAACATGTTAAATGTAATTTAATTTTTTAAAAATTTATTTAAATAAGTACATTTTAAAAAATCAGGAGACGCTCCTCGATGTTAATCTTGGATTATCCCTTGCTTTTATATTAACTAATATATGTCTACGTTCACAAAACTGTTTTAAATTCCTTTCTGCTTGCCAACCGACCAGCAGTGTAGGTTTAAAAATAGTTCATCTGGCAAGCTTTAAAACACGCAGTTCGGCTTGCATAACCCCAGAGAGAAGATTTATCAGAAATATAGTTTAAGGCAAAACACAGATAGGAAATGACGCAGCACACAGAATCTCGATGTGACACAGGCAGAGCCACTTCGAACATTTTGCAACATGTCCTGACTTATTCCTGTTCTCCGGTTTAATGAGTGGTTTTCCCTATATCAGTCACGAATGAATTCCCAATTTTAAATTTCGATTGAAACGCACAAGCATTTAAATTACGCTGCATTTCCTGCTTTGTCGCGCTTTGCGGAACGCGGCTGCAGGACTTCCTTTTACACGGCGTCCTTCGCGCCGACCACCCCGGGCCCGTTCGCGCACAATGCAGAGCGGCCCAGGGCTCCCTGCGAGGCGACGGGAACGCTCCCGGCGCCCCGGCGCGGCAGCCGCAGGCGCTAGGCCGCAGAACACCCTCGCACGAGGCCGCGGCTGCAGAAAGCCCGCGGGCCGCACCGCCCCCACCGGCGGCCCGGATGGCGGCGCCGCGGCCGCGCCACCCCCGCCGGTAGCCCCGCCCGGGGCCGCTCCCGCCCGGGGCCGGGTCCGTTCGCCGCCCCCGGGGACGCGCGCGGGGCGGGGCCGGTGCGCGCCGCGGGCGGGCGCGCGCGGCGCGTACGTGACCATGGGGGGAGGGGCGGGGGGGGCGCGGCGGCGGTGGGGGAAAAGGCCCCGGGGCGGGGGGCAGTGCGGGAAGAAGGGAAGGGAAAGGAAAAGAAGGGTAGGGAAGGGCGGCCGCGCCCGCCCGCTTCCCTTCCCCATCCCCCCCCCCCCCCCCCCCCCCCCACCCGCCGCGGCCGGCGCGTACCTGCAGGTGACCTGCTTGGTCCAGCCGCCTCCCGCCGGCCCCGCGGAGGGCGGCGGCACGGCCGCGAAGTCGAAGGCGACGGCCGCCGCTCCCGCAGCCGCCGTGGGTGACCCCAGGGCCGCGGCCGCCGCGCCCGCCGTTGTCTCCAGCGCCGCCACCGCCTCCGCCATTACTGTTTATCCCGCAGAGCGGCGGCAGCGCCGGAACTTCCGGGAGCGGATCCTTCCGGCCGCGAGGGGCGGGGCGCGGCGGAGGCCCCGCCCCCCCGGCCGAGCGGCGGCTCCCATTGGCCGAGCGGGGCGGCCGCGCGCGAACGCGCCGGGGGGCGGGGCTGCGCCGGTGCTGCCCCCGCGCGGCCGCTGGGAGCGCGGGCCCCGCGCGCGTCCCCGTGGCGCCGGCGGGAGCGCGCCCGGCGCAGCCCCGCGCCCGGGCACGGGGCCCGCCTCGCCCTGGCGGGATCCCCCGGCGGCGGGAAAGGGCCTTTTCCAGGCGGGAACAACTCGGAACGGCGATGTGGCGCCGGCGGTGGGGTGGGGAGCAAAAGGGGACAGTGGCGCCGCAAAGGCCCAGCCCGAAGCTGGCACCGAGCCGCCCAGTGCTGCACTAACTGGCTGCGACACATCGCGTCCTTCTGCCCTAGTATCTCCCTCACTGCGGATATTCTAGAACCTTCTGGACGCGATCCTGTGTCATGTGCCCCAGGACGACCCTGCTTGAGCTTCACACATTCCAAAAAGACAGCGACAAGCAGGGGCGCAGGGGCAAGGTGAATGGAGAAGCCTGTCAGTGCAGTGTTACTGATACTTTGCCTCTCTCCCTGGAAATATATTAAAAAATTAAACGTATCCAAGCCATCAGTCACTCCAGAAAATACTAAGATGAAGCCTTTGTTCTAAACGTAGGCAACACCCTAGGATGGCTGGACTTTAGGAAGAGCAGTAGACAGGAGGGAAGAGGTAAATCTGTTTTCAGGTTGCCTTGAAACCATGACTTGGGTGCCCTCAAACTACCTAAGGAATAAGGCAATGGGAATACTTGCTGGCATTTTCTGGAATATGCAGAATCCAGACCTGGGTTAACACAGCTCTGAATTAAGAGGAGGTGAAATATACGTACCAATTTTAACAGACTTCAAACCAAGGTACAGGTATGCATTAAAAAAAAAAAAAAAGAAGAAGAAGGCTAGTTCTTGGAATGAACTTTGAACTCCAACAGGTTTGGAATGACCAACTTCTATGAATGATTGTATCAGACCAACCTTCATCCAGGACATGGAGCATCCAAATAAAGACCTTCATCCAGGCTCTCTATGCAGCAGACTCCCTCCTGATATTATCAGCACAGTGATCAATGCCAAATAGTTTATAAATTCAGTTCCACAAATCCCTGTTATGAGAAAGCCTGGACGTTCAATGGAAAACTGTCCCAGGAGAATTGGGAAGACCTTTTCAGTATAAATATGAAAGAAGAAACTTATTTTCTGCACCTGATTTCATCACAGAGCATTTTTCATGCAATGTTCAGCATTGAAATAAAAGTTCAAAGACTGCAGCAGGTGTGTATGTTCAGTCTTTAATTCTATTAGAAACAGCTGGAGGAAAAAATACTGCACATTAGGAAAAAAAACAACAAATACTTTTAAGCCATTACGGTAATCTGGGAAGTTATTTTGGATCCATTAGAATGATCATGAAAATTTGTTGATGAAAGTGGAAGGATGTCAGACAGTTAAATCACTAAAGACCAACTTTGTCAGACCTTCATATTGGTTAGATTGTTGTCCTGACAAGACAGAGAGTTCCAGGCACCATAGTTCTCACTAGGGTAAAATAAATGAGTGGTTAAATGTGTTCTGTATGATTCTGCATGTCTCTAGGAGGTCTCCTGGATATTGGCAACCTAGAAGCAAGCTTCAAAAACAGAGGAACACCAGTGAGCAAATCCCAGCCTAACCACTGTAAACAGACTCTTAGGCACACAGGGAAAGGAAAATACTGTCCCATCGTAGGTGTGACAGAGTGACACCTAATAAGTAATGTGGAGTTTCCCATTTCCATAATGCCTTCTGCAGTGACGCCCCTGAGAGAAGAAGGGTCTCAGGGGAGATGTTAACTCTAGGAATCACTCAGAAAGAAAAATGCCAGGGTGGCCCGAGGGCCCAGCTCCCAGCAGGCAGTAGGAATTTGCCATGGCAATTTCTTTGTTCCCAGCCTCTCCCATTTTACTCAGGAACCTGTTTAATATTAACTTTTACTTCTGAGGCCTGGAGGGGGAAGTAGGAACAGCAAGCTCCGGGTCACAGCAGGCAGACAGGACTGGAAAGGCAGCTAATGCTGGAGCTAGTTGTGCAGTGCCCCAGACTTTCATACAAACCTGTCTCCAGTTCCTCTCCAGGGGGTTCTCTCCTGCCACTGGCTGCTTCCAAACCCCATCATCACTATCATCAGCCATATATCACACTGCAGAAGCCTGCTGGGAACAATTCCAGAGCTGGGAAGCTGCACAAGACTGCAGTAATGTCCTCAGAGACCTACAGGTTCATGTTGGAAAGCTGAGGTGAAAATCCAACAGGCTGATTTTCCACTGGGTTTAAGGGGAAAAAAAAGGCACATCAAGCAAAACATCCTTACCTGACTTACCTAATATGACAGGCTGAACTTGGGTGCCCACTGCATAAGATCGCCTTGAGATGATGTTGAGAATTGGAAACTGAGTGACCAACTTGGTCACTAAACTGTCTTGTCTGAGAGTATGTCAAAAATATGATGGTCCAGATAGATTCCTACAATACTGAAGTCTTTCCAAATAGATTTAATGGAAAACAAAATTACGTCATTACAATTTGTGTGTATTTTTAACAAATGTTAGTTTACCTACACATTTTCTTTCCAATACATCTGGCTACCCATCCTCCCAGGAAAAAGCTAATATTCACAAAATCTTCAGCTTCCATTTATGGTATCTCAGGATGCAATCTATCATTCCTGCAATTAAATTCCCTCCAGACTGAGTAGCAGAAGTCAGAAGCAGATTGTCTTTGTAACTCAGCAAGCTTTGTTTGAAGTTTCCTTGGATGTGTTTAGTTGAAGAGATTGGAAGGATGTAGAAAATAAGACACAATTTGTTACTGCTGGGTTAAACAAAAGTTGTGAGAAATTTCTTTTGAAAGGGACGAGTGTAGAGTTCCAATACTGCTTTAGCAACCTATGTTTTACAATTTCCTGATGAATGGATTGCAGTAAAATCAGTTCCCTGACACTGATTACTTCAGCAATACATTAGTAATTACTTCAGCTAGTTTTATGTTGTGCATGGAAGCTGCACAGAATCATGTCTGTCTTTTAACCTGTAAATCAATTCCTTCATGGACATCTCGCACCTCTGATATTTCCTCCAGAATATAAAACTGAAACATGTACAATACCAGTGCATTAGATATCAAAGTATCATGGTTTTTTTAGGAGGGGACAAATATTTATTAATTTCACAGTCCTTGTTCAAAGCTGCTCTTGAACTGCTAGAATGGGCTGTCTTTATAGGAGAAGACTAAAACAGTTTTTTGCTGTGAACACCGCTTGTGTTCTTGATGTAGCCAGGTGACTGCATGGGAGAAAATTGTGGCCACAACTGTCTTTAGACCTACAGCTTTCCTCGCTGGAGAGGCCAAGAGCTGGGTAGAGCTCTCACCCTGAGAAGAAAGAGCTTTAACAGCTGCATTTGGCAGAGTTGCGGGGGAGGCATGAATGTGATTCCTCTGCTTTTTAGGAATAAGCACAAAGGGGCTCAGTCTGCAAAGGCATTGTTTTAGAGAGCAAGGAATTCACTGATTAAAAAAAAATCTAATAGGAAAGGAATCTGAAAAATGAGAAAAGTCTTTTAAAGAGCAAGGGGGAAATCTGGCTCTGCGTGAACAAAAATAATCACAGAAGCTTTCGTGGCCCTGCTGTGAAATGGCCCCCTGCACCCTGGGCAGGGAGCAGTTGTGGAGCTCAGCTGTGCCTGTGGTTAATAATAAATAGACTCTCTTGGCCAGGAGTTCTGGCCAGCGCACCCCCTCCTCCACCTCCTCCCAGGGCTGCCCAGGCACCGCTCCAGTACCCACCCAGCCTCCCTCCACGAGACGGACACCCAGAGGTAAGGGACACCAGGCCATTGCTCCATGAGGTTGGATATGCTGGAGGGGTCACAGGGGAGGTGGGAGGAGAGCAGCTCTGTGCTTGAGCTGCCTAAAACTTGCACTATGAATCTGCAAAATTTGGTTACAAAGCAAAAAGTTGTATGGGTCTTGCTGCGAAACTTGCCAAGATTCAAAAATCTTTGAGCCAGCTCAGGCTGAATGTTGGCCGAGCTTCCCGTGAATATCAGCTCAGCCCTGTTGGGTTTCAGGTGGTGAGCAGCTGGTTTTTATCCACTGGCCAGCACAGCTTGGGCATTCCTGGCTGTTGTGCTTCAGAGTTTGAGGGGTTGTTAAAATTCAGAGCACAACTCGAGCAGCTCAGCAGATCCCTGGCTGGCTTAATGAATTTATTCCAAAGCTGACTTTGCCCCAGAGAGCGAGGGGTGTGTAGGCACACACAGAGCAATACCAGAACATTTTCATGAACCCATGAACAGCTCAAGCTGCTGAGCTTAGCACAAAAAGGATTTGGAAAGTGGAAAATCTTAGTGTTTCAGTCAGGTGTGTGTCGTGTCTAGTTGATCCAGTCCCACATTTCTTAAATAACACAGCCCAAGCTGTCCTGTATAGTTGAAGTCTTTAGATTTGGGCAAATACACTCTCCCCAGGTATGAGAATTTTCTGTATAGCTGTAGTGCCACACACTGTACTGAGAGCAGAGCTATATTCTGCTAACTGTAACATGACCCAGTACTGTATTTTAATTAATTTGCTATCTGAATTATCAATAGGTACAGAGGACTGAGGAAGGCAATCCGTTCCTCCTAATGAAGGGGTGAGGAACAGGGAGACTGGAAGGATATGGCCAAAAGCCCAGGGAAAGTATGTGAAGCAGCCAGGCATTGAGTGAAACTGCCCCGAGGCTCAGACCAGACCACTCTCTTAACATTTACAGCTCTCTCCCCCTCTTTCTCTGTTTGGGAATGAATTTAATTAGAGTGAAAAGGAGTTGCTAAGAGACCAGAGGAGTTCTGGAGTTTGTTGCTGGGGCTGAATTGCCGCTCTGCTTCCAAGGCACTGCGCTAAGAAGGATGATGTAACCTGAGCCTGCATAAAGCACTCCCGGTCTAGGGAAAGCTGCTCTCTCTCCTCCTTGCAGTTCCAGTCTGGTTTGTCAGTTCTCAGCTCCTTTTTGAGCTGCTTATTTTCTCCTAGACACCGGCAAAAACCAGGTTCATATCCCTATAGCACTATTCTGCCTTGTAGATTCCTCCTTGTGACCTTTCACATTGGAGGTGGCAGTGGCTGGGCCTGAAATCTATCATGAGCAGGTCACTTTGGAATTTAAAAGGTTTTCTACTTCAGAATTCTCCCTAGTTTGTTACTCCTCATCCTTTTCTCTGCTCCATGATTTCAGCCCAGCATTGACAATGGGCCGGTTGACCCGTTCCAACTCCATTTCTGTAGCTTAACATTTTGTTTTGACACCCTGGTTCATACTGGAAACACCAGGAGATTCCAGGCAATCTCCTGGGCAAGGGCTATCTACCTTCCAAGGTCGAGGCAAGAGCTCATATGTTTAGCTTCTCAGGGTCACATCATTGGTAAATTGCATCTTTCCTTTTCACCTGGCATCTGTTATCTCAGGACCATATGCACAAGATGATTAGGAAGACAACCTACAGCTTGGGAAGACATGTGTCCTCCATGGCACGTGGGACCACCCAGGTGAGAAGACTTCTGCATGGTGAGTAGTGCATTCTGAAACAGTTCCTGGGTGGAAAGCATTTTCCTCATCTGAATTCAGCAGAGACCTTGCTGGCAGTGTTCTCGGAGCACAGCAAAGAGCCACAAGAGCCTTGGTGTACGACAGTCTTAAAATATATTGAGTTACTATGGTATCCTTGGTGCTTCCACTCTTTTAAAACATGTTCCCATCTTTAGGCATGATTGCAGGACTCATTTGTTCACAGTAGTGTTCAAGTAATGTTACTGGAGCCAGTAACAATACAACTGCAAAGATGGTGGCAGAGGATCCTTCAGTGATGGTGGTGAGGATTGTAATTCATATTAACAGTAGACATATTTTGCACACATTTCACTTAGATAAAACACAGCTTTAGTCTTCCTAAAGTTATTTGTAAATTCACCCCAAAGGACAGCTGAAGAGAGGGATAAATTTGTTGTGATGACGACAGTTTGCTTTTTATAAAACAGCTCCGTAGTTACTGCAAATACCCACACAAATAACTCACTCTTCTGTGTTTATCCCCAGGTGCTTATGTCAGGATTCATCCCTCTGTACAGGAAGCTCTGGTGGAGGGGAGACCGGTTGTAGCCTTGGAAAGCACCATCATTACACATGGCATGGCCTATCCTCTGAATCTGAGGTGGTGGATTTTGATGTTCCTCATTCAGTGAAGTTGTAAGAATGAAGCACATAACTTACTGGATTGATATCACTATTCTTGGTCAAGCCAAAGCTGTTGCAAGAACAAATGGAAATGTCAGGTCGTTAGGCAAGCAGATGATGAGCTCAAGTGTAAAACAATTGTATTTGGACTTTTAAGGAGGAATATGGCCGAGCCTAGTTATCTCCTTATCCAACACCTTAAATTTCCTTCTTCCTTTAAAATGGAGCAGCAGATAATGTCACCACTTGCTCTAAAAGAGAGCTATCAGCCTTTTCAGCTGCATGGTTTGTACAGACACTGAAAACGCTCTGCAGTTTCCTTTCCTGTCTCTTTTGTAATGCAAAGAGGATTGAAACACAAAAGTGAAATCTGTTCCTTAACCCACTCAGAGCAGCTACTGTGAGAGCTCCTGGTCCCTTCTCACTGTCTTCTGGACCCTGAATGGACCCCCCACACCTCTTCTCTTTATTTATCAATTTTCAGTAGACTCATGTTTCATTGTGTTACAGTTCCAGAAATCGTTGCACTCTCGCCTCCATCCTTGCTTCCAGAAAGCACAGAAAGGTTTTGATATTGATTTTCCATCTTGCTTTTTACCTGGCCATTATTCTGCCTGACATTCGGTCTTAAAATGAAGCTCTAAAGCCTCGGGTTTGGGGGAGAGGTAGTTTCAGTAGTTAAAGATTGCCTAGCATATGTCCAGATAGCTCAGAAGGGGAGAAGAAGCAGCTCCTCTTAAAAAAGATAGTGTATGAATGATCAAGTACAAAATCTGTTAAACTTAGAAAGACTTGGCCTGCAGCCGTGGAGTACCCTAAGGCAGCAGCTTTTTGGCACCGTTATTACTCTATATCTGACTGTATTATGAAAAATATATCCTGGTCATTTGAGCAGGACTTGAACTACCTGGCGTTTCTGTGAAGGTCTATGATGTCAGAGAACTAACAGGTAAAAGATACAGAAAAGTTCTATTTTGAGAAGTTCTCTCTTTTCAGTAGTCTATTGTACAACCAGATTTGCTAGTAAACCAAATGATTTTTCTCAAAAATGAAGTGCAGAGCTCAGACATTGCCATCCTTGAAAATGGGAGCTCTTCACTTCTGCAAGTTCAAGTGCAAAGACTTCTGCCATGAGGCAGACACAAGAGGAATAGGACGTAGCTGAAATCACAAGAACTGTGAATGATGGCCATCAAACATGACAGTTTTCTCACCCGGTTGTTTGCACCCCTAATTTTGTGATTGTTGTCTTGTTTATCTTATTTTAGCATGGCCAGAGAGGTGGAAGAAATTGTAAGAACAAATGGAGCAGTGCCAGCCACTGTAGGTATTTTAAGGGGCCAAATCCACGTGGGACTCACAGACGAGGAACTCGAGTTCTTGGCAAGCAGTAAAAACGCAGTTAAAGTGTCTCGCAGAGATTTTCCTTTTGTCCTCAGCCAGGTATGGTGTGCAGACTTTCTAGGGTGGTCTTTCCTAGTGAAGTGTAGTGGTCTATTGCTTTTCTAGTGACAGTATAGGGCTCTGCAGCTTCAAGCCAGCTGGCTTTTAAACTTCTCAGAAACATCATGGAAAGTGGTATCTTATTGGTAAGCGCAAAAGTGCTCCTAACTAGAGTCAAAATACAGAAGAATGAGGGAATAACATACCTGAAATAGGGCTCCTGAAAAGTCGTTCTGGATGTGCTGGCAAGCCATGGGCACTTGGCTAAGAATATTCTTACTGGCATGATAAGACATTTTCACATTGCATGTAAACTATGTGACACATAGGCCATCCCAAGCTTAAAGGGACAGCTAAAGGTGCAACTAGCTGCCCGTGGAACACCCTGGAGAGCAAAGGCCTTTGCTGTCAGGGCAAGAATGGCTTATATAGCAGGGACAACAGATGATTCACAGAATCACAGAATATTCTGAGTTGGAAGGGAGCCACAAGGATTACAGAGTCCAACTCCTAAGTGAATTCCTCTGCCTTTTTGCCTAAAAGAATATTTATGTTAGAATTTCACTGGTCAGCTGCTCACACTGCTGTGTGGCAGACCACAGCCATAGCTGCCTCTCCATGTCACCCTGCGTGCTGACTGTGACTGGTTATTCCCTGACAGGGTTTGTCTGGTGGCACTACCGTGTCTGGAACAATGATTGCGGCACACAAAGCAGGAATTCCCGTGTTTGTGACAGGTGGCATAGGAGGTGTCCATCGGGATGGGGAGAACAGTAAGAACATCAATACCTTCTACTTTTCTCTCTGTTGCTACAGTTTTCTTTAATTCCTTCTTTTTCCCAGTTGGTCCTACAGTAACTGTCTGTTCAGAAGAGTAAAGTTAAAATTCTTCTTGATCTATGACAACTGTGGTTGTTTTCTCCCTTATGTCACCTTTCCAGAAGCTTCAAAATATTCCTCTTGAGCCCTGGACTTGTCTCCTGCAGTTAAGGGGGTGGAAGTTTCTCTTTATCCTTTGCTTACACGGGGTTATATTGATACTGTTTTCTGGTGCAACAGGAGCTGACTGCGCCTCTCCCTCTTTGTAATGGCTGGATAACCTGATACTGGCTGCCAAGCACAGTGTTGTTATCAGCTGTCTCAGCTGAGGAGGAGAAGAGCCTTGCCACAAAAGAGTGTGCTCTGTGTTAGAGGTGTGTGCTCCTCTCTGGAAAATGGCCCAGTCTTGGCTGTGTATTTGTGGCTTTTAAGTGCTTTCTCTCTTCTCAGCCATATATATTTCCAGCACAGCACAAGTGCAGTGCCCTGTCATATGCCATCCCTTTCAGCTGTGATGTAAATTCCAGAACAGGAACTTTCCTGAGGTCAACTCCTGTGGTACTTTCTTTTTTTGCAAGCATTGTCAGTTCCAAACTCAAAATCTACTTCAATGATATTCCATCTCCTTGAACTTCATCCTTGCCATACAACACCTTTTTCTTTCTTTTCTACCAAATTTTTGCATGCTCTTTATCAATGTGATCAAAGAGCCAAGAGATGGAGTACAAGGCTGCACCTCTGCCCTTAGCCATGTGACTTCTTTTTGTCAATACCTCTTTCAATCTCAACACCTAAAGGCACAATCTAAACCTTTAATATTTGCTTAAGGATCTAAGCAGTTATAAAGTCAGGCTGTGACATCCCAGGCATATATGGCTTTTTGGGAGGTCAGATCTCTTCAGCTTGGAGCACACCACAATCACCAACACAATGCTGCTTGTCCCTTGACAGCTCTGGATGTGAGTGCTGACTTGACAGAGCTAGGACGAACTCCAGTTGCTGTTATATCTGCAGGAGCCAAGTCTATCCTTGATATTGGCAGGACACTGGAATATCTGGTAGGTAGCATGGGCTGTGGTGTCCGAAAGCAGATAATGTTGTTCTTTGTGCACAGAGTGCCCAGTGGCATTGGGATGGGTCCTAAGCCAAAGATTTTCAGAAATTGCTATTGAGAGGATGGGAAGCCATATTTACAGTTCTGTAGTCCTTGGCTGCTCCCTAGCATGAATCTAACCATGCCCAAGGGGCTGTTACAGCAGCTGCTCCAGCTGAGGTCAAAGGTAGTGCTAGCCATGTCCTTTTACTTTGGCATGAGATTTGCTTTTCTGGGATGATGCTCCCAGAAACTGATGGATCAGGGAAGCTAGATCCATCAAACACTAAAATAAAATCAGAATTAAAAAGGGAATGATTTTCAGTAGTCACCTTTTAAGGTTTGGCATGTTGGAAACCAGCACAGCCAGCAATTCGTGTGACAGCCAACATTGATATTTCTCAATCTCAAGCAGAACTCTTTTATATTCCTGTCAGTTCATGACATATCTTCAGATCCCAGGGTGTTATCTTGGACTCAGGATGGTGCCAATGACAGCTGCATGGCTTTGGATCAGCTCCAAGCACACACAAAGGATGTGCATGCCTCCCCTGCCTCAGTGAGCCAGATCTGATCTAGCCACTTACCATGTCTGGCTCTTGGTGAGAGAATAGAATAGAATAGGATGTATAAAAATAACCAAGACCTGTTCCAAAGAAAGGCAGTTTCTTTCTGGGTAGAAGTAAGAAGTCCCATTCTTTAACTGGCTCCCCTTTCCCTCCACTGATCACCTGCTTGTCTCACCTCCACTGCTGCAGGAGACTCAGGGTGTTTGCGTGGCTGCCTTTGGAGAATCAAGAGAGTTCCCAGCCTTCTTCTCACGCCAGAGTGGCTTCCAAGCACCATATCAGGTCCGGGATGAAGAGGAGGCAGCTAAACTCATTGGTGTGTTTCACGTGGCAAAGGCCCATGTAAGGTCTTGGAAAAGAAGGACACAAGAATCACCCTGGATGAGGCACTTTCTTTAAGTCTGCAGAAAAATTTGCCCTGAAAAATATTCCATCCCACCTCCCCCATTCCTGCATCAAAAGTGCTTTGAAAATACAGTAGCAGAGAGGTCCAGCCTTTACAGCAAATAAAACTGCAAGCCAGCTGCAGCCAGCTTGGCATGTTCATTCATGTTTTATTCACCCTAGTGAAGTGGAAGCAACGCATAATAATATGTTGACAAAAACAGCTTCTGGGCCTTTAGAAGGGGGATCAGTTTAAAAAAAAAAACAAACCCTTTGCTCCATCTACTGTACAGCCATACTCAAAATAGGCAGATGAGAATTGGTTGGTAGCTGGAGAATATCCTAATCTTGGTCAGCTAAGAACTGGAGCTTGACCTCTGAGGCCTCCTACACCCTGTGCCCATTCTCCTCTGTCCTTGTCCTTCAGCACCTGACTTCTCCAAGGAGTGTCACTAACAGTATTCCCATCCTCTCCCAGACAGTGCTCTGGGGCTGGGCCTGAGCAGTGGGGTGTTGATAGCAGTGCCCTGTCCCCAGGAGCGAGCTGCCGAGGGCCAGGCCATCGAGGAGGCCATCCAGCAAGCTCTCAGCCAAGCCAGGTGAGAAGCAACCTAAGCCTTTCCTTTGCTCAGCCCACGGTCTTGGGGAAGTAAACAAATTCAGGGACGCTGCTGCAGCAGCCGTAGCACAGCCTAACCTTGGCCATGGGTGAGCCCATGACTGTAGCTTTATCTAACCCAAAGCTTGTTTACAGGACTTGTTATGGTAGGTGGTTATGGAGATAAAGTATCTGCTGGCAACGGTGCTTCTCCTCTGATGCCATTTCAGCTCATCTGTGGGCATTTTTTTTTATATTTGAAGGTCCAAAGGAATCACGGGCAAAGAAGTGACCCCCTTTTTGTTACAGAAGCTCACACAATTAACTGATGGGAAATCACTGGACTCCAGTATCCTTTTACTAAATGGGGGGGAAAAGAAAGTACTCCAGTGTATTTCCTATCTCTTCTGATAATGCCTGGTAGGAAACACTGTCACTTTATTGACAATCTAGCAAGGAGCAAACACTTCAGGTCTGCAAATAGATGAGACCTGCATCCGGATTTTTCAGGAACATCCTTACTGTCTTCATCCCCTTTTCCATTAAAAATTGGAGGGCAGCACAGATGGCAGGTGTTCCAGAGCCCAAAGAAATCCCTCACATCTGACCCAGAGCTTGCCTGCTCTGTGATGGAATCTCTGGATACTGTTGTCTGTGCTGGGGTTGCACACTGGGAGGTCCCTGGGCTTCCCAGAGCGCTGTGCTGCACATCACACTGCCTTATCCAACACTCCGTGTGGGTACAGAGAAAGAGAAGCTTGGAGGGAAAACACCCCTGGGTGAGGAGGAATGCTATTGCACAGCCAAGAGAAAGCAGATGTACTGGCTGGGAATCTGGGAGAGCCAGATTCACATCCAGGTTCTGCTGCCAGCCCTCTAAGAGACCTGACCGATCAGGGCAGAATGGTAAAGGCATTTTTGGATATAAGAGCTATATGCAGCCGCAAAGTAGGGCTTCCAAAGCCTCTGATACTCTGCTCCCAGTGCAATTGCTAGAAAAGAATTGCTTATAGTGAGTTGGCAAAATCTCAGTAGGTATCTCTTTCTGGAAAAGCTGACCAAGATCCTCTAAGGTTTTTAGGCTCTCTGCTGTAGTTTACACACTTCTCTTTTCTCCGTGAAGCCTTTGCTTCTATTCCCCACCTGTCAAAGACAGGTTTCCTCTCTGTGGACACTGGGGGAAGAAGGTGAACACCAACAACAGAAAAATCAGAGTTTTCATGCAGCACTGTAACCCACTATACTTGTCCCCAAAGGGTTATGGTATGGGGGATTCAAACCTATCAAGTCTCAGCATGTATTTCCTGCTTTCTCCCTCTAAACAGTTCCTACATAAGCTTCTAACAGGTCAGACTCGCTGGTATTTTTAATTTTCCTCAAAGAAATGCCAAACAGACCTTGCACTGATCCAGAACAATGCCAGAGTGGGCAGCTGCATTGCAGTGGCCCTGAGCAAACTACAGAAAGCCAGAAGGAAGGGAAACCTGCCTCGACGAGGAGAGAACATGACCCCACCCCAACCAGTGAGTCCTCTGCTGGTCTCCAAATGAGGCCTCTCTGCTGACAGCACAAGATAAATTTATATCTGTTCCCAAAAGTAAAAGGTGACTCAGCCAGGGACTAATCATTCTCCTTCACACTCTCAGACATTCTCCCTTTAGTTTCCCTTTTTATTCTTCAAAAATAAGTGTCTTCTCTCCCTCTGCCTATCCACATTTACAAGGAGTAAACACTGACAATGGCCTAATCTCATTAAGTCTTAGGCCATCAAGGCCGTTAAAACTTTAATCACCTTTTCACCTTTTACTGTGCCCTTACGTACAGCTTCAGCTCTTTTGCTCTTAGTGCCAGGGAATTTGTGACTACAGGAGTAGACCTGGAAGAAGGTGGGGAGAGATATTTTGAGCTGCTGAGCCATAAATGTTTATAAATACCTCTTTTTGTTGGCCTCCTGCTCATGATTGACAAAATCACAAGAGTTACAGCACATCCTGAACAAGATCTACTATAACCCTAATACTCTGTTCACTCTCTTGGATTTTTTGCATGCCATGTAATTTACAGGAAATCTATTCTGGTGGTCTTTAGAGACATGAAAGATTTTCTGAAACCCGTTTGCAATAGGATTTGTCAACATAAAAGAGGGCAGTGACTCCAGAGGCAATAACCCAGCATTTGATGAGAAAAAAACCAGCTGTATGTCCCCAAAGAATCTGGAAACTTCCTGTTTGTGGAGCTGAACTGCTTATTCTGGCTTTGAAGGACAATAAAAGAAGTGATCTGTAAAGTGTCACTGGGTATGGCAGTTTCTCCTGGGAGCTTGCAAGAAAGGGCTGCATTTTTCTGCCCACTTTTTCCCATTTTCTTTTCTTTTACACACCAGTGCTTGAATGTTTCTGAGGCCTGGTATATCACACAGAGAAACCATCAGCATCCCTGTGTGTCCTCTGTAACATCCCACCTGCCACGCTGGGGCTGGCTGTCAGCAGGCATAGTTCAGAAAGCAACAAATACAAGAGATTTTGATTCTTTCTGGTTGGGATTGCACAAACCTGTGTCTAGCTATTCAAAATAAGCACTGGCCCTTACACTGTAAGTGAGAGAGCTTTCAAGAGGGTGGGAAAAGTGACTAGGCAAAGCAAAGAAGACTTGGAAACTTTTTCCTGAAGTCCTTCCAACCACTTTTTACCTTTTTCTTCCCTCTTAAAGGTGGTGATTGGAGGTATCAACGTTGATTTTATAGCCAAGGCACAGAACCCTGACATCCTGGTACTGTATCTGCAGTAGTTTTGTTAGCACCAATGTATTTCCAGCTACTTTTACGGGATTGCCAAGCCAAAGGGGTTGGGGGGAAGGTGTTATCCATGTATGATATCCACATGTGTGTATGCACACATTTGGGAGGTGTAATGCTGCATGTTTGGGGTTGGTTAGGTGGATAATGGAGCGATATATCCTGACCTACTCTGTCCCCATGGTGAAAATCACCATCCCTGACACTCAAGAGAGGGACAAAACAATGTGTCATCCATACCATCTCCCCATAGGGAGGAAACCCTCAGGTAAAAGCCAGCTCTGGCTGTCTGAGGCTGTCTTAGCTATGGAAAGCAGGATGAATAGGAGCAAGACTCTGTGCAGAGTACGCATGAAGGATTTGAGTCTCATACACGCACAGACATTGCCCCCCCCATTAAAAAAGAAAAAAAAAAAGCTTTAAAAAAATAGAACATTTTGAATGTTACCAGAACCCCCTTCCTCTCGGTTTGGATTGAACAAGAAGCAAACAAGAAGCTAAAGTGGACCAAACCTGGGACTCCCCCATGCAAATGAGAGCTATTTGCATGGCCTGTACGATTTTTGTCGAGCTGTATGAAGTACTGCCGACTGAGGTGGTGAAGCTTACTCAAAAACTATTTGGTGTCTCAAATCAGTCTGTGATGATAGCCAAGGCAGGAAGCTTCTGCCATCAGATAGGGCAGCCTGTGAAGTCCTCTCACTCAGAGAGGGAAAATGTGCAGGGAAAGCTGTCTGTAAGGAATTTGGCTATTTAATGATACAGGGGCCAAACAATGTTATAGTGGTCAAGGGTAAAACATGCTGTGGCACTGGTTATAAAGGCTTGGAAAAGCAAAGGTTCAACTGCTTCAGCTGTGATGTAACCAATACCATACACAGCCCACACTCAGCCATCAGGACAAGGAGCTGAGCTGTGTCCAAGGAAGGATAGGCACTCCTTGGCACGTCAGACACGAGTGCAGATCCCTGGACCACCGACAGCATGGTGAGGGGGCCAAGGATCAGTGTAGATCCTGCTGGGAACAGCTGACAAGAGAAAAAGGAGGCTTTTAATGTTGCACAGGGAAAAAGCCCCTCTCAACATCACTGTTTTAGCTTTTTAAAGACAGATTTTTTTTTTTCAAAGAGCTCGGCACCCAGCAGATCCCACCTTTATGCCTGCTGGATTTGTTGCAGAGCACTGGGTACCGCTCACATCTCATGCGGTCTCAGCAGGAAAGCAGCAGTATTCTGACCTGGTTGTAATTCCCACATGGCTTTCAAGGCTACCCAGAAGCTAAATGCTTAATATGTAACTATCTGACCTGCTGAGAAGGATGAACAATTTTGCTGAGAGAAAGTTGCTGGAAAAAGCATTATGGTTATAATTTTCTCAAGATACCCAGAAACTGAGCAGAGTCTCCTTTTAACATTAAGAATTCAAATCTCTTAGGACATGGAAGAAAGTTCCAGAGACTTTCTCAATTCTCTGAAACTTTGCCAGAAAGCATCAGCCCAGCCTCACTTCAGATCACTTTTAGCAAGACCATTTTCACCTAAATTCTTTAATCTGAGCCAGCCCCACCCAAACCCAAGAAGAGGTATTTGAATACCACTCAGACTTGGAGTTACAGCTGAGTTGGTAAGGTGTGATGAGAGCTGCTCATTTCTTTTTCTTTAAAAGCCAGCTGCTGGTTTCTCTCTCACTGTACCCACCTGCTACTTTAAAGAGAGATTTAGCATCTTCATTTCTTTTAGGCCCTTTGGGGTTGTACAACGGCAGAGGTCACCCACAGCAGGATCCCTGAGCAGGAGGCTGCTACATCTGTTCTTAGGGCAAGGCTTGGCATAAACCCCCCCCAGAAACTCTGCCTCTGGGGTGTAGGGGGAACTAAAAGAGAGGATCACCATGCCAGGCAGCAAAAGGAGCTGATGAGTATTTTCACCATTCCTGCAGGCATCGGTTTTAAAACACAGATAATGGAATTACATAAACTGCAGCTTGTGCTTATTGCTGATGGCAGCTAGCACCCTCTTTTAAGATTGAAATAGTGGCCAGTGTTCAAAGCCGTGTTGTTTGACTTGCCTAAAAAAGCACCTTGCTTTGTATTTTGGGGTGCTGGGGTTTGGGTTTTTTTTTCCTTGGCTGCCTGTATTACAGAGTGAGCTTCAGAATTAAAATAGCCAAGCTCACTTTGCTTTTGAAATCTGCAACTCTCAACAGGCTACAGATGCAGATGGAAATATCCTCATTCCCAACAGTACCAGTGGCAATTCCCAGGGAGCGCAAGCAAATGTAAGGGAGGGGCATTTGTGTTAATGAGGAGTGACAAGCAGTGCCAGGATGGATAAAGGCCATAGGTTGCTTATATACAGGCAGTTCTGCTCAGGTGGCCCAAACAGGTTGGAGAACTGCCAGACAGAAAAGCAAAGGTATCAAAAATTAGCACCAAGTCTTACAAACTACAGAACTGGGGAGAGTCAGAGCTAATAAAAAGAGCCTGGAAGTCAGAGGAGAGAAATAAAAGATCATATTTAGATGGGAGAGCAGCCTCTCACAGGGCTGGATGCAGGAAAAGGCATCTGTGCAAAGGACAGATGTGCAGCTTCACACAGGGGAAGAAGAGTCCTAGGGGAGCTTCAGTATGAATTTTGAGAATGCCCAAGCACAGTGATGGGTTGGGGGCAGGACATGTCTTACAGTGAGATGGCAATACATTTTCTTGGTTAGAACAGATAGTGGTGTTAACAAGCAAGAAAAATGTGTATGTGCAGGGGTGTTCTTGTGCACCTGGGCTGGTGTAGGGCAGAGGGACTGGGCCAGGAGCTTCTGCATACAGGCATTAGGACTGCCAGTGGCAAGCTGTCTTCAGACATGGAAAACGTTCTTCAGGATTTTATGAAACAAGAGCTCTAAAACCATTTGATAGTCAGATGAAGCCCAAATTGATCTGAGCACTTACTGATGTAATTGTTCCGGCAGAAGAATTGAAATGAGATGGGTGAACGATTGCCTGCGTTCTGACAATTTATCTGTGACAAAGAGGCAGATGGACAGAGGAGTGGAAGGCAGAGGCAAGAGAAAAGAATTTGATAGCCGCACATGTGGAAAAGAAGGGTATTTTTAATGAGAGAGATGTTTGGGAAGCAATGGGTGAGAGAAAAAGCCTTCAGTCTCTGAAACAGATCCTTCCATGAATAAAGTACAGAGGCAGTACAGCAAAGATAACAAATCTCATTTTACATTCAAAGAGGGAAATAAATAAATAAATAACTCCCACAAACTGCTTAAGGTGGGAGCTGAGTGGCCTGGAAGGCAGAGCCCCAGCAACTTTGGAGTCCCAGGTTGTTGTGAGCAGGTAAATTCAGAGGGCTGCTCGCATTGACTGAAACATTCAGTAGCCATTCTAGGAGGTCTTAGCAAATGAGACCAAACTAGCAATTCATGGGGTGGTCAAGTGGGTCTCCCCTCCTTGAAAGCAGGCCTTTGTCATGGAGATTTAAGTCAGTAGATGGCTCTAGAAGTTTGTATTGCCCTCAATCTGTGAGCTGGATGCCCTCTGCTCCCTCTTATTGCTGCTCTATATTTCAGCAATATCAACTTCACATGATAATGGAAACATAGCAACTATGCCAAGCAGCCCTCCCAGTTTTGCCAATTAACAGTTTTTTCTTCCAGGGTGGTGGGCAAACAAATGCTGGAAGAGTGAGACGAACCTTTGGCGGTGTTGGAAGGAACTTGGCAGGTGCCTGGTGCTTGGGTTTGCCTGCGGGTGCATGCCAGCTGTGATTTGTCCTTTGGTATTCCTTCAACAGCAGGAGATGGTGAATGTTGACAAGATTTGGGACACATTAGGCAATATACCAGTGGGCAGACTGCCTGGAAAAGGCAGGGCCCATTCCAAGAAATAAGAGGGGAGGGAGTGAAGATTGGGAAAAGGAGGGTCCACAAATCTGAAGTTAACTAGCACATAGTGCGGTAACCCCGAATCAAAGGGAAATAAGCATCAGCGTCTCCAATGACTACTGAGCAGCCTCAGACTAATTAATGCCAGGATATAGTCACTATAGAAGCATGCTTAGAGCCAGAAGTTGAAAGGAATAATCACAGTTCCAAAATGATAAACCACATACCATGGGCAAAAGGAAGTGGGGTACGGGCATTACTGTAGAAGAGAAAAGGGTACATTCCTTGGCAATGGGAGAGGATCACACAATACCTGGGGCTCCACCATGAGCAGCAGCAGACCAATATTCTTGTACTGAAGTTAACAGGGACAGATTACAGAAAGATTTTAGGATTATTCCATCTTTTAGACCTTTCCCAATCTCCTAACACAAATCTACTGTCACTTCAGATCACTAATGAAGAAGCTTGAGTGGGGAAAAAAAAAAATCAAAATACCCATGCCGCCTACAGAGGTACAATCTGTGGCAACTTGAGAGGAGAGGAGGAAGGGTTTCCCATTAATGCATTCAGATTCAGTGGTTCTGGTAAGATACCATGGTGGGAACAGCAGTGTGGAGGGCCAGCACCAGAAAGTGCTGTGCTCAGTAGCAGTGTGGGAAAACCCACATGCCTGTAATGGTGAAGGAGATGATGCCAGAAAAGAGCAGAATTGTCTTCCCCCTCTTTTCCTCCCCTCCCAGATGTTCCAAATAATCCTAAGTTTCAGGGTGCTGGTTCAACTCTCTGTAGGATACCTCACTCAGCCCCAAACAGTCATTTGCAGCAGCTACAGCTCAATTTCATCTTGAACATCCTTCTAGGCAAGGACTGATGAGAATTAAGTTTTTCAGGAGAGGGCTTTCCTAGAGACACCCATGCTGCGCAGGCTGTCACTGTGTTCACAGTACTCTGGTGGATTTAATAGCTTTTGTTTCCATTTGCTTTTTAGACTGTTTAAGCCGTCTTGGACAAGCTCCTCTCCTTTTATCAGCTGTGGGGAAGGATGAGCATTTAGAGTCTGTCCTGCACTACTGCCACCACATGGTACGTTGCACAGAGGTGACACCTCAGAAACATGGGAGAGATGACATTACACAGAGGGCAAATTCTTCCCAACCCTGGCAGATGTCAGAGCCACCTTCCATCAGGCTAAGAGTAGGAATGATTCCATGCTTCTTTAGCTACAGACAATTAGAAGGCAAGGAACCACCTCCAAAGCACAGGCTAGATTTACGTTGCAGTCTGAATTCAGCTCCAGGAAGTGGTGCTTGGAGGAGATAGAGGTAAATCAGGAGCAACCATGAGCAGTTCTAGTGAATGCTAAACATAGCGAGAAATGTGTAAACCTTGAACCTGAGGACGCGCTAAGCATTGCCAAAATTAACCTGGTTTGGTAAAAGCCCAAGAGAGAGAAAATGTGAGACTGGAATTGCAGGTTGGACACCTCCCCAGCTCAGAGGAACAGGATCCTCTGCAGAGCTGCATCCACCTCTTACCTGTGCCCCAGGGGAATACTTGGCTTCAGCAGCAGCTTGTCCACAGTCAGGGAGCTGGGAGCAGCAGGAGCTCCCCAGGACAGCAATACAGAATATCACTACCCCAGCAGGGAACAAAAACAGCCAGGAGGGCAGCTCTAACCTAGGGCATCAGGCAGCTCCATGGAGAAAAGGCAGGACTGAAGGCAAGGCAGGGTGTGAGTGCAGCCCCCAGGTGAGGCTGGTCAAGGTCATTGACTCTTACCAGTGCCCTCGTGACCCTGAGATCCAAACAGAGCCCATGGGGCCTTAGTTCTGGCTGCCTGAGTGACTTGGCAAATGAAGCAATGAGAACATGGACCCCATTTTGGGTTATAAAGGCTTCACCATGGCTTCTTCTCTGCACAGCACAGTTTGTGCCATCCAAGTGAGCAATCCCCCAAGGGAAGGTGGACTTGCTGGCCAGCCACCAAGCAATCCTTGCCTGTAACAAAACACATTCCCACCATTTCCCTAAAACCTCCAGCTGCTCTGTCAGCTCCTGAGCTAGATACATTTCTCCATCCACATGACAGACCACTCTTCTGCTACAGGAGACACAACCTGTGAAACTGCACAGCAGAGACCTGCCACTCATTTACTAAAGGATTGCTTTAACCTGCAGCATTTGTTGCATTGCAAACATTAACAAATAGCCATGTGCCAGCATTGTCTAGACTGAGATACCTCTGACATGCTGCTTGTCCCAAGGGAGAGCAGTGAGCTGGGCTGGAGACCCGGTGGGCACAGGAAGAGTGAGCCGGGTGTGGCAGGGAAGAGCAACATGCTCGGTGTGTAACTGTCCTCCGTGTTCCAGGACATGAGAGGCGTCCTTCAGCTGGAGGGGAAGAGCACAGCCTCTTACTGTGCTGTGATCACCAGTGCTGGGGAGCTCAGTATCGGCTTGGGAGACATGGACATCCACCACCAGATAACGGAGCAATATGTATGCACTTCCTTGGATTTGTGAGCTTTTCTTACAAGAGAGAGTGTGGGCCTGTGACAAAGGGCCACGGGTGAAGTTTGTACCAGGAGGGAGTGGCTGTGCAGAGGGACATGGGATGGGCTGACATTAACCCCAGACACTGGCCACTGCCATAGCAGCGTAAAAAGCTACCAGAGCCCTCTGTTGCTGCTGACCCAGATGGAGTTTCTATCTGTTTCTGGTTTATAAATATCTCCATTACCATCATCCATGATATGTAGGCCAGAATCCTCTTCATTAACTTGTCCAAGCTAACTTATAATTTTGCACCTTAAAGCCAGCAATAAATCCGGTCCACGTACAGGAATTATATTTCACCCCTTCAGGAAAAGTAGAAAAAAAGGTGGACAGAACACTGGTTAAAGCAAGTCTTCCTGTTCCATCCCCTCCCCACCATCCCTGTTGTTTCTACATGCTGAGCTGTATCAACAGAAACTGTTGCTCAGCACATCCAAACATTCAAAAACATCAGGGAAGCATAATGGCAGCAGTGATTAAGGAGTGATTCAGTGAAAGCCCCATCACTGCACCCTCCTTTCCTACTCAACCTTTTATCGACAGAACAAAAGCCTGCGCTTCATGACTGACAGCAACATGGAAGTTAAGTGCAATTTACTTACCAGTGGCATCTCCGTGAGGTGGAGCCTTCCTAGAGAAAAATATGGTCATTGCTCCCACTTCCATCCCCACCCTGCCTCCCCCAAGCCTTGGCACAGAAAACCATTACATGAGGGATTAATTCTCCTGAGCTCTACAAAGCAGCTGTGACTAGTGGAAATTCCGAACCAGTCTTGTGCTGCAAAGTGCATTTTGGCAGCCCCTCTTTCCACCAGGGCTGGCAGAGACATGGGGGGATGCTGCTGGAATGCCCATAGCACTGGCTTGGCATCCCAGCAAATGGCTGTGCAGCCTCAGAGAGCCAAAGGAGAGGACAGCAGCTCCCTACTCCACTGCTCCACTGTACCCCATCCCTATGGGATTCAGTGGGGCCCAGGTATAAAACACTCTGCTGAACAACCTCTCTTAGGAGGCACTGTGCAGAGAGGACATCCAGATCACATGCACAGTAAGCAAAGGTGTAGTCAAGCCAGGCATGGCCCAGGGAATCCTGCAGTGGCATTAAACAGCAGCATTCCATTTCCCTGTAGTGGTCTAGTGAGGACCAGCGATTATCTTTCTCTGCTGGAGCGGCCCTGCCAACTGAGTCCAGCTCTTAATGGCCAGGAGCAGGGGAAGGAGAAGGGGAGGAGATGGGGCAAATGGAAAAATCCTTTTTCCTTAGGGAATCACTCTTTTAGGTTCATGCCTGCACCTAAAGGCTGGAATACAAATCAAAATCCTACATCGAGTCTGACTAGCAATGATTTTGTCCCTCTGCAATGACTCAAGCTGTCTCTCCTCTGTGTCCTGGATTTTAACTAGGTGTCCCAGTTCAAGGAGAACCTGTGTCAGGCCCCGCTCATTTGCATTGATGGAAATGTGCCTCTTTCCACTATTCAGTACGTCTGCCAGCTAGCTAGAGAGCACCAGCTAGCAGGTAAGGAGAACTTGCCCCCACAGCACGTGTGCCAAGACAGCCCAGGCACACCCCTGCTGCTTGCTGGAGACATCCATTACTGTCTGACATGCCGGGTTATTCAGCACCTCTTTCTGTACTCTGCTACTCTGCTTCAAATGGATAAAACACTTCTGATTTCCCTTGAGTTTTCCTGTTTCTGCAGCTGAACCACATTTCCTGAAGTATAGTTGGTAAAGCCCTTGAGCACTGCCATAAGGCCAGGGAATGCTGCTCTCTGAGCCTTTTAATCTCAAGACAAGTGGCAATTTGAGCACTTCTGCCAGTTTGATAGAAGCAATATAGTTTGCTTCTCAGAAAAAGTGCTAAAGCATCTTTTGAGAAGAATTCTCTTCCATTCCCATAAAATAAATGCCTCCCTCCACTGGTATGCTGTGGACCTTTCCTAAACCTTTGGAGTTACATTTTCCTTTTTAAAATCAAGTCCCAAAGAAGGACACAGTGATCTAAAAACCTGGCAGAGGCTCCAACACCAGCTAATTGGAGTAATAAAAGTGGAGTCTGATTATATCATCCAGGGCCAGAAGCAGCTGTCTCATTGCTGAGCACTGAGAAGGAAACCTTGGGAAACCTTGTCCCAAGTTTGGGGGAAATAATATTTAAGTTTCTAATAGTTTAAATGTGTAACTCCAGTTGTGCCAATTATTCTAAGTGTTCTACGCTGCATCCTGCTCTGACGCAGAGATGAGCCACTAATTAATTAATTAACTAACCAATTGCATTGTTCTTTTGAAGTGTGCTATGAGCCAACAGATGAGAACAAGGCCTCCAAGCCCTTCCTCTCGGACAGCTGGAAAGCACTCACATACATTTCCCCCAACCTGCAAGAGCTGAGAGCAATAAATCAGACCCTCGGGAACCCTCTGCCAGCAGGTATTGAATGCTCAGAAGGGTCAGTCAGACTTTTAGATAACCTAGATCCTGGAGAAGAGCATTTTCTGCTTCAGTCCATAATACAAGCAAATTGGTTTATAACACAGTGGGGATTCATAAGTGCTCATGGTGTCTTGCCCCTTACAGCCATCTCTGCATGGGCTGTATGGACTGATGACCTATCAGAGACCACAACAGGCCTGGGAGAGCTCCTTGCCCAAAACCAGAGATCCCATTTGCCTCACTTCATCACCTAAACAGGAGCAGTATCTGGTTTGTCAAAATGTCCCTGAAACATGATGTTTGGAGGGCACCTGTCCCAGCAGTACCACCCTGTGCAGAAATGAAACACCCCACCAAATGCAGGTGGAAATCCAACAGCATTAAGACAAGGAAGCCATTCTTCAAGACAGAATTTTGATCTCTACAGACATATGCTTAGTCCCTTGAGAGCTGGGTTCCTCAGCATAGAAGTACAGTGTGGAAGTCTAACTCTGGAGAATTCCATGTTTCCAATAATATAAAGAAAAAAAATTTTACCAACCACATTTCAGAAGTGCCTATAAATAGTAGTAGAAGTGCTCATAAATAGGCTGTCAGCCCACAGAAAGGCTGGTTGTGGACCTTTACCATTATAGCACATTTTCCCCTCCCCTCTCTCTCAAGAGCTGCCATCCAGGTTGGAGGATGTTGTCCAGACTGCAGTGGCCCTGGCCTGCCCTTTGCTGGCCCACCTGCACTGTGTGGTGGTGACCCTCGGTGCTCACGGTGTCCTCCTGTGTGGCAAGAGCCTGGGAGGGAGCATCTCGCTTTATCCAGGAGCTCAAGAACAGGTAAGGGCATGGAAAAGTAACTCTGAGCTCTCAATTGCTTCTTTCTTGGACCATATGGCACTGTTACTATTTCTGGTGGCATGGCAGCAATCCTGGGAAACATAGCATCACTGCTGGAAAATGTATGTGTTTGGGGGGGTGGAATACACAGCTCTGAAAGAAAATCAAGTTGTCTGTCCATATACTGCTGGCTCCTAGCAGCAGTGTTTAGAGTCAGCTAGAATTAAATGTGCTTATGTGAATATTCATGAGTGCGAGCTTCATTTGCAGGAAGCTTCATTTAAATGACCGAAGTGTGAAAAAAGATTATTGCCTTTTTTTCAGCCTTTTCTTTTTTTTTTTTTTTTTTTTTGTCATCCATGCAGATCTGGCACCAGGCGCATCAGGCCTTATCAGCTTGGGCAATTCCCACTAACTTCCCTTCCCTCCCCCCACAGACTGCTGCTGCCAGGCTCTGTGCTGCCCACTACCCCGCCATCCCCATCAGCAGGGAGGAGATAGTCAACGTCTCAGGAGCTGGTGACAGGTATCGCTCACCGCTTTGTCCTCTCCAGCTGCATGTGAAAGGGCCATGATCGGATTCCTTTGAAATTCCCTTGTAAAAGTAACGACACCCTGCTGCTTGAGGAAGAGACGCTAAGGATGTGAGAACAGGGCTGGTTACAGTGATTCCTTGCAAAGCTTGCTAAAAACGTCCCCCGAAGCATCTTGGAAGCCAGGCTTGCCATTATTAGTTTTGCTTTTCTTCAAGATCCAAGCCTTTCCTGGCAATCTAAGAATTCTGAATTACTCCGGGCTGAGCTGCTAAAAGCAAAGTAAACCACCTTACATCAAAGCTGTCTTACTAACTAACTGCCTTACTTCCACACTTCTCCAATGGAAGTGGAACTGCCACTCAAGAGCTAAAACGGCCCTGTAAAAGCATTTCATCAGGTTCTGCATTTGCCTCTGGCAATTTTGAAGCTCTTGCTTCAAAAGAGTCTGCTGTATAATTCGCCTGGCTGTTCACACAATGCCATACACAGAAGTGGGAAATGACAGCTATTATTCCTACCCCCAGTGATCAATTCTCAGTCTGTCAGAGTAATATTTTATTATGCTCCTTGTTAACTTGACAAACTGTATGTAGCAGTCAGGTTGGTTTTTTTTCTTCTTTCTTCATAGGTGCAGTAATTGATTCTGTCCTTTCATTGCCTTGGGCTAGACCAATAGTCTGTATGGGACAGATATTTCCTTTTTCCTTTCTACTCTTACCTACCAATAACTCAACATAGCAACTCTTCTTTTTTCTCTAATCAGTGGGCAGAATGAAAAGGTTTTTGTGTTTGGGTTTTTTTTCTTAACATAGAGAATCCTCAATATTTTACTTAAAATCAATCAATAACTTCTTGCCAAGATGATTAGCCTGCTTAACACCAGGACATGCTGCTTGTGTCCCAGATCACCTCTGAGATGAGCTGACTGCAGCTGCAAGCTGGTCTTCTCCAAAGAAGACCAAAGGGTTGTTTGGAGCAATAGGTGTAATAACAGCAGAGGAACTGGGGCTGGAGGAGCCTCGTGGGGTCAGCCTGTCCTAAGGAAAGCTCAGCTTTGCTCACTACCTCTGGCAGGTGTCCCCAGCCAGCCCGTTCAGGGACACAGCCTCCCCTCTGCACCACCTGCTCAGAACACAAGTACTCCTTACTGCAGGACAAGTTTTTTCTAGAGGCTAATGTAAACTAAATGTCTTTCTTAGGGGTTCCTTTCCCTTTATAAAGTTCAAGGGAAGACCATAGGTGAGATAAAATGTGCCACTGCCAACCACCTCCACTGAGTTATACTGGAGAACTTGGAAGCTTGTTTTTCCTTCCAAACCTGTATGAAAGCCAGGGGCCCATTGCTGCTGCCATTCCTGAAGTAACATTGGCCTGAAAATTCCTCTCCCCAGAGTCCCCAAGGCCATGTGGGGGAATTTTCATAGTCCCCTTGTTCATCCAGGGTTTTTCTTACTAATAAACCCAACTGCTCCCCTGAACTCCACAAATCCCTGTTCTACAGTGTAAGAGTGCCAAAACAGGCTGGAAATGCCAGGACACTGCATTGCCATACAAGCCATCTTCGCAACACATAAACTGGTAACGTGTCCCAAGCCCAGCCTGGTGGCACTTCCAAAGGACTATTTTAGAAACACAGGATGGTTTGGGTTGGAAGGGACCTTTAGTGGTCATCTCATTTGAACCCTTCTGCAATGAGCAGGGACACCTTCAACTAGATCAGGTTGCTCAGAGCCCCTTCCAACCAGGGATGGGGCATCCACCACCTCTCTGGGTAACCTGTTCATGTTTTGCCATTCTCATAGTAAAGAATTTCCTCCTAATACCTAAAATGTAACACTTCCCCAGCTTAGTCCCCGTGAACCTTCATACTTTAGAAGCACTGGTCAGGGGACAATGCAATCCAGAAACAGTGACCCAGGGCACTTCATGCCTCCCTTCCAGCCTGTGGCTCTTCCACAGCTCCAGAGATCTGCCCATGAGCTGAGCAAGTGTGCAGTGTCTGTTTGCTCCTTGCCCCCGGCTGCCGTGACAACCTAACACCACATGCCCACACATGGCATTGCTAGGGGATGCTCCCCCAAATATTTACTCTCAACTCCTGGAGCTGTTGAGAGATTGAACACTTTGTGAAAGTCATAATCTTCTGTGCCTTTGTTATGGATAAAAAGATGTTGAGATAATCAGGTGGAGCACAAAGTAAGGGCTCCTTTTACCTTCCCCATAGATGTGCTTATTAATCCTCCCTGCCATCACATTTTCCTGTCCTTGCTTCTTCCTCTAAAATGTGCTTGTCTTCTCCATTCTCTTTCCCTTCTCCTTTGTCCTCTCTTAGCTTCTGAACATTGTTACAGTAGTTGCTGTGAACAGAGTAGTTGCTCCCAATCTATCCCAGACACTGCACTCACATCATTTTTACTGGGAAATCTCAAATGAAAAAACATAGCAAATATTTCCCAAAAATATGGCTTTCCAATGTAATTTCAGCTTTGGATTTCTTTTTCCAGCTGTGCATGTTGTCCCTCTCACATAGATATGGAAACTTCATCTCTCACCCCATTCAATCCTTTGGGGAGAGGAGGCACCAACATAAGGAGGATATAACAAGACACCGAGAAGGAGCAGAGAAGTGACAAAATAACTAGAGAGCAAGGGAAAATCGGATTCTTCCCTTCTTAGGCTCCTTTCTTTTCTCCTACGTCACCTGGAAAACTGAGGAGAGTAGAAAATATAATGCAAGAAGAAGTACCTCAGCATCTCAGATGAGAAGCACAAAAAATGCAAAAATAGATGTAGAAAAAGCAAACCCCATTCATTATAACCTCAGCCCTCCTATGTGACATATTCTGCTCCTGTAAGTGCTAGTTGCAGTCCAAATGAAAGCCCTTACAGATGATCAGCCACATTCCTGGGTTCAAAGCTGTTCCTGCCATGTTCAAAACCACCTTTCTTTCTCTCCACAGCTTAATGGCAGGAATCCTTGCAGGGATGCTTGCTAAACACGACACAGGCACGTGTGTCCGGATGGGTCTGCTGGCTGCCAGCTTGTCTCTCCGTTCCTATGAGCCCATTTCCCCAGAAATCAGCACTTCCAGTGTCAACCAGGAGCAGGTCAAGAGCAGGAGCTGGCCAGAGGTGAAGGTGTGGAAGATGGACTAGAACACTGTGGCTTTCTCATCTATCACCTCATTGCACTCCCAGCATTCCTATTTCCAGGAACAGGACTGTGTTTTAAGCTTTGAGCTCAAAAGCTGGGCTCTGATCACAGGACTTTCTGTGTCAGTACTTTTTGGAAGGTGAAGTTTTTGTGGAGTGCATTTGGTGATAACTGATATTGCACTGCTCACATTTATATTTTGTCTTCTGTTGTGTCCTCTCCTTTTTAAAACTTTATTTTCTTTTTTATTTTTATTTGGCGAGTTACAACCAACCACAGCTTGGTTCTTCTGTGCACTGTCTATTGACAGTCTATCTCACCCACTCTAACAGAACACTCATCTGTTTTGGTCCTGAGTAAACCCTCAGGGAAGGAGGCCCCAACCCAGGGAACTTCTGTGGAATGAAAATCTGATTTCTGGTCCTTCAGACCTCCAGGCCTTCTAGATTTTCTATTGAGGGAATTTTCTCTTCCTCCACCTTGTATCACTGTTGTCCATTATCACAGTAGCTCCTCTGTCATCAACTCCGGGATCTTCAGGACCATGTCTCTTTAGCTGGGCCCAGCAGCAACATCTGCTCTTGCTGCTTTACCCTTTCATATCCAAGAGGTCCCATGGACCACAACCTGTGGCAGGGTGCAGCTGGCAGGAACAGGACACTGTAGGATAACCTCATTGGACTTCCCAAGCCAGCCAGCAAACACCACACCTTCTTGCTCTCAAGTCCAATGCCCCTGGAGAAAGTAGGCAAGACGAAGTAAAGAAGAGTGACCAGGGACCAGCTGGTGGCCTTTAAAAGATGACAGCCCCTTGTTCCACACACCTTCCTCTGAGCTTGGGGCTTCCTTCCTTCTTGAAGTGAAAGAGAGCAGAAGGAGCAAGGACACCTCCTATGGAAGCAGTGAGGAAAAGTCACCTTCTCTCTCTAGGCATGTAATGTGCACAGGATGCAGCTGCAGGTGCCAACAGATCAGTGAACACTGAAACTCATTAAAACTGATTTCTAGTAGAGTTGGGTCTTGGTGCCAGCTGGTTCTTGAACCTGACTGATAGCCAACCTGAAGTACAGAGTCTCCCTCTGTTTCATCCAGAGACCACCCATCACTGAGGCCCCTTGGCTGAGGAGCAGATCCCTGGTCTCTGACATGGCACTGAAGTCAACCAAACCTTGAACAGGGCAGCTCTCACCACTGTCCTTGGGGGGTTCTGCTGTTTAACAAGTGAGCTCCTACTGCAATGGATGCAGGCATTACCTGGGTGCCTTTCCTCTACCCAAGACCACTTCCACCAGGTTCATAGCAACTCCTTCCCTCCGAGCCTGCCACCCTTCCATCAGATACACAAACATTTACCATCAGCTCTCCCTTTACCAAGACCTTGCTTGCAGCTGTGGTTTAGCTGAAAGATTCTGTGCTCAGATGCCACTCACCCATGTGTGTACCTGGCACAGGGTGGCTGTGGCAGAAATGTGCTAGGATGTTTGGGAACACAAGGGAGGGGGAATGGGGCCCACATAAGCACTTGGGTTTGCTCGCGAGCTGGGAGGTGGGACACAGCAGGGGCGGGGGAAAAGAGCTGTGCCCCCAAGGTATGTCCATGCACTATAAAAATTACTTCAGCTGGATCCAGAGTCAGAGGAAAAAAGCAGCTTCCACCTCTGCTACTGACTCCGACAGCCTTGTCCAGGCAGGAGGACCCTGAGCAAAGGCAGGACTTGAGAATGAAGGTCCAGGCACTGACAGTCACCATGCTCCTCCTGGTGCTGCTGTGCTCAGCCCCAGCACCATCTGGGGTGCTGGGGAGCCAGGCCAGCAACCTGGAGAGGCAGGCAGGGGCTGGGGGCCCTGGAGAAGTCCCTTGGCCACCTGGAGATGGAGGGAACAAGGTGCCTGGGCAGGGCTCAGAGAGGAGCCATCCTCTGGCCAGTGCATGGAAAGTGATGAGAGAGGCACACCCCAGCTCCAGGTCCCCCAGCAAGGCCACGGCCAAAGCCCTCCTGGGCAGTGGGGAGCAGGTTATCCCCGGCAAGCCCTGGGGGCTCCCACTGCAGCCCTCCCGCAGCAGGATCGCGAGGCTGAGCCACCACCTGAAGGACTACGGGAAGTTCAACAGTGACACGGTAAGCACAGCCTGTGCTTGGTCAGGAGGGAGAGGGTTTGTGGTGGGTGTTTGCAGGGTGAGCAGGGTGAGCAGAGGTACCAGTCAGGATCAGACAGGACTGAGGGCAGCAGGAGCAGGTGCTGAGCATGCCATGATCCCACAAACATCAGGTAGAAAATGTGTTTTCAAAGGCCATTCCTTGTAAGCTGCATGTAAATGTACCAGTCATAACATGGCCTCACAACATAGCGTGGCTCTCTCTGGGTGCTGAGAAGGGAGTTGGGCAGTGGCACCCCCAGAACCCCAGCTGGTACCTGGCAAGGCTTAGAGCAGAGCCGATGGCTGTGAGTGCAGGTGGTGAGCAGCTCAGGAGGAGGGTGCAGGTCTGGCTGCAGTTGTCCCCATGTGCTGCCCTCAGAGCTGCAGGGACAGTCCTGCTCGAGCTCCAGCCCCTGCAGTGTTCTCCAAAGCCTCGTGTTCACTCCCTGCAGTGCTAACAAAGCTCTCCGAGCTCTGCAATGGGGCACCATGCCCTGATGCCCCAATGGGCACAGCTCCTTTCAGCATTGCCCTGAGGGAGGCACAGCCTTTCTCTGCCCATGGGAAATCTCCTCCACGGGCTCAGCACAGCATCTCACAGAAAACCAACTTCTCCTTTATCAAACCCAAACTGCACTTTGGTGGCACACAAGTAGACCTTGCCTTAACCATGAAGTGCTGGGTGATCCTGCGCCAGGTGCCACTCAGCAAAAGAGCAGAGGCACTTGAAGTGTGTGTGTTGTGGCTGTGGGGGACAGCTTAGTGTGCTTTCAGCCAAAACCAGTAATGAACTGCCCCTGGAAGTGCTTCCTTGGGCCCCAGCTTCTCCAGCTCCTTGCATGAAGCTGCTGCTCTAGACCCTGGTGAGCTGCTTGTCCTGCTACTGCAGAGTGATGATGCAGCTGTGACTGGGCTGCTCCCAGGCTGGGCATGGCTGCCACGGGCATTGCAGCCACCACTTTCCCTCTCACTGCAGCACTCCTGCCACAGCATCCAGTCCCGGCCCTGCCAGAAGCCCTCTGACTGTGGTGGCTGCCTGGGGCTCTACACCTGCAAGCTGCCTGCTGGCACCTGCAGCCTGAAATCCGTCTCCAGGCAGAGAGGTAAGTTCTAAGTCCCTTGGCAACTGGCCCCAGGGATCCCCACATGCAGCAAAGTGCAAGCACATGCCTTTGGCTGCACTACTCCAATCCCAAGTCTGACTGCCCCGTGCAGGGCTGGGTCTGGCCTCTTGACTGCCCAGGGCTTGTCCTGCCAGCAGTAGCTACAGAATGAACAACTGCATGCTGGATGGGACATTCCAAAACGTTTCTGTGAGGGCTGGGATTTGACAGGTGGCCTGAGCTATTGCAGGACACCAACAGCCTGTGCTGGAAAACCAAGGAGGGGTACAGGGCTTGGGATTTTGCCAGTAGCTTGGGAGTCAGCAAGTGCAGTCCTGCACATCATGGGCCCTGCAGAGCTGCTTGCATTGGTGTGTGAGAACTGCTTAATTAGGCAGGAACTGTCAGGGAGCAGAGATCACACCTTTTAATGTTTAACCAGTGTCCTGGTTCTCCAGTAGCCTTTGGTAAATCCATACTGTCCCCACATTGGCCTCCTGCCTCAGCATGTTTGCCTACACCCACATGCACATGGTCATGGAATAGAAACCTCATCCAAGGCTACTATACACAGAGACCCAGCCCTGGTGCAGGAAACCACTGGTTGTGGCATGTACAGTAGGCAAGTTTAATGCTTTGGGGGTGCACAGTATAGTGTGTGTGTGTATAGCATATAGAGCATCCCCAGTGTATGGCTCTGTTCAGTCTTCTCTGGTCACCTGCTGCTGGCAGCCTCCATAGGAGGACACACAGACCCAGCACAGATGATCTTATGGCTTTTCTTTACAGGTGGCTTCCTCCAAAGCATACAGAGACCTTAGATGGGGAGTCAAGCTCATTTTGGTGCAGCACAGGTCAAAATAAAGCTGAAGAGGTTGTCCTGCAGCTGGAGATCAACACTTCCTGTCCAAGTTTGATTTTAAATCCTTAATGACACAGTTGTAAATGTTTCTTTCATTGTACTTCTCATGCTGCTGCTTTTTAACACCCCCTTTGGATTTTGTACACTGTGTAGGCTTGATTCCCACCTTCCTGAGAGTGGCCAATAAAAGCACTGAGTGGTCATGGAGCCCTGTGCTGCCAGAACCCCCTTGGAGCTCCCCAGTGAGACAAACAGGGCTGTTTCACAATAATTTGAGCCATTAGGATATTGTAGTAAAAGCTGCCAGTATCTCAGCATGCTCACACACAAACTCAAGCTGAGCTGAGCATTGGGCAGCATGGGATCCCTCTCTGCTCCTTACCACTGCTCCTGCCAAGGAAGGCCAAGTCCCATGCTGTTGAAAACATCACTTAAGGAGAGGAATGTGGAGTCCCCAGGAACAGGCTTGGCACTGTGGGACCATGTAGGAGACCTGCTTCTGAAGGCTGGAGCTGAGCCACAGATCAGCTTTATTTAGCACCCCACAGAGCTTTGCAGGCATCCTGGCCACCTTTACACGTGTGGGGGTGCACCTCAGCTTTGCGAAGCCTCATAATGCTTCCATTAAAAACTCCTTCTAAAAAGAGAACCAAAGGACAGCATTTGATTCACCTCAAACCCCACTGCGGTTCCCTTCAGTGAGCCACCACCAGCTCCTGTGACTGTGAATGGTACCAATTTTGTTCAGCACACCCGAGGGACAGCCCCCACACCCTCCACCTGGTCACCCCTGTGGGAGCCTGACCTGGGTGGGGGCAGGGAGTAAATGCTGCTGGCTTCTCTGAGCCCCTCTGTTGCTGCTTCCTCTGTCCCTGCACAGAAGTTGGGGGGCACAGAACTGCAGGTGCTGCTTGCCTGCCTCCTGCCTGGTGTGGCACCATGGCTCTCCAGCATTTACTGTGCCCACCACAGAACCTCAGAGAGGCTGAGGAGGCAAGGGACGCATGGAGGTCACCTGAGCCATGCACCTGCTCAAGCAGGGCTACCCAGAGCCATTTGCCCAACCTACCTGGTCCCCAGAGAGTAGCACATGTCACCATCTGCCCCAGTGCTCACCCCTCCACCCACACAGATACGTGCTCCTGCCACCACCCATCACAGCTCACTTCCTCTGTCCTCAAACACCACACAGGAAGAGGGGGCTGCTGTAGGAAACTCTGGAAATGCAGTTTTCAAGAGAGTCACAGAGCAGCACTGGACCCACTTCCTCTGCTCCAGTGTGGAATGGAGGTTAGGTCCTCTGAACCCCACTGCTAGTCAGAAAGGTCCTCTCACCTGGCAAAGCCCACAGACCACAGGAGCATGGGGATCATTTTCAAAACCTCTGAGTCCTGTGCAACTCAGTGTAGCACAGCTGCAGCAAAGGTACCTCTATGCAGCTTTCACCCTGCAACCCCATGGCAGCTGGGAAAGAGACTGTCCTCCAAAGAACAGACTCAAGGATGCTCCAGGTGCTCTTGACCCTGCCCTCACAAGCAGTGCAAGTGTAACAGCTTTTATGCCAGCTGCAAAAAAGCCCTCACCCTGCCTCAACCTCCACTCGACTTCCCTGACACCTCCTCACCGAAGGAGGTCACCACAGACAGAGGAGAGGCGAGCAGGAGGCCCTACCTCCTCCCCAGCCAGGAGCACAGAAGGCAGCAGCAGACACTCTGGCCTTGCCTGTTTCCTGCTGTGTTGCCCAGCAGCAACACCCATGAGAGGAGAGGGAGAGCCCATCTGACCTTCAGGAAGCAGGTCTCCCAGACAAGATCCTGCAGGTGAGCTCCAGCTTGGGCTCCCCCAGCAAGCAGCCAGGTGAGGGAACAAGGCCACCCAGCCTCTGTGACTCACAGGGAAGCTGAGGGCCTGGCCAAGTCATGGGTCCAGCTGCTTGATGTCCTCTCTGGCTCATGCTTGGTGCTAGGTGGGATGGTGGGAAGACACAGCTCATCCCTTTCCACAAAAACAACATAGATCCACGTGCCTTTTACACAACTCGCTTTTAATTACGCTGCATGAGGAAAGGCCTCTCCTCGTGCCAAGACTCCCTGGTACAGCCACCCAGGAGCTGGCTGGCCCATCAAGTCCTCAGTAGGTTTAGTGGTTCCCCCTCACCCTTTTCTCTTGCTTGGATGCCCTCCTGGTCAGTTCACATCATCCCTGAAGCCCTCAGTGTCCTTGCTTTGCAGAGACCTACTTTCATACATCTCTGTTGTTCCCCTCCACGCCTGAGCTCTGCCTTTGCTCAGTCCCATGAGAGTCCCGCTTCGGCCTCCTGCAGCACCAGGCAGAGGGGAGGCAGGCCAAGACTCATTGGTTAATAATTGTTCTAACCCCAATATAAATAGAAAAATACAACCAAATAAAGAATTGACTAGCTGAGAGATCCAATCCGCCGGGATGCCTGCAACGTGCTAGTGCAGAGTTCAGAGAGAGTGCTTGGTCCAGTGCTTGCTACTGTAGACATCCAGAAACGTGTCCCGGCAGCCCCGCAGCCATCCCATCTTCCTGCAGCACCACAGGTCTGCGCAGCGCGTCCCAGCCGTGGCCAGCGTGCCCAAGGCTGCTGGCTCCTGGGAGCAGGCTGAGTGGGAATGGTTGGTAAGTCCAATCTATTGCTGCTAAATGGTAAAGCCATTCTCTTCTGTGGAATGAGGATGTGCTTCGCTCTTACTTTTTGTGGAGGAATTTCATTTTGCTGCCTGTACAGACAGAGAAAAGCAAATGGACTCCCCACAGCGATAGGCAAAACAAGTGTCATTTCCCACCACCTCTGGCCTAGGCAGTGAACTGGCCCTGCTGCCATCCCTGGCTCCTTGTCCACAGGCAACTGCTCTGCAAAGGTGGAAGCAGGGGCCTGCAGAGCTCTGCCCATTCCCTGGGAGCAGTGCTGCAAGCTGGGACCTTGTGAGCCCCCCAGGCACACCCTCCAGAGCCCATTTGCCCAGCAGTGCTGGAAGGTGCACTAAGCTCACCTGGCCAGAGCATGTGTGGGCAGGGCACACCAGCCCCTCAGGCACTGCTGCTCTTAAATGGCCAAGAACAGAAAAGAGAGCTAGGGATGTGATCTAAACACCTGACCAAACTCAGCCACAGTGTCCAATAACTTATCCAAGGACTTCTAACCCCAGTCTGGAGCTCTTGTCTAGTTCCCCTTACAGTGGAAAATAGATTCAATCTTAGAATACTCCTGGGCAATTCCCACTGCTGATCCCTACGGGCAAATGTGAAGGCAATGAAAACTGTGTCAAGCCCCCCATCAGGACCTGCAGCCACCATCCCCAAGTCACTGGTTGCTCCATTGCCTCCTCAGATCCACCTGTCTCCTTTAGAAGACATGGATACAGCTCATGGCCCAATCTTTGGTTCTCCACCAGCCTCCAGACAGTGACTGACCAGGGCCAGAGCCAACAACGTGCCAGCACAGGGATACATGGCACTGGATGCCACACATCGTCACTAGCCCTGTCACCCTTGGGCAGCTTCTGTGCTGCCCAGCCTGAAGGCAACAAGAAGCCCAGCCCTCCTGAGAAGCCAAGGGTTTTGCTGGTTCTTTACCTAGGCCTTTCAGGAACCTATTGACTCCGCTCTGCTCCCCACTGGGAAGTGTTTCCAGGTACTCCTGAGCCCGTACCTCGAACAGACCTGCAGAAAGAAAGAAGTCAACAGCTTCTATTTTGTGTCTCTATAAATCCAAGTAAGAATGCCCACCTGAAAGTGTACTGTCCCAGCTTACCCACACATTATTGCACAGGAGAGGGAACAACTCACCCCACCTCCTCCATCAGCTGAGCCCAGATCTGGCACAGAAGCTTTGGTCTGCCCCCTCCCTGAGCTGCTGTACCTTGCTCAGGGTACAGAATGTACCTCCCTTCATTCTGCTATGAACACAGCTAAGTCCAGGGAGTGACATCATCTGAGGAATCATCATGCAGAATTTACCTCTTACTCAGCCGCCTATTCAAGCATCCCCTGCTTATTAATGCTTGGGAGGAAGCTGCTAAGCCAGCACTGAGCAGCAGCAGGGATAAGAAATTTCAGCTGCCAGTAGAGCTCTTGGGACTGTGGAGTAACAGGAGTAAAACCACAGGAGCAGCTCTGGGAAGGAGATGAGCATCCAAGCTTTCTACTTGACAAAAGAACCATGACCAATCCAGCCCATTCTTCCTCTAGACACAAGAAGAGGACATGAGGGACTGCAAGAACAAATGTCATTCCACACTGGAATTCAGTGTAAGATGGAAGAGGTACACACGTGGAGGATACTGCAAGGGTGAAAGGCGCTGAAATCCCAATCCCAACAAGAAACCACCAGATTCCCTCCAGTGTTCCTGTACAGACACTGCAGCCTGCAGCCGTGGAACTGGGGATGGAGGTGGCGGCTGGGGAGCATCTCCGTGCTCTTGTAGGAGCAGCAGCAGTTTCCACCACAGCAGAGCCCAGCTGGAGCCCCTCACCTCTGACCCCCTGCTTCCGCAGCTCCCGCTCCTGAATGAAGCCCCCAAACATCTGTGTCTCCATGAAGACCTCCAGGAAGCGTCGGAGGCTCTTGGAAGAGACAGATTTGCGGAAAGCCTCACGCTGCAGGGTCCGCTCCTCTCGCTCCGTGGGGGTCAGGAAGAGGGAATAGTGGCCCACAATCTCCACAAAGAAACGGACAAAGGCCTCGGACACCACCTCGTTCAAAGGGCTGGTTTCTAAGGAAAAAATAAAGAAGCAGTGGTGAGGACAGTGCTGTAAGGATGTGCTAGGAAAATCCCTGGGTAAAAATTCCCTGGTTTTTTTTCAGATCCAGCCCGAGCAGAAAAAGCTGCTCAAGAGAGACAGCCTCCTAGGAAGTGCTTGCCATGGGAGTAGACCAAATTGCTACTACTTTGAAAGATATCAAGCTTTGTTTTGGTGCTCACTTCTCTCTAGTGGGATGGGGGAGAGAATCAGAAGAGTAAAAGTGAGAAAACTTATGGGCTAAGATAAAGAGAGTTTAATGGATGAATCTAAAACTGTGCACGCAAGCAAAGCAAAATAATTGATTTATTCAGCAGTTCCCATGGGCAGGCAGGTGTTCAGCCCTCCCCAGGAAAGCAGGGCTCCAGTACACGTGCCTTGGGAAGACAAAATGCCCTATTTCCAAATGTTCCCCCTACTTCCTCCTCCTTCCTGCAGCTTTCTATGCTGAGCATGACTCCATGTGGAACATCCCTTTGGTCATCTGGGGTCAGCTGTCCTGGCTGTCTCCTCCCCACTCCTTGTGCACCCTCAGCCCACTAACTGGTGGGGTGGGATAAGAGGCAGAAAGGTGTTGGCTCAGCGCAAGCTCTGCTCAGCAACAGCTAAAACATCCCTGTATTATCAACACCATTTCCAGCACAAATCCAAAACACAGCCCCAAACCAGCTGCTATGGAGAAAATGAACTCTGTCCAAGCCAAAACCAGCACACTCTCCGGGCTTCTCTGCACCAAGGAGATGCCCATACTGTCCCCCTAAGAGGGCTGTCTCAGCCCATGAGCCACATGGCCATCGCCGAGTCTGCAGCTCTGCAGGTGATTGTCCCCTGGAGGGGCCTGCATCACTCATGGCAGAGAGAAGCCTAAGAAACCCCTCTGAAAAGGAGTACAGGTGTTCCCTGGAATTGTAAGGGAAGGACAGAGCTGGGAAGGGATAAGTACTGTTGCTCTTCACACAGAGAACTGCCCCCTGTGTGATGGAATATTTCATATAACTTAACCAAAATCCTGATCTGCCTCCAACACCTGTGGTGTTAAATTCAATACAAGTCTAGTTCTCCTCTAAGAAGTGACAGACAAAAAATGGGCAGGAAAAGACATGGTTTTAAGCTGAAAGGCACTGTGCTTTACCCTGCTTGCCATTGACAGGGCCCTCCTCCTTGTCGCTCGCCAGCTCATTCCTCTGCTCCAAAATGTGTTCTAGGGCGGCCTGCAGTTTGCGGGGCAGGATGGAGTCCTCATCTTCCATCTGTAAGACAGAGCCGACTCCTCAGGAACTGGGGCTGGGACAAAACCTTCTCCTACCCTGTCCCCAGCACAGCAGGGGGAGTACTAGAAATGAACCGTGAGGAGAGGGAGAAGGCATAATATGCTTGGCACATTCCCAGCACCACCCAGCGCAGTACTATCAAGAAGCACAAGAGGTAGGAGAAAGGGGGTATCTTTTTCTAAATATTCCCCTGTTCTGGAGGAATTTTAGATGCCTCACCCGAGAGGCTACTGGGCAGGGCTCACCCATGGCCCCACCATCCGCCCACGAGCACTGGCCGCGCCACAAAGAGGAGGTGTCTGAACAATGCTGGCACATGGCCAGGTGAACAGAGCCCCTGCTCAGGCACCGATCCTCTTACACAGGCATAAGGAGTTCGCAGGCAGCAACGGAGCCAAGGAACTGCCAGTGACTGTGCAGAGCTCCTACCAGCCCTGGCTGAGTCGGCTGATTTAGCTTAAACCTCCAGAGGAGAGGTGCAAGGTAAAGCATTACCCCAGAGCTAAGGCAGCTGGCAGGCGAGGACTGGGGGAAGGCTTGGCCTTCACCCACACGCTGCTCCCTGCAGCAGGAGGAGCACTCATCCCATCTTAGTCATGGGGCTGAGGCACGGCAGAGAGCGATGCTGCCAGCACTGCTCAGTGATCTGCCAAAGAGCTCTGGGAAAATGAGCTTCCTGGGCCAGGAGTATGTTTGCTCATTTATCCTCTTCCCCTCCTCCTCCCCTTCTCACTCATCCTCTCCACAACAAAGGGAAGGGAAAATCAGCAGACAATGTTGCCTACAGAGCAACAGACAGTTCCCATGTACCACCTTCCTGTTTCTGACCCATCCATCCAGTGCAAGGACCGGAGTGAGGAACCACAAGCTCCTGAGGCAGTAAGGATTTAAAAAAATCATCAAGGCTCCCTTCCCACTCAGGGCAGAGGATGTGATGGGAGATGGACTGATGGATGCAGGCTGGAAGAGCTCCCACTGCTTCCCAGCACACAGTGCTGAGCCAAGGCCTTCCAGCTCTGTCCTCTGCCTTACAAGATAACACTTAAGGATCCACAGGGCTCAAGTGCCACCATTTCTTCTCTTACAATAATTAAACAAGAAAGAGGTAATTCCTAATGATTTATTCCTCAAGAGCTGTGGTTTGGGACGCTGATGTTACATATATACACAGCAACCCCTATAACACTGCCAACCACAAGTCCTGCCTCGGTTTTTGAGTGGGGAGAAAGTGATCCATCCACCCAGGCAGGTCAGCAAACACAGGTGGAGGTAAGTTATGTAGGAAAAAGGGGAGAAAAGGGTATGAAATAGCTCTGCTCACCTGTCTCAGAAACCGGTTATTTACAAGGTCAACAACGAGGACCTAAGAATGAAAGAGCAAGAAATAAAACGGGAAGTAATTATTTCCATCATCAGAGTTTATCTTAATCTGTAACTGCTCTGGAGGAAACACTTCAGCCTTGTCCCTGCTCCTCCTACCCACCACTGCTGCTGGAGGAGGAACCCAACATGACCCAGGAGCAGAGTCCTTGTTGTGGCTTCCTGGGATATCACCACAGCACAGCTTGGACAACAGGAGGCTGTGCTCCAGGCCCAGCCCACCGCTCCTCACCGCACAGCGGGGTCAGAGCTTCAGCCTTTCTCCCTGTGTGCAGCACCACTTTCTCCTGGGTGGCAGGGAGGGAAATCCCTCCCTCACCACGTTCAGCCTTGCTGTGCTCACCCTTGTGCACCAGGAATCCAATTCTTAGTTATTTATTGCTATCACGAGGCACCTGTGTTAACCCGAGGGGCAGCTATCCTGGCCAGGCTGTAGCAATCACGCTTTAAGACTGACAGGCTTTGCACATGGCCCCTAGACAGCACTATGCAGAAACCAGCACAAACTTTAATAAAACCATCTCCTATGGGCAGCAGCCCCACAGTGGGGGATTCCAGCCCCCTGCCTTCCCAAGCTGTGGCCATGGCAGAACACAGACCTTTGTCTCCCCGGGGGAATGTCTGCCTCTGCCCTTACCCCACGCTCACGGCAGCCAGAGGACGGGAGCTCTGCTCCCTGGCACTGCCAGCTGCCAGGGCAGGCTCTGAGAGCAGCCTTTCTGGGACAGAAGACAGCTCAGCCCATGGGAAGCACCCTCAAGTAAGGCCATGGTGTGGATGCAGAGCTCACCTCCTCCACTGGCAGCTCCTTCAGGCGGGGCAGGGAGCTGGAGAGCAGGCCGATGAGGAAGGGGGTGGGCGAGCACACGATGTCAATCATGGAAGGCGGCAGCACAGGGATGTAGGTGTGCTGCCAGGTGAAGGGGTACAGGAGGGCCACCGTGGCGTGGCAACACTTGGAGAGAGTGCTGGAAGACAAAACACAACCAAGGACAACGGCTGGTCAGTCAGGGAATGAGGGGTGCTTCCTAGAAATCAACTGTTCCCCGATTGATCTCCCTAATTACTAGGGGCTTCCCCACATTTCTGACCACATTTTTCAGCTTCAGAAGCAATGACTTCTGAAAGATGACCCCAGTCCACACCCATATGACAAGAGATGGGTCCCACAGAATCAGAGATCTGCTGCTCCAGTGTCCTCATGGAAAATATCAGACAAACACGGCATCTTCTATGCCACTGCCTTTCCTTGGAGAAATGAGTTTATTCTCCCACAGCTCTCTGGTAGGAGTCAGGCAGGATATCCAGTTAGCCACGGCAGAGCTTGCCACAGGGCATCAGTTATTCATCTATTCTGGGTCTGGAAGCATTTTTATGTGTCAAGGGAGGGGGAAGGCTTGCTGCTATAAACCCTGTGTGTATAACATCATTTTGTTTTACCAGTATCCACTAAAGGAGGGGAGCTAGAGGAGGGCATCTGGTGCAGCATGGAGGAGTCATGTAGATTTATTGCTGATTTGAGAGGGAGGGGGTTTGGTGGGTGTGGACTTGAGCTTGCTCTGAAAGTGAAGCCTGCTTTCCCTCCCCTCCCCACTCCAGTTAAGTTTGGTGGAAGTGCATCCTTGTGCTGAATCACTAGGGCACGCTGAGCAGAGTGGTGGGGCTGGGGGACAGCTGGCTGGCTTCCATCACGTAAACTCAGTTTAGCAGAACAAAACCGTAGTTGCTGGGACACCAGTGTGACAGTACAAAGTAATCAGGCAGCAAACATTGGTAAACACATGACACTTTTTGGAGATAAGGAGATCCCAGGGGAGAGGCTGGAATCTGCTTAACCTGAAAATTTTATCTGGGACTGCAACAGGTGGGGAACTGGCACTTGGGAAAGATGCCTGGGAGGTGTCTGAGAAAGTCTCTTCACAAAATGGGGACAGTTCTCTCTCCCTTCGCTCCCAGAGGGTTGTCTTTTGTTAAGGGGATACTCTGTAAAAACAGAGGAAGAGCCTTCAAAGGCTGTGTAACAGACTGGTAGCTTTAAGCCTTTAAATGGGAAAAAACTTTCAGTTCCACATCCTTGTTTGGGAAGGTTTGAGTGTATCCCCCTCCCTTGTCTGCATTCATTCCTCCAGGCTGCCTCTCTGTTGCTGCTCTCCAGCTGTGCCTGCCACCATCAGCAAGCCCACACCTTGCTGTGTCTATCACAAATGCAAGGTAGATAATGAATCTGAGAGAAGCAAAATTAAAATAATGAGAAAACACAGACCTAGCAAGAAACAGAAACACTGAAAAAAAAACCAACCCCAGAAAAAAAGTGGGAATAATATCAAAGTAGATGATTGTTGTTGTACCTTTCATACAAGCTAATCTTGAAAGGAACTGCAACAAAAGCGAATGTGTCATCTTAGAAGTGCACTCCAAGCTAATGAGATCCTTTAAAACCATCTCCTTCAAAGCTGTGCTACTCATACATTTCAGGTCATGTTAGCAGATAGAAAAGCAGGAGCTTCTCCTCCTCTCCATTACTGCAGAGCGTACTTTCCACTCCTCGATTTCTGACTGATAATAGCCCTGGTAATAGCAGCAGCAGCATAGCGAAAGCTGAAAGAACTGCACCTTTCATCACTTGTGCACAGCAGTGGGGCATTACCACCACCCACTGGTCCTCTTCTGTGAGGAGAGGGTGAATGTGGAAGTGTTAGAAGTTTTACAGTTGTCACAAATCCTCTATTTTGAAGGTGTATCCAAATTTTCTGCCTCAACGTGGGACCTGAATTTACAGACAGCATGTGAAAACCAGTGGAAAACATCTGAGTCCAGGTAGCTCCACAGAGGAACAGTGAGCAGCTGAAGTACGTGGTTATTTATGGCATGGTGAGATATTATGGCAAGCTGTCTCCTACTATATTTATGGTGGCTTGTTCTTCCCTCAGCCCAGCTCTCGAGTCCTAGCGAGTACACATGGTACGTGAGAGATTGAGTGGGAGGAAAGATGGCTGAGCTCCAGTGAGTGGAAGTCAAAGACAGAGCTGTGTTAAGTCTGAAATTGTACACACCAGGCAGTGGGAAGTAAAGATAACTTCCCCTTCCACCCCTCCATCTGTGGATGACTCATCGCCTCCAGGGTGAAACCCAGTGATCTCTGCTCCCCAACATTTCTCACTGTGGAAGACCTTTGCAGGGAACAATACTGGTAGGGTTGGGGTCTTTGAGCCTCCTTTCTAGGCAGAGCAGTTCAGGGATGGACACAGAGGAGGTATCACTGAGGTAACTTTTTCACATGTCAGACTTGCTCTGCAGGTAGTCTCAGGGAGCTGCAGGTTGCCAGGAGCCCAGGAGAACCGTGGCCTTCTGGAGTGACTCAAGCCTTAAGCTCTCTCTTTCTCTTGCAATTGGCACTGCAACAAGCACTAAGGGACTGCTGATTCACACCAGGCTGCTGAGCCTTGCATAAGAATCCAGCATGATAAATCCCATTTATGCCACCTGTGTGACTATGTCGCTCTTCAGCCAGCAGCCACATGACTGCAGTGTGCTCTGGAAGTGTCATGCACTACCCTCAGGCCACACAAGTTCAGTCCAGCTGTTCAAAGGGGACACGGACACCACATTTTAAGGCTTTTGGTTTCATCAGTAATCTTTAAAGTACTGCAGGTCTTTGAAGAACACTTTCAAGATGCTGAATGCATTTTCACAGGTTCATTCGGCCTCCTGCAGGGAACATGGTTGAGCTGCATGTTGCTCACAGCTGAGACTGAGATGTCAATAGTACAGAGGCTGAAAAGTACTGAGGTACACAAAGAACCCTCAGATCCCTCCCTAATGGGCTTATTTGGATTGAGACTTGAGATCTCTCTGGCTAAGCACCCCTTGGTCAGAACAATGATACTGCAGTCACCTCTGACATTTGTTTGCGTAAACAACAGGCCTTCCCACCACACAGCACCCTGTGCACAAACCTACCATACAGCATCCTAGGAAGCTGCTGCTTCTTGGTAGCCACAGGTGGGACACAGGTGGCCAATACAGAAACTGAACACCACAGCTGCAACTACATAGAAACCTTCCTCTCCTGGGAAAACTTGCTCCAAGACTAGCTTGACTTGCTCTAAAAGGCACCTTGACAAGTTGCAACAGCTTCTGCGGAGGGACACCTGCTGTTCAGCCTGGTTGCTTTCCACTCCGAAGACAAGCATGTGTGATAAAAAGCCCCCAAAGCTGAATCCCTTTTTGGGTTTAGGATACTGGATGATTCCTGAAAAACACCATCGAGTCAAACATCCTGCTGTAGTTTAATGCCAGGAAGTCCTGTGGTCCCTGCACTAACCAAACTGCTCAAAATATGCTGGCATTTGGCAACTTAAGACTGTTTGAATATGTATCTTTTAATTTTTTTTTTTTAAAAGCTCTGCTACAGTAGGATTCATTTTTACAAACACCTTCAGATTTCTGAGACTGTGTCACATCTGGATTTACTTATGATGGATTACAGATCTGGTTTACAACATTTAGCAGGCACAGGAGCTTCCAAGCATTGTCCCATGACTTCACACAGCACTGCTGCAAATCCCACCAGGAGGATGCCAAGTTCCACCAGCTCTGTGGGGACCCTCACTGACTCTCACCAACGTGGCAGGTTCATGTAGGTGAAGAAGTGAGCTTTAAGATGATCTGAAGAAACAACACTATTATCTGACATCCAAACTTCATCCTTGGGTTTCTTCTTCTCCTTAATCAGCAGGCAAAAAGGGAGAAACCTGCGAGGCTGAGATTTGCAGTCCCAGATTTGTTTTTGTAGCACATGGTAAAAGGTTCTTCTTGATGATTAATTACCTTTTGCTGGGGATGACCACATTTAAAGTGTCTACTCTAATTCTTTCAGATCTGCCTTTGATAACAATGACCACTTTGTGTTGTTGATACAGCTGTGGTTTCTGGCAGGGACAGAGGCAATTGCCTGAGTTGGTCAGATCCACAACAAGCTTTTGAGATCTGGAAAAAGGAAGCCTTGATTTTAAGCCTGTGCAAGTTTTTCTTTTTAAAAAGCCTTCTGAATCTCACAGATCTCCTGCTCAGGCCAGTAAAAACTGCCCAGCTCTAGGTACCTTGTGACATCAGGTGATTTTAGCTGAAAGACGCCTTCTAAAAGGCTGGTCAGCAGTGCCTGGAGCTGCATCCCAGGCAACATCCCTTGGAAACAAAAGCAGCTCTCATGCTGCAGTGTCTAACCTGTGCCACGGTTTCCACTGCCCCAGGACTAAAGTTAACAGTGCAGGAATGAATAAAAGCTGGGGGAGACTACACAGACCAACACAGTTTCAACAAAGTCATTTTCCTGGGTTGTGAGGCAATGTATACCCCAGTATCCATAGTGACAGAGAAGAAAACCCACCCAAAAACTAATAAACCAAATTCTTTCCTTTTCCGCTGCCAAGCTGTGGATTGACAGGTATTTAAACACTCAATGCTCATTCTAAAGATGGAAAAGACAAAGTATTTCACTTGCTGTACACTTGTTAGATGCCTTTTTTGGCTCAGCTTGAAAACAGTTGAACTGCAGTTCATGCAGTATTTGGCAAGAGACCTTTCAGCTTTCTTTTCCCACAGAGTGATTTTATAGCAATTAAAAGATGAAAATAAATTGCACACATAATTTCTCTGTCATTCACACCCAGACACACCTTTACAAACATGGAGATAGTTTTTGATAGTGCCCACATGAACAACCACAAAGATGAATGATAAACATAAGTTATTGTGCATCTTTCACCATGTCACCTGTACTCTTCCTGCTAATCCATCTCAGCTGGATTATTTCTAGCATTCCTAACCTCTGAGCAGTTTCCAACAGCTGCTTTTATAGGTTTTTTCCTTCTCTTAGCTATTTCCAAAAAGTGTTTATTTTCTGTCCTCTGAAATTGGCATTTTCCCTCCTAGAGTGAATACTACTTAATACTCATTGAGTTCTAGGTGTTCCTGTCCCAGGAAAAGTATAATTTGGACAGAAGATCCTGTATCTACAATAGTATCAGCTTTCAAAACATGGAATGTCCACCAATGAGAAGAAGACACTGTTCACCTTAGGAAAGCCTCACCAAGCCAGTCCATTCAAGTCACTGAACTGGATTAAAATACAGTAGTTACTTAATTTTGAAGGCGATTTACTTTGTTTTCTGATTTTCACGCCTTTACAGTCCTTTGGGATCATTTCCAAGCTTTTGCTCCACAAAAATGAGCCAGAGAAACTTCATATTTTGTAAGAGGAAAAGACTCTCCTGAAATTGCTCAGAGCAAGGTCTTCTCAGAAACATCAAATATTCAAAGTCTCATAGAGAGCTGGCAAATCTACGGTAAATATTTGAATCTGAGCCCTGTGGTCTAACAGACCCTGGGTCTTTTAAACACAACAATTCCTTTTTCACAGGGAAAAAAAGCAGTTTATGAAATATTTAGAGAGTCTAGAAACTATGATTCTATACCTCTCTCCCACTCTCTTTACATGCCTGTGCAGGTGGATTCATTCCTAAGGACCCCAGATAACCTGACAAAAGATACAGGGCTGGGAAAAGAACACCAAAACCCATCGAGGTGCTTTGAATCAGAGCTATCACACCCCATGCTCAGGATACACAGTGTTGTGCTGTCATATAAAGGCGTGATAAGAAAAGATTTGGTAAATAAATGTTCATTCTAAAGTGATGCTTCAAACACCCCCCAAAAGTTCCCTGCCATTTCCTGATACCAGCCAGCTCTCATGTAGAGATTACAATGTCAATCTGTGTCCTTAACAAATTTTCTCAGAATGTAAAATCTATCCTACAGAGGAAGAGAAAAATATTTGAGAGCCTGTGATCATAGATTATGTCATAAATCACATATGTTACATAGAGACCTAGTGCTTGGATGAATTCTCTCACTTTTGATACAAGTCTAAATGCTCTGCATGAAATGTGTGGTTTAAGTATCCAGAATACTAAGTCTCTACACACATAATATATCAGTGATTATAAAGAGGCAAATTTTCCCCTTTCTGAACCAAGACAGCTGCCAAAATCTGCAAGTAGACAGTGCTACAAGCTTCTCTCTCCCCAGCCTTCCTATTGCTGTGATGAGACTGCCTGAGCTCTGCCCACAGAGAGCCCCGGATCCATGCAGAATGAATTTTTCCCCTTCATTTTCCTCTGGAAGGGGCCTCTCCATTCTTTGCCCCTGTGCTCAGTCCCAGAGCTGCAGGCCGCTGCCTGGAAGTTGTGAAAACAGACAGCTTAGGGGCATTGTACACTCCTGAAACCTGAGCGTGCTCCTAAGTGTCATTACTCATCCAGGCAGCTTTTCTTTCCCCAGCCTTGGCGAACTTTCCTCCCTGAATCCTCAAGTGCTTCAAGGGCTGGAGAGCTGCCAGCCCCAGCTGCACAAGATCTTAAAGAAACCCGGACCCATTTTTCATAATTTAGGGGAGCAAACAAATGCATTTTTAAAAGAGCGAGTTGAGCAGATTCAGAATAGAAGGGGGAAGTCCTCTGTCTCATTTCCCCTTGCCGCATCCTTTACTTTCATCCCCATAAGAAAAAAAGAAGTCTTCAGAAACCAATATGAAAATGCAAGCTGAAAATTTAAGAAGATTTTGTGACATCAGGGAAAAACTCAGAAGGGACAGTGATCTCTGCACAAGGCTTGAGCCTGGAATCCCAAGCACAGCTCAGCAGGGAACACTGCAACATCATGGAGCAAAAGGAGGGGGTTTGCTTCCTTAGCACCAGGGATCTGCTCTGAAATTGTCTGGAGGAAGTGGAACTTGGTTCTCCTTGGGGATGAGAAGCAGCACTTTTTGCAAGCTGCAAAACAAAATTATGGTTCATGGCCTAAGTTCCCCATTCCTGGGAAGAACAGCCCTATTCACGTCGTTACAAGGCTGGAAAAGGGCAGAGAAGGAAAAGAACAAAGCAGAGGCCTTCCCAGCCTCCCTCCCTTGCCAGTGCTTTCTTTAAGGAAATGCAAGAGGGTACCTGAGCTTGTCTGCGATAAAGATCACCCTCCTTTCCAGCAGCAAGGAGGCAAAGACTCTGCTCAGGTGCCGCACGCTGAGGGAGGTGAACAAGGACTCGAAATCAACGTGCTCCAGCCGGGAGTCAAGGGGCCGCCGCAGTTCGATGACCTGTTGGGGACAAAAAGAGCACAGGTGAGCTCTTGCTGCCCACCCAGAGTGTGCCAAGCAAGGACCCAGCAGGTATTTTCACAGCTAGCAGCCCTCACTGACTCCTGGTGAGCACCATGCAGCAGTAAGTCCTAAAGACAGTCTTTCCAAAGGCCTCCCATAAATCCTTCTTCCAGATGAAGACGATCCAGAGTCCACTCCAATAGGCACAGCATGAGATCAACCACAAGTTCTTCCCACTGAACTGAGGACAGGGAGCTCTTCATAAGGAGGAAAACTAGTTTGTGTCCAGCGAGGAGTGGTTTTCAGGCTTTCTGGTATTCAGGCAGCAGAATGTCACGGAGCCTTTCAAATCCACACTCTGACTTTTACAGTTGCGATTTATTTATTTTTTTACTGCAAGAATCTGGATGTCTAACCTCCTGACCATAAATTTTTTATATCAGTTACAGACAAGAGCAGCCTGTGGGTATTTTTCTTTGCTCATATCTACTTAAATAATGCCTGTCATAGCACCTTAGCACTTCATACTCCTTATCTTAGACAGATGCTTATCTAAATTGTTTTTGAAAGCCTCCAACACCAGACATTTCATAAATCCCACAAGAAAATTACTCTAGTTCTGAACTACCCTCACCAAGACCAACCCTGCAGCTGAAACATGTCAGTGGCAAATTACTTCAATTACTTGTTGTCTTACTCTCAGTATACACTCAGAGCAACTGGTCACATTCCTCTCCATAGGAAACTGCTTGTGTAGTGAAAGGTTATCACGTGTCTTCCTTTGTCCTTTGTTTTCTATATTAAGTAAACAATTTTCTCAAGCTCTGCCTGTATTTTCTAGACCACTTAGTAAGCAGAACTACCCATCTGGGGCTTTCTCTTAGTGGTTGCATGTTTTGGAAAATGATATTCTAAATAAAATTCCATCAGTACTGGAAAGCAGTCCCTTCACTTGCTTTCACAACGAAGGATTTTGTCTAAATAATACCACACTGTTACTTTTGCTCACTTTACGGCCCACTATACCACCAGATCCTTCTCTGAGGTACTGCTGCTCACTCAGTTACTTTCATGTTGTATTAGACTACTCCTTTCTTCCTCCCAGCATTTTGCTCGTCTGTATTGATTTTCACACCAAACCTTACATCTACAGAATCACAGAATTGTTTAGATTGGAAAAGACCTCTAAGATCATTGAGTCCAACCTTTGACTGATCACCACCATGACAACTAGACCACAGTGCCACATCCTGGCATTTCTTGAAAACTTGAATGTGCTTCTTGAATTTAGGGGAGTGGGGTACTTTGACTTTTAATCCCTTACTCTCCAAAATGCCTGCAACCAATCCCAGTGCTGTACTCTGTAAACATGGAGTTTATGCCATCAATCAGATAATTGATGAACAGGATCCTAGACACAAACCAGCCACAACGTTCTCGTGGCACACCACTGAGACTCTGCTCCTCCAGCACATATTTTTAACCAGCTTTGCATGTTCTCTGCAGTAATTTCATTTAGTTGGGACTGTTTTCAGTAGGGTTGAAGAGGATGTCCTCAGGTAGCGCTATGCTGAAAGCCCTCAGACACAACTTTATCAACTTGCTCACTTTCCTCCCTCTCACATTCAAGGCATGAATGCCTTGCAGCAAGTATGGCCAAAACTACATTCAATTTGTTTGTCTCCATCTTCCCACAGTCCTTCAATGCTACACCCTAAAGCTCTGCACTCTTAAAACCTCCTGCTGTCCTCACACTGCATTGTATGAGATGCAACACAGATCCTCACCTCCTCACTGTGAAAATGCCATTCTCAAAGGCTGCAACATTAGCCTGGTGTGGTTTCAATTATTTTTTGACCTGATCCACGCAAACAGAGGTTCTGTATTAAGGGTGATGGAGCACATTGTACGAAGCTGTCTTTAGGAAGTTAAGTGTGGTGTCCTTGAGCAGATCCAAGGTCATATGCTGGGCAGCACAGGGCCTGCTGTCTGTGCCTCTTGGCTTCAAGGCCAATGTCCTGTTTCCTTTTGCTATATTAGGCTGTGTCCTTACATTTATTTTTACCATAGGATTTCCATTTTGATTCCGAGGTCACTGAAGTCTCCATACCATCCCCTCTGGTCCCCTATTTTACTCCCCACTTTCCCCCCACAGCTGTCAGATCATCTGTCCTTGAAGATCCCCAGTGCTATGCCATGGTCCCAACTTCCAGTCGCTAGTCCTGCACCATTTGCTGGCCTGTTTCCCCCTCTCTAGGAAGTGTCCTTACCTCTGTTCCTGAGCCTGGCAAGAAGTTCTTGACTGTAATTGTCCGGCCCAGAGCTGGGAAAGGTGCCTCCATGACACTCCTCATGAGAGGCTGCACCAGGGCTGGGGAAATGCCCCGTCTCTTCTCAACCTCATCCAAGATCTGAAATAAAGGCATGAAGACACAAAAACATGCAAATCAGGAGGAAGAAGATAACACCAGGAATGAAGTGCACCAGCATCTATGTCCTCTCCTCAACCCAGTATCGACATGGAGCTTTGTATCAAAAGAAAGAAGGCACAAGGTGCAACTGAAGACCCTTCATTTCCTTTATCATGAGAAACACGGCTCCAGTGAGGTCACTGTAGAGCTGAAAATTTGCAAACTCTCTGCTACACTCAGAGTCAGGACTCCACCTTTTAAACTCTTTTGTGTTCTGGTAGTTCTGCTGAAGGAAGAAGGCAAGAGCTGACAATCTAGTTTTCCTATTAACTGTGCTTTGCTAGGTTCTGGAATTAGCATGTGGTTGCCTCACCTACACGATTTCAGACCCTTTCTTCAGATATTGGCTTCCCTGATCCCCATTCTTCAGGTGCTGGTTTCACTTTCAGGTCCCTCTTGACCTACAGCACAAATTCCCTCTCTTTCTCCCCCCTCACCTTAGAGAAGAGATTGAAGCATCCAAGGCGACTCACAATGCAGTAAACTTCTGGGAGACGCTTCCCTTTCCCACTGGGCTTTCAAGACAAACGCAAATACACACACAAAAAACACCAAGGAAATGTCAGAGTTATAACTACTGCAAAGATAGAGTGACTGGTCTCTTAGTTGTGCATCTCACTGGCTGGCTCGGAAACTGGCAGACATTTGACAGTACGGTGATGATGACAACCTGGCTCAAACCCTGGTACACCAGAAACAGTGGGGAGAAATGGTACATCCACAGTATGGTCCCAGCTTACCTAAACCAAATGACAAAGGCAGGGCAGACTGCTCTACAGAGACAACTCTGAACCCACAGGACCAGCACAGGTTTAGACAACTGTTTAACAGCTACCCAAACCTAAAGGGGATGAACCCTGTCTTCAGCTTAGGGGTGAAACAACAGTCCGTGGTCATGGTCGGGTGCTGGTGCAAGGAAAATGCAAGAGAGTTATGCCTGGAGTGGAGGATGGGACGCAGACAGGGACTTTGGCACTGAACAGAAGAGAGCAAAGCTGCTCTGCTGCTGCTCTTTTCATTCCACACTGGAATGAAGAGTAGCAGCTTTCCACTTTCCAGAATGGGTGCCAGCAACACCAACCCCACAGAAGGCTGCACCTCTAGGAAAAGAAAAAAACCCAGGGATAATTACCAGCAGCCTCCTACAATACCCAAATCGCCTGCTTCCATCTTCCCCGGTCAGGACAAATGAGAATGTCTCACTGCAGAAAGAGAAACCAGAAAGACAAGATACCCATCAGCCACGTTACCAGTTTCTGCCATACAAATCCAATATACCCACAGCATTTCTGCATTTCCCAAACACCCCTCTCAGAGCTCTGCCCAGTCTTCTACTGCAACAGCTCTTGTACTTAATTAGCTTGATATAGAAATCTGTTTCTCATGGATCAGGATATAAAGTACTGTACTTACCTGGCAAACTGATGGATGGGGGCCCAGTCCTTTGCATCAGGGAAGCAAAACTGAGGAATAGCTTTCAACTGATCTTCTGCCTCACGCATGAATTTGAACGAGCGCTCAAGCTAGCAGAACAGAGAGAGGGAATGTTTCCAATTAGTCATGTGGGGATGGAATGACTTCAAATATTTTTCTTGTGACAAATGAAGAGGTGATGACAGAGGCTAAGCTTCTGCCTGGAAGATATTAAAATTTCTGTGATTCTGGCTCAGAATCCAATCCAATCAATATCTAATCTTTAGATATCTCAAGGTAACTCTGTGCCCCCAGTTCCACCAAGCCCTGTCTCTGCAGCACCTGCCCCTGCTATACTGTGCCTCTAATCGGGGACACAACTTCTAGCAAGTGGCAAAAGAACTGAAGTCTGAGGGCAGCTCTGGTCACATCCCACTTACAAACACTCTTGTCACACTGGCTCTGTGTTTCTCCCACTCCTCCTTCCCCATTTTGAGCTAGGTTATCAGTGAAAGCTGCTCCTTCCCTTTCAGAACATGTATCTTCTCCCAACCATCAGTTTTCTTTAAAGAGGAAAGGGGGAGAAAGGGAATAGCTACGTAAAAGCCATAGCCAAGGGCAGCAAAAGATCGAAGTCAGCTGCTCTTTCAGCAGTGAGCAGTACCGTGCCAGCTCTCAGGTAGGGAGACCCCCCCCTTCAGTGTCCCTTAATACTGTCACAGCAGATACAACGTGTGGTCAACAGAGAAGCTGCAGCTCTTCCAGCTCCCAAAGTGCACCACACAACCCGAGACAGATCAGGCAGACCTTCAGTGGGAACTGCTGGGTGACCTCAGGGATGTAGGCAGCCCCAGCCTGCTTCTTGTGCAGCGACACCACGACGAAGTACTCGAAGAGCTGCCTCTCCTGATACTCGATCAGGTCCCGCTCCAAGGTCTGGTAGCGCGGGGTTTGCTTCAGCCGGGATTTCACGTGCACCAGGCGCTGGCTGTGAGCTACAGAAACAAGGGGGAGAGATTCTGACTTTGTCTGGCCCTATGCACAGAGCGTCTTTGCACAGTGCTTTGCAGAGACTGAGGGATAAAGTCCAAAACACCTCACTGCAGTGGCTTTGTCAGTGGCTGAGTAAGAGGTGGGAACCATTTGGAAGCTGCACCATAAATACTGACAGAGATGGGCCATAACCTTGTGCCATCATCCTGAAGAACTCTGGCAGCAGAAGGATTTCATGGATAGCTTTTACAGCTGAAACAGCCCAAGCTGAGACCCATAGGGGACATGATGTAACAGATAATGTCCAGGTGCTCATCCTAGCACACATTTATGCATTTTTCAAAGCCAGCACAGTGAGGTGATTGACCACCTTTGCTCAGAGGAGGCTGTGGGCAGCAATCCCCATGGTTTTACAAGGCCAGCACTTGGGTCAGGCCAGGGCTCTGCTGTCTGAGTAATGCTGGGGACTCCCAGCTTCAGCACACAGGCTGGGCTGTAGGCCAACAACAAAAAACATGTGAAAAGAGGTGCAAATGAAAAATGGTAGCTCATGCCAGTTCTTCCTGTGCCTAAAACTAATCTCTCAGTGCCATGCTTCTACAAGTTCACCCAAAACAATGGGAAAACAAGAAAAAATGCCAAGCAAGCTGTAACTGCAACACACACATGAGCCATGGGACAATAAACATTCCAGCATGGAAAGTAATGAAAAGTTGCCTGCTGAGAAGAGACCAGATGAGATTCCCTGAGACCACCCCCCTGCTTCGTTTTACAGTTGCATCCCAAATTAAATCTCCATGACGTCTCCCTTATCCCTGCTACAAAAGAAAGAAAGAATTAACTACAAGCAGAGACTACAGCACATTCTCACAGCTTTGCTTTTTGGGAAGGTGGGTGGTAATGCAACTTTTTGATGGAAACAACAACCACAGAGACACTACAGGAACTCCAATACACAAGATATCTGCTTGGGAGACAGGACTCCCTGAGAGATAGTATATACTTGTTGATCTTTTGTCTGGTAAAGTTGTGCCACTCATGGGCTCTTCCAGACAATGTAATTTAAAGCAATCTTGAGGTGCCTCTTAAATCAGAAAGTGTAAAAAATCTTGGACAGTTAAAGCCCTGGAAAGATGGCTTAGACTCCTTTCTCTTGTCACCTATTATGTTACTTGCTCTAGGGCTGTAAAGCTTCAAAAGTTTTCAGAAGTGGTCTCTGTTTCACCACGGACTTCAAAAGGAGCAGTGTCACAGCAATGCTGAGTGCTTCTGAAAAGCTTGCTCGAGATCTGCACTGTTTATGTTCTAAAGATACCAGAATTTTACTGCTGTCATCATGGCAGAGTTTGTCTTCCAACATTTTTCCTTCCTGAGGGTCAGCACTTCCAGTTCTGACATACAGCCTCATGATTTACTGTGTCTCAGATGATGTACAGTGACCTGCCGAGCAGCAGTAACTGGCTGGTGCGATTGGTCTGGTACTTAAAACAAAGTCCCAGATACAAGAGACTTGCTAAATCATCTCACTTTCCTATTTAAAAATAGGGAAGTCGACAGTTCAACAAGGCATAAAGCAAAATACAGGTGTAGTTAGAGCAAACAGCAAGTGCCAGAGCTCCTGTTCAAACTTATGTAGACTTGCATAGTCACTCAGACCCAGGTCTGGATCTGGGTATCGTTCAGAGCCCAGTGCTGCTGGATTTGAGGTGACTTCATATGATCTCCATCATCCTCTCTCTGGGGAGTTCTGAGCTGCAGTTACAGAGAAACACAGGATGATGCACATGATTCACTATAGCAACCAGCAACAGACAAGAGTTCAAGTCTTCCTGGCCACATCTCAACTAAATCTGAACATGGTCTGTATCTCACAACATCACATTTCAGGACAGTTGTGAATGTAATTTCTGCACCATCGTGGTGCAAACCCTCTCTCCTGTCTCCAGGCCAGCCTCAGGACTTGTCAAAAGGTAGACAGTGGCAGCAATTTTCAGCTTGATCTTGCTAACATAGCAACACAGATGAAAGATTTCAATGCAGAGGAAAGCAAGGGGATACTGTAGCTCTTGAGTGGGAAGCTGTGCTCACAAGAGGGAACTCGGTCTGAGCTTTCACTTCTGAAAACCTGAAAGAGGGTGAGAATGAGCACTCCCACACACAATGCACTGTGGCTCACACATGGCCCAAGTGCTGCTCATGCCTGTCTTTTCGGCTTGGAACTGACCTGCTATCCAGATCAGATGTGCCTGTGAGTCAGGGAACTTTGGAATGTAAGGGAGTTTCCATCTTGCATTCTAACTCTGCCAGGACTTTGAATTTGCCACACAAATTCCCAAAAGATACCAATGTCCTCATCATGTCCATGGGCTAATTACCAGTACAAGAAGGTTTCAGGAGAGTATTATGGAGACCACTACACCAAATAATCCTACAAGAGTGAAGAAAGCAATGCAGTGCTTTATCCCAACCCAGCCAGTGCGGGAGAGTTTAACCAGCAATAAATCACATAGTGCAACTCTGTTTTCCTAGCTAGCCAGTCTGGCTGGTGGCTTTTCTCCCTTAGTAAGCATGTGGTGAGGTGTCTGGACATCCAGTCCCATGCAACACTGCTTCTGCCAGTCTGGTCACACATTTCTGACTCTACACTTAAAGAAATCTCACTGTATCTCATCAGTGCCCAATACTCCTCCTGGGAAAGTCAGTCAACAAGGAGCTTTGATGGGAGTTGGAAGAGATGTTTGTTTTGGGCTCCTATAGCCCACGGATTTTCTTCTGCAGCATTGAGATCTTTGTCTTCTCACTGTGTTCTATGCAGAAACAAGGTCCTTCTCCAAAGGCAGAACATAGAGGAGAGATCTTGTCCCAGGACCTCAGAGCAGAGTTTATCAGGAGCCATTTGCTCTCTTCACACTTTTGCCTTACCTTTCAGCTTCTCTTCAGTGTCACTGTCTGATTCACTGTTTTCATCTGTAACTAGGAAAAAAAGAAAGGGAAAGATGAATTAAGGAAAATATTTATAACTGTAAATTTCTTATCACTGGCATGAGAAAGCCAGGCCTGGAAACTTCAGGGGGAAGCAGTTTAGGTCCCAAGGGCCTTGTTCTTTTCAAGAGTCCACATGCCCACAGACATTTAGCTTTCCAACCCTGGTATCCTCCCATTCATTTAGGGAAAAAAACACCCAAATAAACAACAACAACAACAAAATCAATTTTGCACAGCCAGAAGAGTTGCATAAGAATAAATGCCAGGACAGTATTTTATCCAAGTCTGTATAAGCACAACACCAAGGCAAAATACTTGTTAATATGCACTAGTTTGTGGGACGTGAGATAAAACCAAGAAAAGAAAGAAAGAAACAAAAAAATTATCAGACTGAATCAAACTGAAGGTCTATATGGTCCAGTGATCTATTTTTCTGAATGATGCTTTTGATGCTTCAGGGAGGGGTATAAAAAGTCTGGGATGCCTCCTCTGAAAGTTCATATAAACACACTCATCCACCCTGTGGCTGTCTATGCTTTATGAAATAGGATAAACAGTAACAAATAATTGTGGGAAACAAATAGAGGTGGTCACCTTTTGCTGGAAATTAAAGTGTTTTGGAAAAAAACACTGCATTGGAAAGACAATCTTAATTTTTAAAGAGATGCTTAAAAGTAATTGCTCTGAACTTGCTTTGGGCAAGTTGTTAACTGACAGAGGAAGCCTGAAAGTCTCAATCCTGCTATGATGGAGATGGTCCTACAGTCAATTGTAGAAACCCTGATTCCCAACTGAGGCTATTTGTTTACTGGGATGGTGAAAGAACCAGGGCTGTTCCAAAATCTACTCTCTTCCATTGGACAGTTCACTGAAGTGACACATTCCCACAAAATATTTTGATCTCAACAAATCAGACTTTTTGGACAGAACATTCCTCTCCATAGCTTCCAGCATGTTCCAGAAATAAACATCAAAAAGAGGGGACATGTTTGGTGTGACCTATAAGGTTATCATGCAAAGCCATGGAATGAAAATGAAGCAAGAAAAACAGAAAACTTCCATTTTAATCAAAGTCCTTTGGGCAGAGGAACAGCTCTTATCTTACCAAAAAAAAAAAAGAGTGGAAACCCCAACTCAACCTTAGTCTGGACTGGAAGAAGTGCTAGAAAGTGTCACATAAACCACTAAGCCAGTCTAAAGTCCAAGGCAAGTCCTCAGGAAGTCTTAGCTGTAGGATGGTTTGGAGCTCCTTTACCTTTCCCTGAATTGCTCTCTGTGGATTGTGACAGTCTCTTGACACGTTTCTTTCCCCTCCGGGCCTCGTAAATGGCATTGATTTTCAACACAAGCTGCTCAGCAAACACACAAACAAACAAGGTTAATTTCCTCCCCAGGCAAGAAATTAAGTTAGGATTTCATGCTAAGTGTTTTTTTTTCCCAACCTTGGCCATATTGAAACTCTTCATTTCATGCTCCAGGATGCACAATTCCCAGGATTTATGCTGTACTGCCAGTGGCCACGCTCCCTCTGGTACAGCAGGAGCCCAGGAAAACAAGGCCTGATGAAAGGCCACACCTTAATGCACTTCCACACTGTGCAACTGTATAAGCTTGACAGTGTCCATCTCTCCATACCATGATCCATGCTCCAGGGAGCACCAGAGGGTCCCTTGGCACACTGCCCTGGTCTGCAGGTTTGGAAGCAGAAAACTGTCTGGAGGATGACTAAGAAATTGAGAAGGGTGGAAGCCAGTGATACTGAAGTATTTTACACTACTGGTTTCCTTTGCAAATCCTGTCATCCCTGTCCTCCCAGCTGACCAAGAGAGAGGACATTTCAGTGTTGGGCATAGCTGGGCTTAGTGGCTCATTCAGTGCCTCTGGTGTCCCTGTCCATTCCTGAAGGGGACGGGAATTGCAGCAGAACCATGCCAGGCTTCCTGCTTGAGCAGACCTGCCTCCTTCTCAAGGTCCCAGGCAGGAGCAGCAGGACATGGCCACAGCATTCAGATTTATTCCATAAAGCCTGTGATCCTTCCACACATGTCCTGAGAGCTCAAGGTGAGACAAACCCACCACCTACTTGGTCAGGCATCTCTGAATGCAAATATTTAAATGGGAGGCAGGATGCTCTGATGTGGCAGTGCAGCCTTCACACAGAAGCCCAGCTCAGCCCCAGGTAATGCTGCCCTTGACACAGTAAACCTCAGTTCTGAGCTGGCCCTCAAGCAAGACTGCTCAGTGGCACTGTGGGGTAAATAAATACTTGGAATCCTCTTTTCAGTTGACATAAAAGTATGTGTGAACACACTGACAGAGCTCAAGCCCTTGCACAGATGTATAGACATACTGGGAAAGAAACCCCAGACATGTGCAGTCTTTGGCTCACTCCTGAAAGGCACACAGAGAGGGCATTCAAAAATCAGATATGCAAACATGAACACAGATCTGGCAACCAGGAAACAGAGAAGATACACAAACACATCCCATTTTCCCCAAATTAAAACTGTGGGTTTGGAAAAAAATCACCACAGACTGTCCCCAGGAGCCTCTGCTTGTCCTGCAAAGGCCGGGATAAGCAACTGTGTTTTTATAATGTGTTTTTGAAACACTCAATAGATAGACTCCTGCCAAACCTCATTTGGGCTGAATACACATCCTGCCAGATCTGAAAGAAAATAAAATTTAAACAGAGTAATGCTGCATCCAAGTAAGAAATAGGAAATGTTGCTGCAAAAAATGCTCAGAACTGGAGAAAAGTCCTTTTGTCACTCAATTGTCGTTATGTTCATTGCTCACCTACAATCACACCTTACCTGGAATTGAAACAGTGCATGAATCAAACCAAGCAAAGAACAACACATTTCCAGAAGGAAACAAACACACAACACACAGACAATTTCTGACTGTCCCATCCAGGAAGCACAGAAGGAAGTATGATGGGGTTTATCTTTTGCAAAATATGAACTACTTTTCTGCCTTTTTTTTCCCCTCGGACATACTTCAACTTCTATCCCAAAATTACAGTAAATTACAATGCTTTTTTTTTTTTTTCCTTATTATTTATCTATCCAGAAAATCATGAAATCTCAGATGGAAAAATAACTTCTTTAAAAGGTGCAGACATGTTTGTGTGCCTTCTCCTTCAGGCAGAAAGGGGGTTAAACACAAGTCAAATCAACAGCCAGGACATCAGCTATACTGCAGGGCTGCCACACTGAAAACTAAAGAAAACATGGTCTCATGCTCACATTCCTGCCTGGAAGAAGCCAAACAAAAAAGACAAAGCCCTGGATTTACCTTGGGAATCTTCCTTCTCCTCTTGCCATTCTGGGAGTCTCCCAAGGAGAAGAAGGTGTCATCTGGACTGCTGGGGGTTGAGGGAGGGCTGATTTTGGATGGTGACCCAGTCCCATCACGGCTCAGTTTCCATATGTCTGGCAGTTTGAAACTCCGCCGCTCTGAGTTTTGCCGGAAAAACATGGGTTTGGAAAGCAACTGGAAATGAAGTAGAAGGAATGAATGAGCACAGTACCTCGTGTATCTTTACTCTAAGATTGCTAACACTGTCACAGCAGTAAGTCCAGCGGGGCAGCCACAGCATTCAGTTGTCAAAACAGCCTGAGAGTGCCCACAGATTTCTGCACACGCAAGAAACCCATGCAGTCACTGGGCTACACCAGCACCAGCTTGACCAGCAATTGAACCATCCCATTTTCATTCCAGAACAGAACACAAGCTCAGGGGTTGGCCAAGAAGGCCTTGCTCCAGTGTGAAAAAAAATCTCTCAGGATTTGGGTAATCCAGAGGCTGGGATTGTAAACAGGGCAAGACTAACCAACCAACCACAAGCATTTGGGGTAAGGAGCAGCTAGCCAGGAGGAACTGAGAGCAGTGAGAGCCGGCAAAAAGCACTGTCAGTATGGCTGCCTCTGACAGGAGCCAGAATCAGATATTTCAGAGTGTACAAGAAATGCTGTTAGACAATTATGGAGACTGCTTTCCTCCTAAACTCATTAGCAGGTCCAGTGGGAGCACAACAGAAGATGTTTAAGTAGCAGAGTAAAGTTCCTAAAGTCTCTGACCAAAAATAGCATCAGAGAAGTAGAAAACTCAGCTCCAGATAAAGGGCAAACCACTTCTCACCAGAAAGATGATCAGTAAGAACACTTCTTATCTTCTCCTACAGAATTTCCCAGTAGTTATGACAAGGTAAATTGCACCTTTTGTGGGAACTGTATCTGCAATGCCAGAGGACATACCTACATGGCACTAAGAAGTGTGGGGGAGAGTTATCCAACCTGGTTCTGAACAATTCACAGCAGCACTGCGACGGTAGCTGAGGCAGCATCACCATCTGACTCCACCAGCAGACATACTCAGCAGTTATTAGTCAGACCAATTAATTCATTCAGCTTAGCTCAGGTGTCTCTGGATTCAGCAGAAGACACTCAGCTCACAAAAACGTTTGCCACCCACAGAGAAGTCATGTTAAAATGAGGCTGTAAGGAGTCTTTGCACTGAAGAATCTCATTCTGCACCAGGGATATGAGCTGCTACTGCAAGTCTGTCCAGACCCATTCCCTGTCACTGCAGCCTGGCCAGGTTCTCCAGCAGGATGCATGCTGCATTTGCAAACCCATTAGCTGCCAAGAGAGCTGCAGCATTTTTCTGACTGATGCAGACGGTGGCTTTTAGACCCCAAAGCACTGTGCTGTAACATAATTACTCCTGTTCAGCTCTCCTGCTGGGAACAGTAGCTCTGGTGGAAGGCATTCCTGGGCAATGCTGCAGCCCCTCTCGATAGCACATGTGGGAAATCTGGGTGCACAGGTGACTGCAAAGCTCTCTGAGGGAAATCAACCTCATCCCAACACTCATTCACATAGCCCCTTGCTGCTCTAGGCCTAACTAGCAACAAGGAGCATGGATTGAGAACCACAGAACAATTGTCACATTAAAGAGCTGAATTATCCAAAGACACCTTAGTTGCTGATTAAGGTGGCTGGAAAAGAGCAGCATGTCAAGAAACACTGCACATAAAACTTCTGGAAATGTTGGATAACAGCTCTAATAATAGATGTTACTAGGAAAGCATGAGAAAACCCCTTGGTCAGGAAAGCTGTGTTTAGATCCCTGCTATCCACTCCGAACCCAGCTGCTGCCAAGATGATTTTGGCTGTCATGCTGTCCCAGGCTTGGACTATCTAAACAGACAACATGAATCAACCAAAGCAGCCTGGGAGGCTGAGAGAGCAGGGCTGGCCTTGGAAAACCCTGAGCTCTGAGCAAGCGGTGCCAGCCAAAGTTTTACCTCTTCTTTTGGTTCCATGGACAAGGAGGAAAAAGGCACCAAGCTGTGAGCTGGGCTGTGGTGGGGACACCCTTCTAGACTGGCCCTCCACTGCACTGCATTACTTACCAGCAACCTGTCTCAGCATGGAGAGAGCAAAAAATGCCTCCTGAGGCAGGGGGGCTTGCAGAGGTACCCGGGCACCAGCATGGGCAGACTGCACTGCCCACAGACACTGAGAGGAGGCTGCTGCAGGCCTTGATTACCCAAATACTTCCATGCCCTCTTTGAGGGGAGGAAGGTCTTCCCACACCGCCAGGGAAGGCAATCCTGGAGTGAAAAAACAAGTGAAAGCAAACAAACCATTTATATAAGGGAATGCTGGTTTGTTTGTTTACCTCACTGAAGGGCAGTAAATCTCTTATCACACTGTGTTCTGTGGCAAAAGACATAAAGGAAAAATCCCTAACATGATGAAGATGTTCACTTTTTCCACACAGGACCTGGATTTTACCCAAAAACTTTCTGGAGCAGAAGAGGTGGCCACTTGAATCAAAGTACCTTTGTGGGAGTCCCAGGTACAGAAGAGGTGGGGGATGCTGGGAAGGTCAGGACACATTTCTTCCCCAAACAGCGGCTGTTGGTCTCGATGTCTTCATAAGGGTTTTCCTTTGATGGTGGATCTGCAGCAAAGAGCCAAAGGCAAGAGATTGTAAGTGCAGAAAATCTCTGAGGTTTGCCATAAAAATCTGTTTGGGGATCTGCTGGTCTTCTCCCACTTCCCACATCAGACATAAAGACCTGTTCTCAAGCATTCCTGCAATTGCTTCATTCTCTCCATAGCCCTAGAAGTCCAGCTGCTTGCTGGGCAGTGTCCAAACCCTGACACAGACAAATGTAGCCATAGAAACGTATTATAGATACTACAGATGGAAAAGACTCTGTGAGCCCTCAAGTTCATTCTCCTGTCTCCAGAAGAGCTGTGATGTTCTCATGCACATTAGTTCATAACTGTATTTCCTTCTTTCCAGTCCTCTGCTTAGAGCTGCTCAAATGAAACTGTGAGCTAAAGCCTAGCATAAAGGTCCTCTCTCTGTTTAAGCACCACATTTAGGGGGACCCCTGCTCAACACTTAATTGGGGCTTAAGTGGTGCCCTGCTCTTGGGCTGACTGCAAAGGATTTAATCCACTCTCTGAACATGGGTATCTATCACACAATCCAGGATTTCAAACAAATCTATCGATCATGGAAACTTCAATTTCACACACTTTACTTTAGAAAGAGGGAAGGATGAAGCCACCCAAAGTCAGGATGCTCTTGCCCTGGAAGAGGATTGGGGGGAGGGGATGTGGGACACAACACACACCTCTGAAGTAGATGTAGGTTCCTTCCTTCCCAGTAATTCTGGAGATGAGGCACACAACTAATTTGAGTTTTAAACACCCAAAATCATATATAATGAACTTCTCATATCCCACTCTTCAGCAGTGCTGGGGACTGTAAGCCTAAGCGTGTTCAAAAAGAACACAACTCTGACAAAGCAGGTTGAGACATCTCCACCTGAGCATCTAAGAAACCACTGACAAAGGCTTAGCCCAAGCATCTGCACAGGCAAATGATGTGTTATGAGCCTTGTCTCTTCATTGCCCTCATTTCATGCCACATCCCAGTGGACAGCTGGGACTCGAAGCACCTGCCTTTCTCTTGCTGTCACATAATGCTTGGCTGAGAGTAAAGTCTGGGAGTCAGTGGTGCTGCAAGACACTGCAGCAGGAGCAGCAATGGCTGTGGGATCTGTCTAACCAGTGCACTCCCACCTGCCTGCCCAGCTGGGGCAGCAGCGCAGCTGAACTCTTGAGACAAGGACACAAACCCAAGTCTTTCCCAGCACTGTTCTCTGCACTGGCTGGTGACACCCAGTGCTCAAGAGGGGGATCCAAATTCACCATGCAGGAGAAGGCAGGCGGGTGTGACACCAGCAAAGCAAGGCTGCACTAACACTTGGTCAGCAAACATTCTCCTGTCCCTGAAACTGGCTCCACTTCCTAATTTCAATGGCCTCTTCAGTACTGAAAACATACTTCAGCTGTCATGCAGCTGGGAAGACTAGAGAAAAAAGAACAAGCTTGGGTTCTGTTGCCTGTCCCACCCTCAAACTGCTAAATAAGTCCAATTAGCTTCAGTCTAGAAGAAAGGACACCATGTCCCTCCTTTTTACAAATAAACCTAGTCATCCAGCTGCCAGCTTCCAATATTCCAGGTAAGCAATGGTGAACAGGGGAAAAAAGGGTGCATGAAGGAAATCTGTGTGACTTGCTGGGAAGTGGAACCATTATCCCACCAGCAGCCAAACCCCCCTAAGTCACACAAGTGTGTGCATGTGTGTGCTTGCACCTCCTGATGGACACATGTGACTGTCTGTGGGCCAGCAGCGGTGTCCTGTGGCTGAAGTCTTGGTTCCCCCTCCACTGGTGAGGTTTGCACAGGTTGTTTGTTTTGTGGATTAAACTTGTCTGTGGTCTTGTGAAAAACAAAACTGCAGCTTTTGATTTTGAGTTATCCCTGTCCACCCCTTCTCCCAAGCTTCCATGGTAACACCATCAGGATTGCAGGAACCAATTAAAGATCACTGACTCCAGGCAAAGCCTTAACATGCAGCAAGAAAACAAAAAACCAAACCTGCTCTGTTAGCTGACAATTACCCATAACCTTGTTTTCTTCAAATCTTTGCAATTAAAAGACAGAGGGGAGAGGAATTTCAGGCTGATATTTGAGTTCCCTGCACACTTGGGACACAGGCGTGTGCTTGTGTTTGAATAGATGGATTTGCCTTCACAGCCACTCTGTAATGCTATCCGTGTTATTCCAGCTGACAAGGTGACCCTTACTCAGTAGTTTCTGAGACCTCCCATCATGCCCCAATACAAAAAACCCACAGCAGCTGCTTAGACACTCCTTGTTCCTTTGGGCCCCCAAGTGAAGAGAAGGAAAAAAGCAAACACAAGGCCCTTAGCTCCACAAATGAGGCCAACAGCTTCAAAAATGTCAAAAAGAATGGATTGGACTTGCCTTGTCTGCCATCAGTCCCAAAGGAACACAATTCCTCTAAGAGTCCTTTCTCATCAACTATGATCAGATTTTATTCATATCAAAATAATAATGCCTGGCCTGCTCCTGGGAAAGTGCAGCTCCTCCCACGCTGAACAACACAGAGCACCTTTGTAGGATTACAGCTGCATGGCAAGAGCTGATGCAGCTATTCCCTTCCTAATCTGCTGAACTCAGCCAAGAGATTCATGCAGCACCAGCCTACAGCTACTAAAACTCATTAAGGCTTTTTCAAGAGGGACACTTCTATTCTATGTTCCATCAAAGGCCACCTAACTCACAATATTAAAAAACACTATATTCATGGAGAGAGTTACAGGAAATAATCTTCAAAATGGCATTGATATGACACTGAAGTTAGAGAACTAAATGAAACTCAATTTCAAAGACTGTGGGACTTAGATTCTTAATTGCAATGGTACCTGAAGCCATACACAGTCCTATTCCTGAGCTGTGGAACTGACTTCAAGGCTATGTTTTCAGACTGTTCAGACTGACAAAATCACCACGATGGACAGATCAGAGCTGTGAGAATTAATCCACAGGACGAAAGGAAGGCAAAGGAGAGACGCCAGCAGAAAATAAAAGCTGCTTCCCATATGCCTCAGGTTTGTCTTTGAAGCTGATGAGCTTTGAAGTACCCCATCCATTTTTCTTATTACTTGCCAATAATATGTGCAAAATGTGTCCTGGTTTACATTTGGATAATAAACATACTTTATTCAGCACCTCTGCTGAATGCCTGTTGACCACGAGTCCCTGTTACTCAGGACTAGCAGTCAGCTCCCTTCCTTGGCCACAGTTCCTACCCAGGATGTCTTCATAGACGTTCTCCTCAGATAAAGTGCGTGTGAGGGCCAGCTTGGTCTGCGCGTACCAATCCACCCGGCCATTCTCGGATGATGACTGCAGCAGGTCTTCAAACTCATACGATTTCCTGCACAACAGAGAGGGGAGGAGGAGCAGAGAGGAGACTGATGCAGTTAACCAGCATTTATAACCAAATTACAGCTAATTCACTTCTCCAAAGTGCCACACAGCTGGCAAAGTAAGTTACTGAGAACATTTCACAGCCTCATCTCATATAAAGCATGAAAAAGCAACACTGAGATTGGCTGGTTTTATCAGCCACGCAAATAAAGGCATTTGGGGGTGCCATAGATAATCTGGGTTGTCATGGCAATAGCACACTGTGAAGATGCAAGTGTTAAAAGGCACATCCTGGAACACTGCACAGAACCTTAGGACATGAGAGGTCCCATTTACAGACAGATACCGCCCTCAAAAGGCATAAGAGGGCCCCAAAATCAGCTCTCTGAGCAGCACAGGAAAACAAAACTTGCTTGCAGAACAGTAGAAAGTAAAACCGTGCCTTTCATGAGCAAACCTAGCAAGTTGATTTCCTTTCTGCAACTGAGCCAGGAATTTTTAAGTGACAATTTATCCAGAGGGCATTAGAAAAGCCGTATATTTTATGTTCCCCACCCCAAAAATGTGTGACAATCATGTGGGAGGGGATAAAAGGCAAGCAAGCACTCCGGAAGAATATATATGCATCAGATTCACTGAGGTTTACTATGGACAGTGAAAATGCTGCAGCAGAGATTAGAGATTGTCATCGCAAACCCTGTTCCAGACCAGCTGTGGTCATTTTGTAATTAAATAGTTTCTGCTAAGAAAACCAAAACAAAACCCCAAACCCTTCAATTTTAGGCTTGAAGGTTAAGCCATGTAAATACAGTGACCTTATATCTGCCATGACTTATTCCTCCACAGTTACCCTGCGGAGTTGTGCTGGCCACTCATACATTCTCGGAGAGATGCTGAGTGCTGGTTATGCTGGAGATTCTGAGCAAAAAGGGAAGATTTGTCTCTCTCAGAGAAAGATGGGAAGGTGGACTCCACCATGAAGACCAACAGCTTCACGAAACACAGCCCAAATACCTGTGGTCAGCGTTGTTCTTGTGCTTCCCGCTCCAGAGCCTTCTGCTGACAGCTGATGGGGGAGGAGACGAGGGCAGAGGAGGGGGAGGAATGGATGGCAGAGGGGGTAAGTTTCTTTTATTCCTAACTGCTGGCACCCAGTCCTCTTCCCCCTCATGTTTGAAAGTCCGCCGAGGCTTGGGCAGGGGGTTGATGAAGGGCTTCTTCTCTGGCACCCCTGGCTCTGTGTACACATTCTCCACCGTGCAGTGCTTGGATTTCACATGAGAAGATCTTATCTCTTCTAGAGTCCCAAAAATTGGCTCACTGATTTCAGAGTCCACGCCAAGAAGCCTTTTGTTGAGCTCAGCCCCACATGTGCCCTCATGGCCCTCGGGAGTGGTGTGCCCTTGTGCTGCCTTCTCCTGCAAGCACTGTGGGGAATAGTAAGTACCAGGCAACTGCGGCTGCAGCTCTGCTGAGCCATCTTTCAAAGCCTGCTCTAGCTTCTTGACCTGACTAAGCACTGAAAGATTCTCCTTCTGGACCTCCCACTTCCCACCTTTCACCTCCTTGCATTTTCCAGGGCTGAACTCCACTTCCTCATCCTTCGGCGCTTCCCCCTTTCGCTCTGCTGCTTGCCCTGTGCCTTTCTGAGTTCCTGCTTTCCGCTCATTCTCTTTGCCTGCCCCTTTGCACTCCAGCTCCCAGCTCGTAAGTCTCTTGGTCTCCACTTTCCGAGTCACCAGTGCTTCCCCACTCATCTTCTCAGTTACACAAGGCATCTTGTGCTCCTCTTTAACCCCCGGCTCCTCCTCTCTGCGAGGAGCAGACTGCGTTTCCTTTTTCCCTTCCCATTCTGAAATTTTGTCCTTGATGCTGAAGGACTTATTCCTCAAGCCAATTTTTCCAGGTGACCGTATATTCTGAGTGCCTCCTATCTGTCTCTTGATGATTTTATTGTTTTCTTTGACATTCAGATCCACAGATGGGTCACTGATGATCATTTTAGGACTAAGCATGTTCTGCTGAAAGCAGTCGAGCCTTGGATCCAGCATCAAGTTCTCCAAGGCTCCCAGTGGGTTCTTCACCACAGGCGAAACTGGTTCCGCTTCGGGTGTTAAACCCAGGGCAACAGAGGAATCTTCAGAACATTTCTCACCCAAAAATCCACACAAAGGTCTTTCTAATTCCTTCACAGCTGCTGTACTGTTTTTATCTGCAAGCTTGATCCTGCATATCAAAGACAAAAAGGGAAGAAACATTCACAGCCATTGCTCATCCTCAGTTTAATTCATCAGCTCCTCAAGTTTTACTCATAAAGCTGATGGCAGAGGATGCTCAAATCAAGCACTTGACATGGGCTTAGAGGGGAGGATGCTCAGGTAAAGCTCCTTCTAGCGAGAACATACTGCCCTTCTCTCACTAAAACTAAGACGAGGTTTGAAATGGAGCCTTTCTCTGTGGCAGAAGTAGGTTGCAGGTGAGAGAGGTATTTTTTGTACATCAGATATGCTGATCCCAATGAGAGGTTCACCAACGTGTGTGTGTAGAAGTGCAGCAGAGTTTTTGGACATCATGAGGCATTAAGCAAACATGAAGTGGACCACTTGCAAACAGCAGCAAAATTACTGCTGTTACACAGAGGAGAAAGCATATGGTACAGCTGGCATTCCTCCAGTGCCTGCTCAGAGGATCTCCCTCAGTCCATCCTAATGTTCCCCAAGTGCATATTGATGCCCAAAGACTGCACTTTTATTATTCCATTTCTATGGGCTCTACCATCGCAGTCCACACGTGGGCTTAGGCTCCCATGCACCCAGGCACACTCCCATAGCAGAGAGATTCAACATTCTCAGATTAAACACCTTCACTGTTTGGGTCCAAAGTGCAACAAAAACCCCAAATATATTTAGTCTAGGGATTTCCAAGTGTGTGATATCACAGTATCAGTACTGTGGTATTTTATCAATATCCAGCTGAACAGGCAGTTACTACAACACAAAATGTTTCTGACCTGAAGTACTTGGCCATGTCTTTGAGGTTTGCCTGGGAAAGAGCACCAGGACAACAAAAGGTAATTACTGGGATGCAAACCCATATCATTAGTCCCATTTAACCACAATTCCAACACTAAGATTCAACTTGGGAAATTGTCCCATTAACTAAAATGTGTCAATTGTGCCTCTTCCAGAACTTAGCAGTCTTTTAAGAGCATCCATGGGGATACCCTGTGTGCTGGCAGGCTTGGAACTTTGTCCTGAAGCTGAGCAATGCTGGCAGCCATTTCAGACTTGGTTGTGGTGCAAATTGAGTCTGGGACAGGTTTCTGAGTGGAAACAGGACCTGAGCCAGACCTGTTCTTCCTTAGACTCACAGATATTTAAACCCTGGCTGTGACAGTGACATTGTGCTTTGGTTAAGAGCTAGCACTGTGAACACCAAGGTCTTTCCCAAGATGGGCTTAACAGTGCCAGTGGTGGTTGGACCTCAGATTAGAAGCCACCCTGCAATGGGTGGGGACAGTGGGGCTTGTCTGAGGAGTCCCCAGGGATGAAGATTTCAAGTGCAGGCGGGGCAAACACTAACAGAGATATCATCAGCACAAATGGTCTTGCGTTGGGGCAGACCTTTTCCAGCACTATGAGTCTGGAATACTGGAAGTCTGACTGAATGATGTAATACACAGAATCACAAGATGGGACCTATGGAGTGAGTTTTAATGTGGGAGGAGAGAGGGACAGTGCCCAGCAGAGGGAAGGTTTCATTCCTCTGGTTTTCTTTGTGTTGGGGATAATAAACACTGGCACTGGAACATGGAAAGCTCTCACCTCTCAACAGACTTGCAGACAGCACCCCCAGACTTGCTGCTCACATCGGCCGCCTTGCTTGCTGTCATCATGTCAGCACACAGCAGGGCAGCAGGTCACCTGTGGACAGACACAAGGAAGAAGCATTGCTCTCTGCTCAGCATCCTTCTCTTTTCCTTCTACACACACACACGTTTCTCCTTGAAATCCAGGAGAGGAGCTGAAGCAAGACATGACAGCTTTCTGATGACAGTCCAGGCTACCTCCCCTGCAAAATGGGAAGAAGGGTGATAGCATTACCCCTCAGAAGCCCAGTGAGGACTTGACAGGTTTTGAGGGCAAAAATTGTCTTTAATTCAGCATCAATTGCTGCACCTTGACTTAAATATGGAGCACATTTCAAGAAGGCTTTTATTGTTGTCAAAATCTCAGCAGATTTAGGGTTTTTTCCCCCCCTTGCAGAAGACTAAAACAAAAACCATTTTAAAACAACCTGTGTTAAGGCCACATGTCTGAAGTGGTTGCTGGGCATATAACACTGTCACAACATTTGCAGCTTGGGACAGAAAACATTTTAGCCTGAAGAGACACTGCACTGCAGCCACTGGCCTTCTCTCTGGTGGGCCATGTTAGCCTGCTACTGATCTCATTTCAGAGGACAACTCCTCGTGGGGATAAGATAAATCATTCACAAAAATGAGTCATTCTGTTTGCCTCATGATTTCTAGCACTCATGGAATGACTGTCCCTCTCTTTGAGTGCCACTGTTATCTGGTCAATGCAACAGACTCCATCTCCATTTTATTGCACTGCAATGCTCTTTTTTGTTAAACAGAAAATAGAGCTATTCTGTTACTCTGCAGCACCATCTCTGCTCACTTAAAAGGGTGGTCTGCCTGCTCTAAAGCATTGCAATGACACCAGGCTCACCATCTTATAGGCAATACTTGGAAAAGGCTCTCAGATCTGTCCACTGGCTGGTCTGCCAGATGCTGCCTCACCATGCCCGGCATTTGAAAAAACCAAGTGCCTCTTGTCATTAAAAAAAATATAGCCCACCACACCAGAAACAGCAGAGAACAAAAGGATCTCTCGTTTCCACTGTTCAAGTTTTTGGGCAGAGAAAGGAAAAAAGGGGGTGGGGGGAAATCAGTTTTGTTTGTTCACAGTTTTCTTTCCCTCCTTTTATTCCATACTGGCAATGTTCCTGAGGCGAGGAGTGAACTCTGGGTCAACTCAATGTGTACACACTCGGGGCAGCTCATTGCTAACCATTTAGCAGACTCTTTTCCCAGACAATAAACCCCCTTGGCTTCTCTCTCTCATTAGTAACTGGAACAAACACCCACTTCACTTCTAGACACAGAGCAGCCTTGCAACACTGTCAAGAAAATTTACCAGCCCAAGGAACAAAATCTATTCATCTATCCGTTAACTGTTATGGATCGAAAATAATGAAAAACTAATGATACTTGTGGCCTTGGCCAAAGAATGACTCACCCAGACAGCCAAAGCAGATTCCTGCAAAGCTGCAACAGAGTCTGCTCTGCACTTTACAACACCCCTAGAGCAGGGACAGTCTCTTCTCTCAGCACTCATGTGGTGCCTTGCAGCTCCTCATCACTGCCATTCGCAGTAAGAAAAACAACATTTCTTGTGTCCACACACACAATCCCTGTGGCTCTGCTGAAACATCGAATATTTGCTGGGGATGCACTCCTCTGCCTTCATAACATCACTCAGTTTCCCCATGAGGAAACTCCATCTCTCAGCCTTTCACAACACCCCCCTAACAAACACTGCCTTGAAAATGGACATCAGGGTACAAGCAGATGTGTGCTGATGCTCAGCACAGCCAGCTCCCTGATGGGCCCCCTGTGGGACAGGCCGAAAAGAAGAGGATGCAGAATAAGAGGGGCACTTGTTTCCTCATCTGTGCTGGATAGGACAGACTCCATCAGCTTTGGTTTGCAGAAGTGAGCCACAAAACAGCTGCTGAGTGCTGCAAGAGTCTTGTGGGAAAGGAGCACCACTGCAAGTAGCAGATCAGCATGACTTGGAACCAAGGGCACAGGGAAGTCTGTCCCAGGCACAAGGGTGGCTGGAGTAACCAAAGGAACACACTCACACTAGGCAGATTAAAGAGTGGTCCAGGAGCTTCCAAAGCTGTGACAACAGCCAGGTACCTACTGACACCCTCACTGACAACACTCACTGCTTAGGGAGTAAAGTCATCCCTAGGAGATACATGGGTGGCTGCACCTTCCCTCTGGGTAGCAGGGCACACATGGTGCCCTCAGCATCACCTACAGGATTACTGCAGCACATTAGCTGGTTCTGCTCAAAAGAGTAAATATTTATCCAAACACATTGGAAGACACATGAGGGGAAAATGAGACACCTCTGGAATGAAACAGCAGAAAATAATAAGGTATCTCTCAATAAGTCCAACAGTCAAATAATTTCCTGGGGCCAAGCATCAGCCCAAATGAGCTTCAGAGGTGATATGATCATCTCTTCCAATAATAAGATAACTAGAAATAACTTGCAGGCCTGACCCACAGGCATTGCCAACACGTGACCAGAGGAATTGTGATGGCAATGATGGAAAATTGCCTCCAGTAGACAGAGAATATCTACTTTTGTTTTCCAAGTTTTGGCTCCACAAGGCACCCAGAGTTAACATGACAGTTCATTGTGAAGGGCAAAGGGAACTCTTGTTCCTCCTGACTGCCCACATCTCTCCTACAATCAACTACACGCTACCCTGTGTGCTGGCTCAGGCTCTTTGGAGCATCTCTGTGACCTGCTACAGCTCACTGAAAGTTTTTGACAAAGCAGCACATGGAAGGGGCCCAACACAAACCCAATCTGTTACAAGGGAGGTAATGAGGTTGTGTGGACAGCAGGCAAAGAGATGGAGGGCAGTGGGGAGGGAGCACGAGTGTGTGTGTAAGGCCAGGGAAGGGCGACCTGCCAGAGGCTGAGAAGTGTTACCTGAAATGCTTTGCTTTCCTGCCTCATGAGCAATGTGACCAGGGCCCCACAAACTGCCCAGAAGAAACAAGCAGGGCTGAGTTCAGTTAGTAGGAGACCCGACAAGGACATACACACATCCATCAAGCTGGTACTCCTTGATGGTTGCTGCTTTCTCTAAAAACCACACCAGAACTTTCTACCAGCAATGGGAGGCACGGCCCCAGAGCAACCTGAGCCTGAGACCATTGCACCTGGCATGTACATCCTGGAGCGGGACATCAAGGCCATAAAAGGGGAGAGAAGATACTGAGCCCCATTTGGAGAACCTTGCCACTGCAATTTATTCAGTAATCCCTGCCATTGTTTGGGGGAACAAAGCAGTCATCTGACAGCGTTTCAAAATTAAACTGGGAAAGGAAGGACAGGGGAGGAGGCAGGAGGAAAGAGGGAGGGGAGGGAGCTCTCAAACCTGTTGGCTGGACCCTGGGAAGGATGTGAAGTCTCCCAGCGTATCTCCCACATGCACCCGGCCTCGCAATTCCCAGGGCCATGTGACTGGGGCTTCCTGCTACCAAGTGAAGGGAGACCTACCCCGACCTCTCTCTTCCAAACAGAGTTCCTGCCTGCTTTGTATTCGCAAAGAGGCGTTTGTTTACTGATCTATCACTGGCATGCAGGAAACAGCCTTGACATGAGCTGTAGTCATCTGTCTCCAGCAATAGCTGTTTGGCTTTCTTCTAATTTAAGTTTTCCTTCTGCCCCCCCCCCCCCCCCCCCCCCAGTGCCCTCTTCCCCACTTCCGATCCAAACGCTTTCGGAGTACACACATCTGGTTCAGGGCACTGGATACTACGCGATGTTTCCAGAGCAACCAGTGCATAAAAAAGAGGCATGCTCCCACCCTCAAAGGGCAGAGAAGGCTTCCAGAGGAACACCCCCAGGGAGAGGAAGACGCCAGCTTTGCCCACTGCACTTGGTGCAGCCATCAGATGATGACAAAAGCCAGGGGAGCGCAAACGCCCTGCAGTCCATATCCCCAGAAATGCACACAGCCAGCACACAGGCCATACACGGAGAGCCTTGTCTCTGAGAAGGTCAGGCAGTGATGGCAGCAAGCCTCCCAGGCCTCCCTTCTTTGCCATTTTGTTCGTGGGGAATAAACCAAGCATACCTCGAAGGTATGTGGTTTGGGGACGGGTATTACCCTTGCTGCGTGCTGGAGGCCATACCTCAACGTTTCCTTTGCTCTGTTTACCCTGCACCTCAAAAACTTCATCCACATCCACAAGCGAATGCCAGACACAATTCTGGTGCATATGAACAGCAAGGCTTCACAGCACCAGGAGCAACCTGCAGGTGGTCCAACTCTGCTCTAAGAAGGAAAAAAGACATGTTGTCTTTCTCCTTGGTGCTCACAAAAACTGAGTAACTCCGAGCAGCCTTCAAGTAATGCCTCCCTGCTCCAGTGCTTTACAGAACAAAGGTGCAGCACAGACAGCAACAAGGAGGCAACAATATATAACATATATATATATATATATATATATAAAGAACAGGAAGGATGCCAAGAAGACAAAACACTAACAGGAAAAACATGAGTAAGGGGAAGCCAACAGTTAAAGCCTTCAAGGCTCCCTCCCCCAGCCCTTGCTCTGTTTGGAGCCTGTTTTCCTTTGGGGGAAGAAGCAGGCATGAGGATGCGTGCCTGGGCTCACACACACACACAGCTACTGCGTGGGCCCCGTGCACAGCCCCAGCACCGGGCAGTGTCCGTGTTCCCAGCACAAACACGCTGCCTTCCTGAGGTCACTGGCAGAGTGTAACCTCAGGGAGCGAGTCCCTGCACAGCACGGAGGACATGAGCCAGGCAGGGATGCAGCCAGAGCTGAGAAGGGCAACAGGACCCAGGAGAGGCTCCCTTGGTGAAACAAGATGCTTCCATGGGGGAGTCACTGACTTGAGGTGCCCAACAACAACGCAGCAGCAAGGCGAGGGTTTTCTCAGACTTGAGCTCCACAACACGTGCCACGAGCCTTTCCTAGCTGACGGCCCGAACAGCTTCTCTTCAGGCAACTTACACAAAGTCCACTTCTTTCCTCTCCTGGTCAGCCCTGCAGATGGGCCACCTCCACAGCAACAGGGATTCTCAGTGCATCCAGTGAAAGGATGAATCAGCTTACTCATGAGGAAAAACCCTTCTACCAAGAGGGTGACCAAGACCAGAGGGATTGTGGAGGCTCTGCCCTTGGAGATACCCAGTACCCAACTGGACAATGTCCCAAACAAGCTGCTCTACATGACTGCACTCTGAGCATGGGGCTGTACTTGCCATCTCCCACCTCAGCTACTCTGCCATCCTGTACTGGGCATGGTTAGTTTAGGGCAAGGTTTAAGGCAAAAGAGGACCTCTTTGCAGACACTGATTGCCTGGCTATGCGAATCTCATGAAGACTGAAGACACAAACAGCAGGATTGTTCAGTTCATCACACTTGTAATGGGATCCTAACTGTAGGTAATTCTAGATAATCAGGACCAAGTCATTTGTTAAAGAGAAAAAAGCAGGATAAACTTATGCAAACATATTGATGAATGACCAGTGACTGGGAAGTGACATACTCCTACAGTATCTTTTGGAGCCAAATCCCACACAGCCTCCTACTCCCCTCACCCCACTCTGTCCTAGCTTTTCCCTTTGATCTATCATATCTTACACCACAGGCCTTACAAGGGGGTCAGGAGAACCCCATGTGTCAAAACAAGCTGTATTTTCAAAAACCCCAAGTGGAACCGATGTACCACAACCTCTGTCTCTGTGCAAGCCCCCCCAGGCCAGGGGAACAATGCTGCAATGCGAGGAATGCGGGAACTCACCCGTGCCCAGCCTGCGTGCAGAAGAGCTGTGCTGAATGTTTGTTATGCCATGCCTTTAATTCTATGATATAATTCACTCTACTGACCTTCTCCTTCTCTAAGCACACAGAACCAACTCTGCCTGCTTACATGTCTTTAATCTGACTGAAAGGATTACTACAGTTCAAGGGCTTGCCCTGCTCCTCCCTTGGCTGCCAGCAAGGTGGTCTCATCCCTGCCCTTTGTGCCTGATCACATCTGATGGTTGCCATTGACTAAAGGTGTGTCTACTTTTTTCCTCCCTTCTTGCTTTTGCTGTATATCAGCTCCAATGCTTGTAAAGCCCTTTCAAGCTAGGATAGGCTTACAAGCTGCCTGGTTCACTAAAACCAGCAAAGAAATAAAAGGCAGGGGAAGCAAAAAGTTTTCTACTCAGAAAGCAACATCAGTCACCTGTCAGGGAAAACCTGATGAGCACTGAAGCACATGGAAGGAATCATAGAATGATTTGGGCTGGAAGGGGCCTTAAAGATCATTGAATTCCAATCCCCCTTGCCAGGGCTGGCAACAAGACTCTGCTTGTAAAGAAGTTAACCCACAGAAATGAGAGGAGGGAGCTAGCAGGCCCTGCTGTGGGCAATATTATGAGGTCACCCCAGGTCTCAACTTCATCCCGAGACAATCCTTATTCTGTAGTAAAGCAGATGGACCCTTGAGAAACTACTCTCACCTCTTGTCCATCACTTCCCTCCACCAGCCATTTGCTGAAGGTTGTAGGTCAAGCTCCCCAGGGACATCACCAGCATCACCTGCCTGACACAGGGAGCTGGAAGGACAGCACATCTGGTAACAAGGTAGCTATAAAAACCTCTGCTGACCATGTGCCAGCTGAAACTCTCTTCCCACAGAGCCCCGGAAAAATTAGGATAGAGATGATTGAGGAATGGCAAAGGACAAATTCCTGATCCAAACTGCACTTCTGTTTCAAAGCATAGGATAAGTTTTAGCAAAAGAAAAGCCTGATGTTCTTTTTAAACACAGGAGAAGTAGCAACAATTTTCTCCCCAGGCTCCACGCTGAAACAGCTGAACCATTTTGGCTGAAGGCTTTCAAAAGTAATTCAGCCAGAGGCAATGCTCAGCATGGAAAAGTGCAGACTGAAATAAAAATAAAATCTTGACCTGAAGAGAGTAACCAAAAACAAGGTCTCACAATGTGAATTGTCTTCTGTTAAAGGTGGGGCTCGTTGCACCCACTATTATTAAGCTTGTCCCACATTTCCCATTGTCTTATTTTCTCTTTGTTCTTCCCTCGAAACTCATAACAAACAGAAAAAAAACCATCTCAAAAGGTATTTGACAACTCTTCAGTTTCCTTCGGCAGACACACCCTCAGCTGAAAAACGCATCATTTTCAGGGTTAGCTGTGGGATGTTACATGACCCTGTCAAAAGAAGCAGAAACACTCATTTTCTAATTCACTGCTCCCAGTCACAGATTTAGTCCTGCATGCACAGAAGGTAAATACTGCCATTCATCCTGGTTTGTACGACTTTGCTTAGAGACATGATGAGCCTTCAGTCCTGCAGGTAGGTTAACAAATAGTAAGAAAAAATTCACATGGAAAGGAAGAGAATGATTCGGTATTTTCCAATCTGGCTGCTAAAATGACTGCAATGCTTAGTGCAATTCTGTGTTTCAGGCTATGCTTTATACAAGGAAGTAATGAAAAAAGATTGCAAAACCCTGTAATTCCAGATGAGGAGACCAAGACCCTGAGAAGTGAGGGCAGGAGTCGAGGACAACTCTTCTGGGACAGCTCCTGGCATTACTAGATCATCTCCCTGTGCTTAAGGCCTTGTGTTAGCTCATGTGTGCACACAATGGGGTTGCTCATCCCCTTTGAAGGGCTGATAGTATTTGTTTTTGCTTTGGAGCCTAATAAATGAAAATTCAGTTACCCGAAGTCAAGGCTGAAGAAGACACTGGTGGTGTATTCCTGCTTGCTGATTACATCAGTGGAGATGGTGATCCATACCTGGTTTGTTTGGCTTTGAAACTACCCACAGAGAAGACGACTGTAGTCAATACAGAATAAAACAAAAGAAATATGGCCCAGATTCACACAAGCACACATCTGCCAGCAGAATCATCTATCAGCCACATGGAGAGACAGGATTCCAGCAGATGCAGTGGAACTGGCTTCAGGCCCCAACAAAGTCAAAAATAAGTTGGCAAATACTCATTTCTACCAGTGTAGCTAACTGATGTAGGTGCTTTTCCCTTCTCTAATAGGAATGCTGTGTTACAAACATACGAGTCCTACAACACCAGTAAATCACCTCTAATGTAGAAGAATTGGAAAGAATTCAGGGTTATTATGCTTACAAGAAACCCAAACATTTGACAGCATAGGAAACAACCTGTCACTAAAAAATAGTGTTCAGCTCATGAACCACACTGGAATTCATTTTTGATGTGGTGAGATAATCTCTGCTATTCTAACATAAATGGGACCCAAAGAGGTCCATTCGAGAGCAACTCCGTAAAGAGTTTCCTGGCAGGAAGACAAATTGTCTCACGTTCAGAAAGGAAATGAGAGCATTAAAATGAAGAACCTCAACTTCTTCCAAAATAAGTTATCATCAGGGAGACAAATGGAGCCTCAGCAAATCTCTCCTTCGGTGGCCTTCACCCTGCAGGATGCTGACTCTTGTCCCTCCTGGTGAGGATTTAGCACACAGCTTCCTGAAGTGTCCATCACCACAACCTTGGGGCACCATCTGCGTGCTCCATGAGACCTTCCTGTACCCGCTCCAAGTCCATGACCTCCCACCACAGTCTGTCTCTATCAAGCATCACCTTCTGAGCTCAAGCAAAAAGTCACCCACAGATTGCTTTTCAGTTCAGGAGACCCCGCTTCCCTCTGGCTTGTTCAACCTCCTCTTTGCTCCCCCTCACTCTCCCACGTATCTTGGCCATCACAAAGGCAGAAGCTGTTTATTGCAGATCTTATTCTTTATGGAACTCTTCCAACCACAGTACAGCACATCATCCCCTCGCTCAGCCTTCCTGAGCAGAGAGCAGGGCCAGGCAGCACGTGAGCTGCCCAAAATTTAGCCATCACGAGGAGGAAACTTGCTCAGCTCCAAGGAGGAATAAACCTCTGCAAAGAAGGCTTGCATTTATTTATTTTTCCAGGAGGAAGGCTGCTGTCGGTGGGTGTGTGCGTGCATGTGTGCGTGTGTTTGTGTCAGGACAATGGGGAAAAGGACAGTGGAGCGGAGCTGCCAGGAAACAGTCGGCCATCTGCCCGTGCAGAGAGCAGTTTTTCCTTTCCTTTTGTATTGAGAGGAATGCAGCTGAGAGCCGCCATCCGCCCGTGCTGGGAGGAAATCTGAGCGACTTTGCTTTGCCAGGGAGAGGAAGCGTGGGGGAGGGAGCCAGCCCGGTCCCTGTGGTTAAGCGGTCATTGCACTCGTGGCCAATAAAAGCGGGGAAAAAAAGTCCTACCAAAACCCCCAAATCCTAGGGAAAAATCGCTCTTCCTCCTCCACCCTTTCACATGCGGTTTGATACTTTCTCCCTCGCAGGGTGATCCCGAGCACAGGAAGCGCTGAGGCGGCCCGGCAGAGGAGGGGGTTTGGTGGGCAATGGCCTGGGGAAACCAGCACAAAGCAGCCCGGACAAGAAACCAACAGAGAGAAAATCAACTCACATCACCGCGTTGCTCGTCTGCCCACACCCTCTCTGTAACCAGGAATTTGGCAACCTGAGCACAAAACAACGTGAGGAACGACCCTTTGCTCTTAAAAGGCTCCCCAACCCCAGCAGAACCCCAGCAGACAAGGGCAGAGAATAAGGAGCAAGTCTGATGCAGATAACCATCCCTACATTCTGCCCCAGGGCTTCAATACAACCTCTGATCATGAAACTTTGTAAGAGAGGGGAGAAAAGATCTGATCTCCTGGTACTGTCAGGCAAAAATGCTGGCAAAACATCATGATGGCTTGGTGGCATGTTCTTCTGCCACTTTCTGTGGTAGAAAAGCCCCAGGGCAAGAAATAAATAAAATAGAAAACTGTAAGATTTTCAAAAGTGACTACACGACTTTGAAGTTTAAGACCCATTTTCACAACCAAGGATCAGATTTTTTTTTAAACAAACCTTCCTACTAGGCTTGCACTTACACTTGCAATTCCATCTCCTTATTTTAACTCCCAAGTAAGTCCCAGCTTTGACTGAATTAGCTCCACATTGTATTCATGTGGCGCTTAGGGACATGGTGTGGTGGCGGACTTGGCAGTGTTAGGTTAGTGGTTGGACTCTGTGATCTTGGAGGTCCCTGCCAACCTAAATGGTTCTGTGACTGTAGAAGTAGCTAACATTTTCAAAGAATTTTAAGCACACATTCCTTTTTCACTGACTGCAACAGGAGAGAGATCTAGGTATGGCTGGGGAAATCCAGAGCACATCTCTCCGCACCTTCGTAAACTCTGGTGCTTACCAGGCGCCAGATCCAGCTCCACATAGCTGGCAGAGCCTGCTAATGTGGGAGATGCCTCAGATAACAGATCACAGTCCTGAAAAGGGAACTTCCAGAAAAAAGAATTAATCTATATATGTCTAAAGAGCTTCCTCATATCTGGCAGCTTGGAGGACAGACTGACAAACCTAAACCTAAGCGTGTCCAGGTCAGATCTGAACTGAGACCTGTGTGCCCGCTCCCTTTCAGAGACATGACTCAGGTTTCCACATTCTGTTGTGACTTTTTAATCTTTTTTTTCCTCATAAAAACAAAACCATTGGTGTAGCACAGTGTGTGACCTGAAGCAAATTCCTTGGCTGTTTCTCTCTTGGGGGATGAGAGAAGATGAGAGGGAACACAGAGACTTGATATAAGGAAAAAATTTTTTTCATTATGAGGATAAAAGAGCTCTTTTCACCATGAGGAAAAGAGAGCTCTGGAACAGCCCTGCTGTCTCCATTACTGGAGGTTTTCAAGAGCCAACCAAAGCCCTTAGTAACCTGGTCTGAGCTCAGACCTGAGAAGGAGGCTGGAGTACAGGCCTCCTGTAATCCCTCCAAATCTGGATTATCCTATGTTAACATGTCATGTATTACTGTAAAAGTGAGTAATCACTCTCATTTTCTCTGTGGAAAATAACAACAAAAAAATCCCTTTCAAAACATTATTACTAGACATTTTCCTCCCCAAGTAATATTTTTTTGCCTTCCTCCAACTGATCAGCAAGGAGGCAGTAAAAAATGGCTGCCAAAACAAGACACATAATTATGCTATCCCTAACACATTTCCACTGTCTTTTGTCCCTAGTCATTTTGCAGTGCCTAACAAACTCCAACAGCTCCATGGAAGCTATTAGGGAGGCCATGAATCTACCAATAATGCTGCCTTGGCAGCAAATACTGATGAATGCTATAAATTTTCACTATTAGAAGAGGAAAATGTTTTCTTCCGAAGTTCATTCCACTTTCAGAGAGATCAAGGTACAATTTCTTGAAAAGCTTAAAGTTACTTCATAACTAAATTAAAAACCAACCAACCCACCAACTACAAAACAAAAGTGAGAAATACTGAAAGCACTTATTTGGGAGATTTGGTTTTTTCCTTTGCTGAAGTGTTCCTTTGGGCTTCTTGCAGCAGAAAACCTAGAAACTGGAGAGTTATCAAACAAGAACATATTGTTCACTGCTCTCTTCCAAGGCGCGTGCTAAAGCCAATACATACATAAAGGACTTGAGTTTCCATTGTTTACTTTCTTTCACATACATCACACTGCTGGATAACGGAGCAAAAACAGAGCACTCATGCACAATTGTCTCCATCAGCCCTTATCTCACAACTGAAGCAGAGCTATTTGTACACAAGCTTCCAACCCAGGGAATGTGCATCCAAGTTTTGTATTCCAGGGTAACCACTAGGGCATACTCCACCCAAGATGTTTGGATGTGCTGAACTGGGCCCTGATACTGTTTATTGTGCACAGAAAAACCTCATTACTACAAAGCAGTCAGCACTGACTGCCTTTCACAAGAGCCCTTTTTACAGGAACAAAATATCAAAGTAGGAGTCTTCTGGAGTTAAACCCTTTGCAGAAGCCCTGTCCGCTGAACTATTCAATAAACATCATCTCCTTTCATCTTAAATGCTTATAAAGATGCCATTTCCAGTACAATGCAAGGGGAAATCCCAGCTGCACTGAAGGTGACTGCAATGATTATGGTGTGGCTTTCATTTCACCCTCCACATTCACCTCATTTCTGCTCATCCCCAACACACATGTACCTACAGAAACACAAGCAGAGCCCCCTCTGCTCAAGTCCATAAAACCTCTTTGGATAAGATGGGACAACTCTTACAGGTTCTCATGTGATGTTAGAAGAATGCAAAGGTTTCCTGCACAGCAAGAGATGAGGTCTCCCACAGCAGAGGGCCAGCACTAGGGTGACCCACCTGGTATAACACCCTGATGACTTGCAAGCTGCTCTGTGAAATTCCCATCCCCAGTGTTCCAAAAGCATCAGCGTTACACATTCAGCTTTGAAGATCTGGCTCAGGAAAGAGGCTGTCTATCAATGGGTTTCCCCCCCCAGTAAAAGATGGTGACTGCAGCAAATGCACATTTTCCATACATTAAATACTCTATGAGCAGTTAGAGCATGGAATGCTTTAGGTTGGAAGGCACCTTAAGGGCCATCTGGTTCCAATCCCTCTGCCATGGACAGGGACAACTTTCACTAGATCAGGCTGCTTAAAGCCCCATCCAGCCTGGCCTTGAACCTTTCCAGGGACGGGGCATCCACAACATCCAGGGACACGGCATCCCGTTGCAGTGCCTCACCACTCTCACAATAAAGAATTTCCTCCGAATGTTTAATCTAAATCTTCCCTCTTTTAGATTATACTTTTTTAGGTATTCCTCACCAGAACCACGTTCTTTATACAAAGGTAGAAGCTGCCCAACATTGCCTCAGTTATCGGCAGTTGAACACAATGGATGTTTTGGTAACAACTGTATTTTATTTACTGAAAAGAGAATGTCTACCAACATAACTGGAAAACTAAACCTAAACTTGATCTTTCAGGGGAAATTCCCCAAACATTTTCTTCCACTAGAAGAGGAACAAGAAGAGCTTATGTAATGCTATACTTGATTTACTTCTGGGTTGGTAAGAAAAAATGTTTGGCATTCAAGTAGGCATTCTTCTTCCCATCTCTTCTGCATGTAATAACTCAAACGTTCAGACTGCCTAGCATCTACTTAATAAAAACCTTCCCTAAGTGTGTTCACTGCATTCATATTAAAAAGATAAGTAAGACACAGGAGAAATTTCAGCCCTGAAAATAGGTTAGCAAGAAGTTATCTTTGCTTATACACCTTCCCAAGCAAAAAGGATATTAGAGAGGCACAGTGTTTGCAAATACAGTTACCACAGTGTTGGGGTTTTTAGGAGGTCTCCTGTTTTCTTTTTTCTCTTAAAGACTTTTTCCCATATATGTTACCAGGGCAAAAAACTACTGGGTGCTTAAGAAAAACAAAAGACCTGGCCACGGGGGGGGCCCATCTGGCTACTCCCTTTCAGCTGGGGGTTGGGTACAGCCCGGGCTGGTTGGTGCTCCCGGCATTCGGAGGGAGAGATGCTGCCATCTTTGTGGAGGGATTTCGTCAGCGCTGCGGGCCTCTGCTTTTTCGGCCGCCTTCCTTCTGCCGTGAGTGGAGCCTGCTCGCTGGAGCGGCTGTTGCACCGGGACCCTCACATCCCACCTTACTAGAAGAGGGACTGTTCACCATCTGCTGGGGCGCCTCAGGGAGAAACCCCGGGATTCCCAAACCCGCCTTTCCCTGCCCCTGCTGTTGCTTCGAGCCTTCGCTACTCTGTAGCCGCACATGCCCTGCCTGCCGACACCTCCCGGGGTTCCCACTGCAGCTCTGGAGTTCCATACATCTCCTCAGCCACCCGGGATTTGTGCTCGTCCCTGCTGTTCCCGCCTGCTGCTCCCAAAGGTCCAGCCGGACACCAGGATCGGCTGCCCAGGGGTTTGTGAAGCCTTTGTTCCATCCCTTCCCGGGATCCCAGGGCACCAGAGCCGCGGGTTTCCCGAGCTCGCTCCGGAGCGCCCCCTGCAGCCGCGGGGGAACCATCGCACCTGCCCTGCTCACCGGGAGCCGCCAGCGCCCCTGCCGGCTGCGAGCGGAACTGCACCCGAGGGGAAAGGGCCCGACAGCCGAGAAGGCTGGGACTGGGTTTGTGATTGCTGTTACTGCCATAGTTATTGTTGTTTGTTTGACTGGTTATACACACATAGATATATCACAGTAAAGAACTGTAGTTCCTGTTCCTCATATCTTTGCCTGAAAGCCCCTTAAGCTCAAAATTATAATAGCTCGGAGGGAAGGGGGTTGCATTTTTCATTTCAAGGGAGGCTCCTGCCTTCTTTGGCAGACACCTGTTTTTCAAACCAAGACACACAGAAAACGAAGAATACTCCCAAGAGGTCTAAAAGTACTCTCTCTTCCTGAAGTAGCATCTCACAAACTCCGAACCACGGTGTCAAAGTGCCTGTTTCTCCTACCTGATCAGAAATGGTCCAGAAACTAACTTACCTGCTCAAGATACACTCACATACCTGAAATGCAGCTGCATGGTCTCAGCAATTCAATTTGCATGAATCACAAACAGGTTTGAGTGTTGCTGGATGAGTAAATTACTTATGGTTTCTGACTAACTTAAATAATTTTTGCCAAGTTTGATCTAAATTCAGTATGCTCCAAAAAAACCTCAAACCCAATAGAGAGAGAAACTTTCAAGAAAATATTTGAGGTAATCTGAAGGAAGGTTACAAGAGTCAGATTCTTTACTGTGAAATGACATTACTTACCAAAATTTAGCTAAATTGAGGGGGTGTGTGTTAAACCTTCCCTTTACAAGGAGCTGAAACACTATTTAGGCTTTCTCTCCTTCCTATTTATTTTATTGAGGGGAAAAAAGGAGGGAAGAAAATAGATGGGGCTACCCTGCCACCTTTCTCCAAATAGTTATTTACAATTTTTTAAATTCAATTATGAAACTGAAAAACCAATACCACAAAATTTCCTCCAAAGCATCAAAAAGCTGCTAACCTCACTTCGAGGTCATTGCTCAGCTTAAGTTAATGGAGCAATGACAGTGACATCACCTTGTTCTTCTGGGTGACCTCATCCACACGTCTCACCATGCTTTATCACTGTATCCCCAAGCCATGCTGACTCTGTGAAACTACTGCTGAAGAAAAGGTGCATTATACATTCTTCTGCTTAATTCTGCATTCAAGGATTTCATGGCAAATCATATCAAAATCTCCCACATCAAAAAACCTCCCATTGTTTACACGTTAAAAGAAAAAAAAGTTACATATGCAACAGAGACAGTGAAACAGCTGATCTGCTCAAGTCTGTCAGGAAAAAAGAATGGGTTGGTGATTACCTGTTTCCAGGGAAAGAGAAAGACAGAGAGGGGGGAGAGAGAGAGAAAAGGAGAGAGAGAGAGAAAAGGATAGGAAAAGAAAGCAAGCTAGCTCAATGTAATCCAAGGTCAGGCTTGATTTTTCAAACAGCAGATCTTGATCTGAAGTAAAAATAAACCACACCTCATGGCTCTCTACAGGTTCCTGAGGAGGGGAAGTGCAGAGGGAGATGCTCAGCCTTTCTCCCTGGTACCCAGTGATGGTACACATGGGAATGGCTCAAAGCTGCAGCAGGGGAGGTTCAAACTGGACATTCGGAGGCATTTCTTTACCAAGAGGGTGGCCAAACATTGGAACAGATTTCCTAGAAAGGTGGTCAGTGTCCTGTATCTGTCAGTGTGTAAAAGGCATTTGGTCAGTGCCTTAATAACATGCTTTAACTTTTGGTCAGCCTGAAGTGGTCAGGCAGCTGGGCATGCTGATCACTGTGGGTCCCTTTCAAACTCAAATAGTCTAGTCTAGTCTATTAACAGTAATAATAATAATAAAATTCTAATGAAAGGCTGCCTTGAGCATGAATGGCAAGAGGGACTGGGTTAGGCATCTGGGAATACTGGTTTGAAGGACAGAAAAGCTAGAATTTGTATTCCTGCAGTGGTTACTGGTCAGTTGAAGTCCTTCACTGCTCTGACATGCCAAGTTTCTGTTTCTGATAATGTTTCCAAGTTGCTTTGGATGAGAAAAATAACTTTACCCCATACAAACAAACATTAAGCAAGTGGAACATGAAGCAATATATTACATGTCAGAATAAGTTATTAAAAAACCCCAAACAACCAAAAAAACACCTCTTCAAATTCTGACAACATTTTATGAAATTTGTGCCTTTTAGAGGTGATCCTAATTTTCCTTGAAACATACCCAAAATTGTCTTTGACTAGTGGAGGAATTTATGAATTTAACAGGGGAAAAGCCTTGGTTTCCCACTGAATTTGAGTAAGCTAAATCATTCTATAAGGAAAGTTTCCTGCTGTGCAAACAAGAGGATACCGATGGGGCAAGGTTTAGCACAGACTAAGCAGCAATAGCTGTCAGTATCCTTCACCACCACAAGTACAGGACTGTTATGTGAGAGGTGACACCATGGCAAAACTTCAGCTTGGAGTCACTCACGGTAATCTCAGGGGACAGAGACAGAAATCTGACACAAAAACAGTTACCATGTGTTGGTTTCCCAGTAGGAAACCTCTTAGGCCTCTCAGAGATTGAGAAAGCTGAGAAACAAGAACCAGATAGATCAGGGCTTCTGACATCATCTGGAAAAAGCTCAGTACCTTACACATTTCTTTACAGCAACAAATTGTCTTGTAGCATTTGACTAGGGATTGCTGTACCTGTAGCCTAGCATGTCAAGGCAGGGAAAACCAGATTCTCAGTTACTTAATCCCAAGCTCCCTGAATTAAAGGAAAAAGCTCTCATGGACCAGGAGACTGTGGAGGATGCTCCAGGGTCTGGTTTTGGCCAGATGTTGATTTTTGAAGTGCTACGTGTGCTGGTGCAGAGACTTCCTTCTGAATTTTAGTAAGGGACATTTATTTCCCTTTGCTACTAAGCCACTCTGAGCTCTGGATAACCCAAGATTCAAGTCTTACCCAAAATCCCCTGTGAAGCCTTTGGGATCACAGCATCCTTTGCAGCTGAAACACATTGTATTTTTGTATGTAGGAAACACACATCTTCTGCAGGGGCTTAATGTTTTTAAAGAGAAATCTCCAATAGTCTGAAAAGTCTCTGGGAGCTCTTTCCTTTTTAATTTAGAAAGGTGGTGTTTGGCTGACACTGGCAAGCAAACTCATATTTATGAAGTGCCCTCTCAGTGCCCTGTGAAATCTGCCATTTCCCTCCATGACAGTCAGCCCTATCTATCATGACAACATAATCCCCTGGGACAGGAGACCCGAGCCCCTTTGCTGCTCTCCTCTGCAACCAGATGTGTGCACGTTCCCCAGCTCTGAAAGTCACGGCTGCCTTTTGGCAAAGAACTACAGCAGCTGCACATCTGCAGAGGGGAAAAGCTTTCAGCAAAAAATAGAGGGGGATCTCATCCTCCCCCTCTCCGCCTGCAAAGCAAGCTCAGCATTTGTTCCTCTCCAGATGACACCCTGATGAGTTGATTTAATCATTCACATATGCGTGCCTATTCACAATGCTTCCAAAATACCAGGCCTGTGACAGCATCTCACCTGAACTGCTCACAGTAACATGGCTTATCAGCAAGCACTTAGCAAGAGGCCTTGCAGGACAAGAAGAGAAGACCCATGTTCAAGGGCACTGTTAATATAAAATGATTCTACAGAATACAAGTGGGTGAGTGAGAGACCACTTGTGATGAGGAGAACACCTAAACACATGCTTAATTTTAAGTCTATGCTCAAAGCCCACTATCTTCAATTAGGCTGCATGAAGTCCAGCCCAAACTCCCCAGAGCAGGAATGATGTACTGCACTGGGAGCCAAAGCACTCGGATGGGTGGATTTAAGCATGCGCCGTGACCTACATGTCTGCTTAAACGATTTGCCAGACTGGGGGCACAGTACAGAATATTTAAGTGTAGCAGGATCACAGAACACTTCACCACTTTTATTCCCAAAGGGAAATTTAATTAAAACACAGAGCATGTAGCCATTTAAAGTTATTCTGGTTGCAAAGAACAGCAAGTCCTCACCCCCTGAAACAGTCTCTCCAGTGGATTGCCAGAGTCCCCAGTAAATTACTGGTAACACAACTTATGTGCCTGAACTTGGTCAGGAGCCATCTACTCTCTGGGATCTGTAGGGTCAGGAGTCTCAAGGTCTGGCAGGGTCTCATCCAGAACTCTTTCATCCACTTCCAAGTGAGGTGGCACCTTTCCCCACTCAAGCTACCCCTAACCATCATCAGCTCTTGACATTTTAAGTATCTGGGCCAGATTTTCAAACAAGCTCAGAGCAAAGCATTTCTGACTGCTTCTCCAAGAGCAGCTTTTCTGCCAGGCACAGTCTCCTGCACCGATATCCAACCAAGGCAAAGCCTTTCCAAGCAGGGCCAGCACCCCATATGCTGAACTGCTCAGCCAATCTGATTACTTACCACAATGCCTGATAAGGAGATGGGCATCAGAAAACACAGCTGCCAGCATCTCCTGGCAGAACCTATCCCTACACCAGGCTCCATTCAGATCAATGGCTCTCTGCTGTACATATTCTAGAGGGAATGAGAGCAGTGGAGCAAACCTCCACCAACATCAGCAATGCTGTGTTACAGAGGAGGCAAGACTGGCCACAGTTAAAGGATGCCATACTTAAAAACCAAGCAGTGCTCCTACAGAGGCTCACAAGGCAGCACCTGCCTTCTTAGTGGCACAGCACCAGTAGCAGCAAGTCCCAGAGTCCAGACACCAAAGAGCAGGCTGAACTACAGCTGGCTTACCTGTCTAGCTTCCTTCCTTTTGCCTTTTACTCTGATCTTCCATCACACATCTCAGAATGGTCCAGGCCCCTGACCCACACTCCGAGATGAGATCTTGTCAGCACTGCACGTGGAGCCAACTGCATGAAGAGCCCAGGGCATGGCCAGGCCCATCTGGTACAGGCTTTGGTCTTTGTGAGTTGGTGTTCTTATTTTAACTCCCTCTGCTTCTGGGCCCCTCTTCATCTCTCGCTCCTCCCATCTCCCTCTCTCTGCTCATGAGGACAGAGTTTCCATCCTGGCTCTGGGCCAGTGCATGTATGGGCAAAGGCAGAGCTCAGGAAAAGCCATCTTCTGCTCTGTTTCATCACGTAAACACTGCCAGTTCCCAGCCCAGGAGCACAGGGCTGAGCCAGAGCTCTGCCTGCAGAGGAGGACCAACAACTCCTGCCCGGGCTGGACACAGCAGCTCAGCTGCAGTGCAAACACCTCCCTTCCCAGCCCTCCTGCTCCCAACCAAGGAATTGCTTGTTAGATGGCAGACACAGAAGCATCTCACATTCAGCAAAGGTCATCTGTAACAGCACACGCAGGTAACAGGTAACAGTCAAGACAAATTCTTGTTTGCACCAGTTATTAAAAACAAGAAAACCAGGAGATCCCAAGCAAACCTGACTGGCAGTGCCCCAGCACTGGGATGACCATCTTGCCTAAAGCATACAAGAAGGCCTCAGAGATGTACTGGATCCTAACAAGTTTAATCAGTAAAAAATGACCTTTAATCACCACTAACTCTTGCATCTGCTTTCTAAATCCTTGAAAATAACAATATGCCAGCTGCAGCTGGTTTCCCTAACCTGGGGAGGGGAAAAAGCACTGAAGCAAAGAATGAAGATTATACCAGCACTCACAGCATTCATTCCAGCAGGACATTATTCTTTCAAGCCTCTGCCCTTCCAACTATGCTTGACTTCCGTCAGTTTTACCATGGGACAGTACTATTTTCAGAAAAGAGAGAAATTATGTTCTTAATACATGTTATCTGCATTAAAGAAAGGAGTACCAGTGTTTCAAGCATCTTGCAACGAAGATTTCCCATAAGCCCCCTTTTGGAGTTTTTGTTGCACACACACAGCACCCCCACATTTGCCCAGAAAATGTTTAGGCAGTGCATTTACCTCAGAGCACTACAAACTTAGGGGGTTTCAGCACAGGATCACCCCAGCCATCATGCCAGGATTATCCCAAGAGCACAGCCTCTGTGAGCAACTGCAAGGATGACAGGCTGGAACCACATGATCTGGTTCCGAGCTGCTCAGAGCTGTCTCAGCACAGGAGGGACTGGACCATCATGATGGCAAAACCCCAAAGGTGTCTTGCTGCCATGAGTTCCCACTGAGCTCCCAGCTCACTGAAAGACATGAACTGGTAAATAATCACTGCTTTGATCGGGAAAGGCCTGGGGAATTGTGACTTTCACCTCATCAGTGCCATGTCCAGAGACACAGGGTGCCTTGGTCCGGCTGGGTGGTGAACCATGTAAAGGCTGGGAGAGATCTTGAATAGGACCAGCCGATAGGACCTTAAGTATTTATTTATGTAAGACAGTGATGATGCCTTTTAGTGCTTTATTAACAGAGACCTTGCACTGGTCCTCAGCCCACTCTGTGCTAGGCTTTCACCGAAGGACACAGACCTCGGCTGAAATCCCAGGCTGTAGAGGTCAGATGCTCCAGGGACTCCAGCTTGTCTTAGGCACCCAACTTCAAGGTGACCCAAGGCCCCTGGAGAAGCTATGTTTCAAAAGCACAGCCTTCACGAAGCCAGGGGTTCTGCCATACAGTCATCTTCACTAAAACCTGGGATGAAGCCACCCCCAGATGCCATGCATATCCTCACACTTCAGCCTCTGCTTCAGTTCCCAATAGCTGATAAAGCATCTCCAAGGTGAAAACCGGAACAAAAAAATCCCATAAGCAAGAACAAGATGTTATTGCCCTCTCCATTGCACTTCAGAGCTACAGTCAAGAAGACATTGTCTCTTCTCCTGCCTTGTGCAGTAAAAGGGTGCTTACAGATACCTCGGATACAATGTTAGTTGAGCTGTATCTAAGCAAAGCCAGGATCACTCATTTATTGTCAGGACTTGAATGAAACAAGAAATTTCTTTCCAGCTACATCCCACTCCCTTCTTCCCTGCAGAGAGTCTCCTCAGCCCGTAAGGAACTGCTATGCAAGTGTGTTAAAAGTCCTATTTCAGCATTTCTTTCATAGTAGAGGCCTCTTCCAGCCAGCTCTTGGGATCCTGCCAACAGACATATCAGCCACTAGTACTTAAATCCTTCAGCTAAAAAATGCTTCCCTAAAGAGCTTATACCCCAGTTCTGGAGGCCTAAGATCATCACAATTAACCAGTTTCAACAAGAGTTTAAGAGAGGTTCTTCTCCACTCTCGTGGGCTTAATAGTGCACTACAGAGCCTTTCCTCCCCTTGGTCTGGCCTCCACTTAGGAAGGAGCAGCTTCCACACAGTTCCAGCCAGGAAATAAATGTCAGGTGCTACAAAAGGAAGGGAGAACCAGCTGCTTTGAGTAATGCAGTCAGGGGGATCCAAAAGAATATGACACTTATCAGACACTATTGAAATGCCCAGCACCTCTCCATGTTTAAGAGACTGGCTCTGTTGTGTGATGATTTCATTGGCAAATATCTTAAACTTGGGGAAGGATTGAGCTTGCTTCTGTGCCCTCAGAGTGCCCAGCAAAATAGAGATTTTAAGTCCTGTCCATATCAATTAGTTGTTACGGCTGATATCAAGAATAACTGATTGGAAAAGCTACTCCTGAATTAAGATCATGTCTGAAAAACACAGTTTACATGGTCTTTATTTATTATCTCCTTGTCAAAATGAACATTTCTAACAGGCAAATATACCAGGCATGGGAGAAAGACAAGCCTATTGTAAGTGTCTAACAAAGGATCTAAATGCTCTTCTTGTTTCTGGAGAACAGAAAGAACACACAGAGGTTGTCTTTGCAGACAAAATGTCCTAAAAGATTTCCCAAGGCAGCGAGCTGGGGGCAGTACTTTGGGACACTCCACATGCACTTCTGGTCTACAACGAACACCGCACTTTGGATCTGAGTTGATGGACAGGGAGTGTCTTCTGCATGGACTGCTAGGACATGGATGTGCCGAGGGCCAACCCAGGCTTCAGCACACAACCTTCTCACCCACGCAGGCAGAGAGTGGTCCCAGCAGAGCCATAAATCTTTGGTCTGCTTTTTACATCCTCGGCCACTCCAGCGCCCTTTGTTTTCGGTGCTTTCTCTTCCGTTTCTCAAAAAGGCGCCTTATTACCCTGGGAAGTCCTGTGGCTTTCCTCTCATTTCCATACTTAGCATTTTCAGTTGCTTCCAAGCCTGACCCAACATAGTAGTTATCCATTTTCACAGGCTGAAACACTGTCTGGATTACTTAAAAAACCCAAACAACAACCAAACAAAATCCCTCAAACCAAACAAGCACCAAACCCCACAAACACTACCCCAATGACAACAATTCAGAACACAACACAAGGGTGGAAGAAATGCATTCCTTTCCTCTGCCAGGATGCAGTAACAACTCCGTTTTTGGTGGATCAGGAAACAGAGCCAGTACACATTATTGGACTCACTACCACACACCAAGAACCAGCGGTCAGTAAGGTGGCAGCCAACACAGAAAACAGCTTTTTAATCCACCACCAACACCAGCAGCTCCCCTCACAGTAGCAAATTAAAGCCCCATGGAAATCCCTTTGGTCTTCTCTATATCCTCCCAGCTGAGTTCCAGGCTGGAGATGTTCTTCTCCAAAAGCAACAAACTTAAACAACTACTTAAATGGCAAGAGCAAAGGTGCCTGGGAGTACCTCAGGGTCAGGAACAACTCGCTGACCTGTCTTGGAAACAAGCTGTGTTCTTGTAAAGAGCAGGATTAAGGGCCCATGTTTAGCACTTACTCCCTGCTCCTGTGAGGAGGCTCCAGTGCAGACCCAAGCAGTCAGAAAGTCTCACTCCACCATGACCATCACTTTTCCAGCACGGACCATCAAGAGCCATGCTTCTTGGATACTCATAAAGCCAAAACCTCTGAAAGCATCCCAAATACACCTGGCATGGTTTTACCCCCCAGTTTGAAATTGACACCTTGGGACCACAGCAGCAGCCAGCTCTAACTTCTTCCTTGCTCCCTTCCCAAACAACATTGCCCTCCACCAACTCCATGCCTAACCCATTAGCACTCATCATTGCTGCGTACAAGAGCGAGAAGGCAAGCGAGCGGTTTTCTCCCCAGGACAGGTGAATACTGCCATCGATCCCCAGCGGGAGTCAGAAATGCCACCCTGTTAAGCCCGCAGGCTGCACACAACTGCAGGCGCTTCTTCCAGCCGAGGGCAAAGCAAGAGGAAAGCAGGCTGTCCAGAGCAGGGACAGAGAACTGCAGGGCTAATGTCGTAGGGAGATTCAGGTTTTTGCCGAACCGAGAACTCCAGCAGGGCCCGGGCTTCCCCCAAAGAATGCGTTTAGCGTTTCCTCCTCTGTTCTGTGCTGGAGACCGAGGCAGGGCTGAGTTCACCCAGGGGCCCCGTGCTGGGTGGCGGGGCTGCCGCTGCTCCTCCGCCCCACAGCTCCCGACCCGCTCGGGTCGGCTTTTCAGCAGCTCCCCACGTCCCCTCGGCCCCTCTTCCCCCGGCCGAGACCCGCTCGGGCAGCGGGCCCGGCCCTCCCGCGCCCGGCGGGAGCAGCAGCCTCCCCGTCCCGGCGGGAAAGCGGCGGTGCCCGGGAGCGCGGGGGGATTCGGCTCGCGGCCTCCGCTTTCCCTCTCTGCAGCCGAACGCAGCACAGGGGTGAAGAAAAGCAAGTTGTGGGGTGGCAGGGAAGACGGAATTAGAAATTTTTTTGGAGCGGCACCTCTGCCCGCTCTCCCGCGTTAACGGAGCCCCCCTACCTTCCTCGGCGGCGGCGGCGGAGCGGGGGGGCCGTGTCCCGGCATGACGGCGGCGGCGCCCGGCGCCGGGCTGGCGGCTGCGGACCCGCGGCTGGGGGCTCCCCGCCCGGCCCCCGCCGCCACCGGCCCCGGCCCCGGCCGCCCTCCGGCGGGAGCACCGCCCCGCCCCGCCCCGTCCCGTCCCGCCGCCGAGGCAGCCGCGCCCGCCCCCCGCTCCGGGCATGGAGCGTCCTGTGCTGCCCACCCGGGGTGAAGGGGGATGCCCGAGGGAGGCGACGGGGGCTGCCGGTGTCGAGGCCAGCAGGACAAAGCAGAGCTGAGTGAAAACCCGCCGTTCTGGTTGCAAACTGAAAGATTTCCGAGGAAACGTAGAAAGTCCTGACTTGCTATCAACCCAGCACCTGTCACTGCCACGGCTTCCCGAGGCTGATCGGGTCACACACTCATCGCGCGGGAGCACCTGGCCACGAATGCCTCAAACCTGCAACACGATTTCTATCAGCTGATCTGAGGCTGGGTGTTAGGGAAAGGTTCTTCACCCAGAGGGTGGTTGTACACTGGAACCAGCTCCCCAGGGAAGTGGTCACAGCACCAAGCCTGACAGGGCTCAAGAAGCGTTTGGACAACGCTCTCAGGTACACGGTGTCTTTCCTGGGGTGTCCTGTGCAGGGCCGGCGGTCGGACTCCATGATCCTGATGGGTCCCGTCCAGCTCAGCATATTCAATGTTTCTATGATTCAAAACAGACGGAGGTGTGAAGGCCCCGGCCCAAGCGCAGCCCCTTCCCGCCTGTCACCGTCCAGTACAGCCCGATCCCGAGGGGACGCTCCCGGTGCGGAGGGGACAGCTCGGGGACGCGCCTCCCTCGCGGCACTCGGGTGCCGCCCGCGTGCCCGCGCGTGGGCTCCCGCCAGGCTGCCGCTGCTGGCCCTTTAAGGGGCGGGGCGCCGCCGCGCTCTGGGGCGCTGATTGGCTGGGAGCGCCCCCCTCCCGCCCCCTGCTCGCGGCGGGGCCGGCGCGGCCGGTGGGTGCGCGCGGTGGTGGCGGGAGCGCGCGCGATGGTGGCCGGCGGCGCCGCGCGGCTGCTCCCGCTCCCGGTCCTCGCGCGCGCCGCCGCGGCCAGGATCAGGCCGGCGCTGCCCGGGCGGGCGGGAGCGGGGCGCTCCGGGCTGCGCGCCGGGCGCTGGGGCGCCCTGGCCTTGGCCGTGCCCGCGGCCGTACCCGCTGGGACCGGCTGGAAGGAGAGGCCGGGGCAGCGCGGCCCGGCGTGGGCGGCGGAGCGCGGCGCGGAGCGGCCGCCCCGGGGGCTGCTGCGGCGCTTGGGGCTGGTGCTGCGGCTGGGTGTCCGCGCCTGCGGCCTCCTGCTGCGCTTCGGGCCGCTGCTGCTGCTCTACCCGCTGAGCCGCCTGTGGCCCGGCATGGGCGCGCGATGGCTGCGGCTGCTGCGCCGGGCGGCCGAGGCTGCCGGCCCCACGTGTGTCAAGCTGGGCCAGTGGGCTAGCACCCGCAGGGACCTCTTCTCCGAGGCCTTCTGTGACGAGTTTTCCAAGCTGCACGTCGAGGTGAGCCCCCACCCATGGGGCCACACCGACGAGCTCTTGAGGAAGGCCTTTGGTGAGGACTGGATGGGCATCCTCAAGTTCCAGAGCCGGGAGCCGGTCGGCTCGGGCTGCGTTGCCCAGGTGTATAAAGCCTATGCTGACCTCGCTGCTATTGCTGGCTCCCGGGCCAAGGAGCTGGAGCAACACTCGGAGTTCAGGTCCGCCTTTGAAGCGTGGGAAGTGTCAGGCTTAAGAGGCCTCCTCGGGTGGCTGAGAAAGAGGAAGAGCAAGGAGATACGGGATGAGAGGAGCAGGGAGGAACTGAGTTCTGCAGACTGCTCCCAGGGAAGTCCTGTGAGTAGGATGTCCCTTATGGAGCAGATGGCCAAGCCGCTCCTGAATGCAAATCCTTCATCAGCCAGACATCTCATGCCCGTAGCCATTAAAGTAAGTCATGTGCCTGAATGGTAGGTGTAATAAAACGGAGTGTGCTGGTTGAGGTCCGTCAGATTTTAATTCCCATGGAGAGGAGTAGCTGGCTAGGGCCAGGTAGAACAAGAAGGGATGCTGTCTCTCTTGGTGTCCTTTCTCAGGGCTTTTGTTCCAGCCAGCCACAATCCACACTTGCAGTGGCCCCAGCTTTTCCCAAACGGAGAGCTCAAGATTTGATGTGGCATGTGGGTACTAGGAATGCCTACAAGGGCTCAATTTACATTAAAAGAATTAATATTAAGGTTGCTTGCACCTTCCAGAGACTGATCCCCTTTCTCACATGAAGAAATCTGGAACATGTAAGTGCTTTCAATATAAAGTTTATTTAAAGAAACCTTGTATTTGAGCAGCTTCAAATACTAGTCAGGGACAGGGCAAAAGACTGAAAGTGGTGGAAAATGTCTTTGTGTGAGACTGTAGTCTCCACCACAGATACACTGCATTTGGCAATGATAAAATGTTTCTCTACAACCTAATCAATAGCAAAATATGAATTCTTCTGAGGACTAGCCGAGGAAGCTGGTTGGCTCCCAGTCTAACAACCTGGGTTCTGTGTATTTGAAATGTATCACTTGAGCTCATTGCACGGAGCATCTGGGGGGTTAATGTTGCCACTGCTTATTCTTGTGCAGGTCCTGCACCCTGGGCTGGTCCAGCAAGTGCAGATGGATCTGCTTCTGATGAAGATGGGCAGCCGCATCATTGGACTTCTCCCTGGGTTCAAGTGGCTCAGTTTGACAGAGATTGTGGAGGAGTTTGAGAAGCTTATGATGCAGCAGGTATGTGCCATGTCATGGTCCCCAGCTACTGAAACAAAACTGCCCTTTGTCTTGCTACTGGCTGGCTCTAACTCTGTTCACACCACTACATTTTAAATGGTTAGATGAAGGCTGGCTTGTTCTTTACTTCTCTTCTTCAGTATAATCAAATCACATAATGTTACTGTAAGAAAGCTGATACGCTCACAAAGTAGAAAAGCAATGAAAAAGCAGTTTTTATTCGATCTAAAAATATTTTTTAGACTTTGAAAATAAGTTTTAGACTTTGAATGTGTTTTCTAGTGGACAGCCTGAACAGCTAACTAGCCATAGACACAGTCCTTCTTGCAGCATTGTGAAAGGTGAGCACATGTCCTTAAGAAAATAACCTATCCAAGCAAGTGGTCAGGCACGTGGGTTTTTTTCTATAATTCTACATATATGTTTGCAATCTGTACTCACTAGTCATGTCTGTTAGCACTGATATATATCTATAGAGGCATAAATACTATGTTTTTACATAAGTTAATAACACATTCTATTTTGTATTATCAGACTCCCAGTGTCATTAAAATTTTGCACACAGATCTGAAAACATCCTGATTCGCTAATGTCTTCTAAAAAGACACAGTCCTGAAACATTGCTGCTATCAAACTGACAAAGATCTTACTGCAGGCTTAATTAGGCTTACATTTCTATAAAATGAGCCATTATCTGCTAATTTCATTTTTGTGTCTGGATTGCAGAGTCTGAAGTCTGTAACAAGCTTCTGGAAGTCTAATTATTTTCTACAATTGCAAAACCTCTACACAGTAAATCCATGCTGGGAACTGTTGACTGGGGTCAAATGTGACTCGAGGTCATTTGTACCAGTTCGGCAGAGCTTGGGTGGATGTGCAGAACACTGAGGGTTAGAAGAACATTGTAGCTTTTTTGCTTTGAGTGAACAGGAAGTATTCCTGGGATATTCCCCAGTGCCAGACAAGGGAGGTGAGGTAAGGTTATCCTTCCTCCTTGAGCAGCAGCAGACAGTAGGAGAGATGCCCTTGTGTCAAGACACTGGATCGCTGAAGAACCAGGGCCTGGACTTGGCATAGTGGATTATTTTGTACACGTTACATTAAATTTCTTCCTGCTATGGCTGCCTCTCTGTCAAGTGAGGCTGGGGCTGCAGTTCTTTTGTCTGCCTGCCCAGCTATTTGGACAGCAAGCTTCAGTTCAGGATAGGATTCAGTTCAGGATCTTGTTGTATCCTTGAATATAGTATGTTCCTGGTCTATTTTGAGACACCATGCCTCTAGTAAGGCCCCCCTGTTTCAAAGGTGTTGGGTTGTGGAGCACCCATTACCCAGTCTGCTCCTCTTCCATCAGGGAAGCTATAAGCTTGTAAGAAGCACAACTCTTATTTTGTTTCCATTCTGTCTTTCTGACTAGTTCTGTTGGTATGGAGTATCGCACCTCACACAGGATCCTGAAGATCTAATCCTAGTTGATCTAATTTCCAACCTGCTTTTCTATTTCTCCCTTGAGATTGACTTACGCTATGAAGCCAGAAATCTGGAGCGCTTCCGACAAAATTTCCTAGATGTCGATTTTGTGAAGTTTCCAACTCCCCTTTGGCCCTTGGTAACGGCAGATGTTCTAGTGGAAACATTTGAGGTAAGAATTGCAGGGTCTGGGAGCGATGGTTGCAGTGAGAAGGCCCCAAGGAGAACGTGGCAAGGAAGTGGTTTTTTGAGAAGGAGGGATTGGAGGCAGAAGGATGCTTTTTTATCTGCCTAAGGAGATTTATGTCCTTAGTGTCTATTCCACTCTTTTTGTTTGCAAGCAGTGGATCCCAGAAGACAGGTAGCAGACAATTCCATATAGAAGTGAACACTTGGCCTGAAGCCAAGCAGACCAGCAGTGTGTCCAGCCACCATGTGCTTGTCTGTGCTTTGCAAACCAACACCACACTTCTCCTCTCCTCTCTGGTGGGTCAAAGCAAGGAGCTCAGCAATCTGACAGTTTCTGATTCTTGCCTCACTTCCCTTGTGGATGTTTGAGTAACAGACCAAAGCTACTCTCAGGCTTAGTTTTCCTGCATGTCATCCTGACAAGGGTGTTTCTGGCCCTGGAATATTGTCTGTCTTTCCAAGGAACAAACCCTTGGTTCTCTCACATTCTCCATCACGCTAGGTACAGCCTCTCTCTGGCCAGTCCTTTGTAGGGTACTGTTATCACCTTCCCTGAACTCTTGGCACCCAGGTAAAGGTGTGTTTGAAGGTGGGATGCAGGGGGTGTTTGACCCCAGCTCTGTCTCTGTTTCAGGAGAGTGAGCCCATTTCGCGCTACCTGCACGTGGAGATTGGCACAGAGCTGCGGCAGAGACTGGCCAAGATGGGCATGGACATGCTGCTAAAGATGGTAGGCACTTGGCTGGGGCTGCAAGTGAAGGTTGTTTTCCTGCAGAAGCTATTCATTTTGGATAAGACAATGGAGCTGAAGAGAGAACCCATTTGCTTCCTACCTGTACCTGGTCTGTGTAAAGCCTGGGCTGGATACACCCCTGCTCAGGCTCTGACACAGGGCTCTGTCACTACTGTCTGCCTGCACACAGTAGGACTGACCTGTGCACCTTGGTCAGCCTTTGCTTAGGACACCCACTAATCCATTCAATGAATATTCACATATTGCCCAAGTACCTTGCACTAATGAAGTGCAACATTATTAGCAAATGTCATGTGCTCTGCAGAGATCATGGATGTGACTCAGAGGGAAATCAGTGAGCTGGTTTCTTCATTTATCAACTCCTCTAAAACGGTGTTTTTGTAAGGGAGAACTAAATCTGGAGTAAAGAAAACAAACCAGGCTGATTCAGCTTCTGGCTATCTAGTTCTTCTGTATCTGAGATAATCCCAAATGATCTAGGAAGGAGTGTTGAGAGTGTGGTGCAAGTCTCTTGTGAGGAGCCAGGAGAACCAGCAGGGAAGAGTTGCAAAAGCTCCTGACAATACTGAGTGAGTGGGCAGTGTGTGTCAGATGAAATGCTGCTGCTAACTGCAGCATTGTGCTAGGGCAGCAGTGAGCCTCCAGTTCTGGCTCCATGTAGTATGACAGGCTCTGAAATAGCTTTTACCACTCAGAAAAGCAATGATGGGACTAGAATAGTTTATGCTAAGATTGGTTTCAAATTTTAGGAGTAGGAAAGAATTAAAGAGCAAAGAAACAACATTATGTCTGGAAGTAAAACAAATACCTCTTCTTGAGTACTCTGCAGTTCTAGTCCCTTGCTGTCTAGGACCCTCCATTTCAAGGGCTGTAGTAGAACTAGAAGAGGTGCAGAGGAAGGCAGATAGGATGATTACTCATGTGGAATGGCTTCCATACCAGAATGGTGAAATAATTTGGACTCTTAACTCTGGAAAGCAGAAAGATGAGTAGCTTATGACAGAGATTATACAGTCATGAGTGCACGAGAATGAATATGGATCTATTGTGTACAGTTTCTCCATGAGGAGGACATAAAATTAGCAGAAGTAATATTTTTCAGAGAACACCAAAATTTTTTTTTTTCCACACAGCTCCAATTTTTTACATGGCAGTTGAACAAATTCATAGGAGAAATCAATGAAATACAAAGAAACTCCTTGGGGCAAGAAGTCCTGCAGTCCCAGGTTGCCAGGAGGGTTGGGGGGGGGGGGAAGTACTGTTTTGTTCTTGTCATCTTGCCACTCCTTTCTGGTGCTAAGTGCTAACAGAGTCAGAGAAGAGCTACACGGATTTATTTCCTCTTCTCTTGTTTTCCTTACTTTTCAATACAGTTGTAATGTGGGTTGGTGTCCTGCACTGGGCAAACTTAACCATTCACTATAACCTTTGCCACTGAATGGCAAATGGCCTATTCTTACTGCATTACTCTTTGCTAAGGCCCACCAGTGTGCCCTAATTTAGGGCTAATTGCCAAAGGGCACTGCCATTCCCTGCTGGGACTCCTGGCTGTCCTACTGGCCTCTAGCAAACACACTGGATTGCTTCACGCAGCTCTGCTGACTCCCTGAGTACCAGCCCTGTCACCAGAGCTGGCCTCCAGCAGAATCCACCTGCTGTGGTGCTGCCAAGGGTGATGCCCCATCATTGGTAATGACAGAGAACAGACCACAAACAAGTCTCTGCCGTTTGCCTGGGGGCTTTGGTGTGGGCAGGTTTGCTTGGAAGGAGCTGCTCTCAGACTTACCTGTCCTCCAGATCTTTGTTGACAACTTTGTCCACGCTGACCTGCACCCTGGGAACATCCTGGTTCAAGGCACGGCCCGGCCGGGCAGCCCCCACCCAGAGCAGGTGGCCGTGGTGGACCTGTGTGACACCCTGGTGCTGGAAGTGCGGCCGCCCCCGCGGCAGCTGCGCCTGGTGCTGCTGGATGCTGGGATCGTGGCCGAGCTGCAGAGCGCTGACATGCAGAACTTCCGTGCCGTGTTCACAGCTGTGGTCCAGGGCCAGGTGAGGCCCCTCGGGCATGGGGCTGGGAAATCTGACAGCCAGAGTGAGAGTTTTCTCTCCATTTCCCCTTAAAGTGCTAAGAGGGGCAAGAAGGCTTGCTAGCATCTTATCTCCAACCAGAGGGAGAAGATGTTCAGCTACAGCAGGGAGGGCACCAGAGTAGAGCAATTTCAGGGCCCCAGGAACTAGAAGGTGCTAAATGGGAAGCACTGCCTGGCACTTCCTGCTTAGAAGGGCTTCTGCTGCAAGTTATGAATGCCTGGGAGCCACTCTTACAGAATCTGTCAGGTTTTGCTAGAGAAGAAGAGGGAATGGGTTAATATCTTGATCTGCCACACATAGTGTTCCCCTCTGCAGCCTTGCTGCTGGAAGGCCCACAATGCCTTCCTCCATTGTGTCAGTCTCTGTAGAGAGAGGAAGCAAAACGGGGGTGTGTGTGTGTGTGGGTGGGTCTGACCCCTGCTAAGTTCCTCCATGTAAGGGGAACTACTTTATCCTCCTGCCCACTTGAAACACACTGTCACATGGACTAGAGAACCCAGTGCTGGTGTCTCCTGCTCATTCTGAGAACAAACATTGTGCTCCTACTTGCCTGTCGCTGTCTCTCAGCTGCAGGGTGAGGGGCTCGCTAACAGACCTCAAGAGGGACACATTTTGTCTTGGTCTGCTGAAGCATGCCAAGGAGTCCATGCTAAACCCTGTATCCACGCCCATCCTGTGCTGCCAGAGGCACTTCTCAGCTACTAAATGCAAGAACTGCAAGCATCTGATTGCAAGTCACCAGTGAGCAAGTTCTGATTGTGCTTTTCAACTTGTTTCTCAGGGGGAGAGGGTGGCAGAGCTGATCCTCCACCACGCCCGTGCCAACCAGTGCCAGGACATCGAGCAGTTCAAGGCTGAGATGGCAGAACTTGTGACCAAGTTCCGGGGGAGCACCATTGCCTTGGGAAAGGCAAGTGCACAATGTCACATCCTCACCTACCTGCAATTCAGTGCAACATGGCACTGAAAACTGAAACAAAAGGGTTTTTCGATCAGCCGTTGAATTCTCCTTGTGTATTCCAGCTTCAGGTGGGAAATCTCCTCTCGAGTGTCTTCAAACTATTGATGACCCATAAGGTGAGGTCCTGTCACTGTCTGCCTTTAATAGCTGCAAGTTCATCTCGGGAGGGAGAACTGCTGGGAACATGACAGGCTAACAAGGAGGGGGACTGACTTCTGAAACAAACTGCTAGGAGAGCAACTGCTGGAGTGCATCCAGGTGTTGCAGGCATGGTGTTTCTCAGGTCTTATACACATTCTGCCAAGCCAAATTTCTGTTTTGTTGGGGTTTTTTTTTGTCTCAATACTTCATTTAATGGTTGATATTGTTTACCAAAAGGAGTATTTTTGTAACACGTAGTTTTTCCTATCTTTTTTATAGTCCCTTAGACTATAGATACCTCCTTAAAACTGATTACTTGGGGGACAAGTTTCCACAGTTGCAAACAACTTTGGAAATCAAGAGACCTAGAGGTGAGAAGGCTGTCAGCCACAGGGCTTCAGAGTCCAACTGGTGGAGTTACATTATAGTTTCAGGCGTGCAAATGCTCTCCCCAGCCTCTTCTCTTCCCTCTCAGCTTAGGCAGAGCTGGTACCTTGGTTGAAGGGGTACAGAAGAAAAGAAGGTCCATTGAGTCCATTCAGTCTGTTGTGGTTCTAGGTGAAGCTCGAGAGCAATTTTGCTTCCATCATCTTTGCCATCATGGTTCTGGAAGGACTAGGACGTTCACTGGACCCTGAACTGGACATCCTGGAAGCAGCTAAGCCACTGCTCATCAAAACTGCAGCTTCTGCCCTCAAATAGACTCTTGTCGCTGCTGCCCTCTCCCTGTGGGGGATACCTGTGCTGCCTGTGAGCTGACACAGAGCGAAGCTGAAGGGGAGACGTCACGTGTACCCCAGGGCGATGCTGTGTAGTGGTTGCTCTCCACTAATGCTGCCTTCAGTCATTTCAGCCAAGCACCAGCCGTGGGATGATCCATGAAAGGTCTATTCCAGAAAGCAGGAAGAATTTGCACAACTGGACATTTCCCACTCATTGCACAGTTCTAAGAGATAATGTGCTCTGGTAGTTTTTAAAAACATCTTCAAAAAGATGTTCATCGATCAAGTCTGTTTTAAAATATACCAGGTTAAATATTTAATTTACTGACTTATCTGTCACTATGGTATGAAAAATGATGTTCTAGCACCACCTAAGCAACACATTTCAGCCTGAAAAAAGCCAATAAACCTGTTTGTCTTTTGTACTTCTAACTTCTACTTTTATTGTAGAAGTGTCCTAACAGCCTGCATGTAGTGGTCTGTTCTTAGTCATTTTGGATGACAAAAACAGACTATTTCAATTTTTGTTCAAACTTCTGTACTCCAGTACACTATGATAGGAGTTTGAATTATAAACAGCATAATAAAATATCTACCTAGGCAGAAAAATCTAATTCCATAATAAAAAACAAATTCTGGGAATATTTGTCCTGGTCTTAATTTTTCTGTTTCTGAAACTTAAGAGGTTTTTTTTCTCCCCTCTGTGTGATTTTCTCTACTACCCTCCCTGGTTTCACTCTGCCCAAAACCTTAACTGATATGCAGATACTTAGGGTTTTTTTCCCAGCAGTTTTCAAACCAGAGTCCAAGCATTTTCCTACTGGATCAAAACCACATTGCAAATGTTTAAAATCAAAGCCAGCAGAAGAACTGGATTATACGTGGCATTTACAGTCAGTTATTTTAATAGCAGTATTAAAATTATTTTATGGCTGCATTTTAATAGTGAGAAGTAGAGTCCATGAATGATTGGAAATAGTGTGGTACTAAATATATTCCCAGATCTACCCTGTGTGAAATAGCAGTAGAGCAGGGTCTCTGCAGTGGTCTGTTCTCAGGTGGTTAAGCAATGAAGAAAAAGTACATAAGCAGACAATCTGCTGTTTTATGGTGATTATAAAGTAATGATTAATAGCACATAAATGAAGTCTGAAAAATAAGTTCAGATTCAGCTCAGTATATTTCATATACTTTCCTTTAATCACTGCATATTCCATTTCCAAGTGCATAAGGATAAAAGCAGGAGTAGAGTTTAACACCTTTTAAGTTTTAGGCTGATTTCTTTAAGTGTAGTTAGAGTCATAAGCAGGCATCGTCCCAACTAGCGCAGGATTTTATGTAAAAGAACTCAAACAAGAAGAGAAGCAAGCAAACCCCCAAACATTACCCTAAAGAAAATCTCCATGTGCCACCAGCACCCACATTCCCTCAGTAGGGTGCGTGCCAGGTCTGGGGCACAACTATCTGTGTTCTTGCTGAGCAAATTCCAGCCAACTTTTCCAGACAGTCAACAGAGTGGAAACTGTTCCAAATAATGGGATTTCATGTCTAAAATGCAAAACTGTGCCTCACATGTAGTTTCCATAATCTGATGCAAGTTATATTTTTTTCAGACCTTAACTCTGACATTTTGTTTGTTAAAGCCTTCACCTTATATTTAGGTTCATCTTTCCTTTAAGCAAAAATCTGAGGATGGCTTATGCACATTATGGATCCTAAAGTTTAAAAATACCCATTTTAGCTATTAAGGCCTCAGAGTAGTTTGTAAACATCTGGATGGGAGACTTAACTTTGTCTTTTTAGGGAAAAGCTGAAGGCATAGCCTCTCCATTATCCCTGGAGGAATGCAGTCTGACACTGCTAGGAAACTGCTGGCCATTCAGAAGATTTGGCAGGATTTCAAACGAGCTCCCTTTTACAAGTTTTCTTAATTTTACTTTTTTTCTTTTTTTTTAAAGAAACTGCCATTATCACTGGTGCTATATTCTTGTAAGAGGCATAAATTTTTAAAATGTGCCAGAAAATGTGTATCATGTTTCTAAGTGTACACAGAATGTCGGGCAGAATTTAAATTCTGTATCCAGTTTGGTTCTAGGCATTACTTGAAACAAGGTATCACATAAATTGCATTTACCTTAGCATAATTCTGTGTAAAATAAAGGTATTTCCATATAGCTCTGACTGTTTCAGCAAATAAACTGTGCCATGTCCATTTTCCTTTCCTAAACACCCATCTGAAATTTCTGGTTATCCAGAGCTGATTAGAGCATTCCTTGAAACACAACCACTGTATTTTGTACCTTAGATGACGTGAGGAAGAGGGAGCACTTCAGGATGCAACCAGTATAACCTCCTCCTCCTCCTCTCTGGCACCTCTACTCACCACACTGTGATGCACTAGAAAACCCCTCCTTTCTAATGCAGAAAAGGACCTCTAGATGTGCCCTGCTGCTCCCTCTCAGGGGAGGGGAAAGCCAGTGACCCCAGAAAGGAAGGCAGGTAAAGGACAGAGCAGCAGAAGTGCACTCTGGCTGCAGTGAAAGGGAGATTAAAGACCTCTCCAGGAATCCTAATGCCACCTGTCACAACTCTGCCCTGGCACACTGACTCACACCTGACAACACAGAGCAGCTCTGTGCCCTGCTCCAGGCCTCGCTCACCCACTGTGCGGCTTCCTTACGCGAGCAGGGATGCCCGGAGCAGCAAAAGGTTCTGTTCCCTGAGGTACTGCTGGAGGGCACGGAGTTTCTGGCCTTCTTTTTCCATCTTCAGACGGGAACTGTCTCTCCTCTGGAACACTCTCACTTTGGCAGCCTGGTGCTGGTTTTGCTGTTTATCCTGCTCCTGGGCTTCTTGTTCCAGCGCTTCCTGCCGTGACTGCATTCTGCTCCTCAGGAAGTCCTACATAAAGACATTGAAAACTGCACAGTCAGCCTTCATGCCAAATTTCATCCTCACTTTTCATCTCTGTGGTCCCCAGCATAAAAAGGACATGGACCTGCTGGAGTGAGTCCAGAGGAGGATCACGAAGATGCTCAGAGGGCTGGAGCACCACTGCTATGGAGACAGGCTGAGAGAGTTGGAGTTGTTCAGCCTGGAGAAGACTCCGGGAAGACCTTAGAGCACCTTCCAGTGCCTAAAGGGACTACAGTAGAGCTGGGGAGGGACTTTTTACAAGGGCATGGAGTGATACGACAAGGGGAAATAGCTTTAAGCTGAAAAAGAGTAGGTTTAGATTAGATATTAGGAAGAAATTCTTTCCTGTGAGGGTCGAAAGGCCCTGGCACAGGTTGCTCAGAGAAGTTGTGGATGCCCCATCCCTGGCAGGTTGGACAGGGGGTTCTGAGCAGCCTGCTCTAGTGGAAGGTGTCCCTGCCCATGGCAGGGGGGTTGGGACTAGATGAATACAATCCAAATCATCCTACAATACTATGATTCTCACTAGTAGAAGTCAAAAATGGATATAATCTATGGAAATTCATTCCTTGCATGCAGAAAGACTCCTTTTATGGCACAGATAGGGAATTTTACTTTCCACCTTTCATCTTTATACACATGTCAAAAAAATGTTACCCTTTTTTATCTCTAAATGATATAGTTATATTGGATGTAAAACAGGTGGAAGACAAATACTCCAGATAGTGATAATGCTGGAAACATGGCAGAAGAGGAAAATAACTTCTGGGATTGCCCTTACCAGCCTTTCTTTCTCTTGTTCACAGCTCCTTTCATTGCTTTCTGCTTGCAACTCCTCTCTCTGCAGATGCTTTGTCTTTAAGAACTGAAGTCTCTGCCTTGCCTTCCTCTCTTCCTCCTCTCGAAAGAAGGATTCCTTCCTGCTCCTCTCAGCCCCAGCAGCCTGGAGCAGTGCCATGTGCTGCAAAGCTCTCTCTTTGTGCTCCAGCTGTTTCTCCAGCCCTTGCAATGTTCTCTGACGCAATCGCTGCCTGTTTCCAAAACAAAATTTCTCAAATTTCTCATAAAGAAAGAGCAATAAAAAAAAGAAAGACAGTGCATAAGACACAAAGCAGATATTCTGGCAATCCGTGCTCAGTTAATATTCCAGAACTCTTTGCTAGGTTAGGAGGATTAAACCTGTGTCCCAAACAGAGGTAGCAAAATCCCCAAATGAGCTGGTGCCTGATGTCAGCACTTGTGGTCTGACAAGAGGATTAAAGGGAATTTGCCCTTGGAGATAATGCTGTGTACCCACTCCCTCACACCTCAAGCACCAATTTTATTCACATTAAGGAACCACTGTGACTCCTCTGCAAAGTCCAGAATAAGCACAACATGGGATGTGCAGGACTGAAGGAGAGCAGCAGGGAGCAGATGTTACCAACCTTCCAACATTTAGCACACAAAGCAGTCAGTTCCCAGCATCACCTCTGGCTGTCCCTGCGCAGCTGGCGGCGGATGCCATCTGCCTCCTGCCACTGCTCCCTCTTCAGCTGCCTCTGTTCCTCTTGCCACCTTTTGTGCTCAATCTTGGCTCTGTTTAAGTCCATCTCTTTCCACCTCTCCTGAGATGCAGCACTAAGGATTGATTTCTAAGATAAAAAAACCAAACTGACCCTTAGTCCCATCAGTATACTTTTCTAATGCAAACTGTAAACACACAAAACCAGAACAGCCCAGTTCCAATGTCACTCCCGAGGCCTAGAAGCTACAAAGGCTCACAAATACTGCGCTGTTGATTCCTATCAATGAAAAAGCTGAGAATGATGCTAAAACCTGTAGAAAACATTAGGTTTAACCAACAAAGAGGCACCTGAAATCCAGTTTTAAGAGTTCTCCATAGGTCAGTAGGCTGTGCTGTTCTGGTGTTGAGCCAATGCTTAAAACTCCCCAGTCTTTGGGTCAACTTCTGGACTGGATGGAAAATCCAGGTTTGGACCACAAAACATACTATATATTCCTTACTAGATTTTATTAGCAAAAGAAATACCTGCCCCCCTCTGGCCAAACCCAGAACATTCCCGGAGCTCTCTGCAGGTGGTCCAACTCTTCAGCTCCTGTTGGGTGAGATTTCTACCAACGCTCCAGCAGGCTTTATGTTTTCTTCAGTAGTAGCTTCATTCCAATGCTGTAGTGCTGCTGATTTGTGTTTTTAAATGCGCTGCTCCATATACAGAGATGAAGGAGCACCTACAAGGCCTCTTTTCACAGCCACAGTGAAATACTTATTTGTTTTTGTACTCCCTACAGTGCCCTTTATGAGGGAAGTGCAAGTAAACACCACTGTAACTTCAGACGTGTATTCCAGTTTACATTGCTAGAGCTGTTTGAGGTTGGAACAAAGTTCCCCCAAAATATTTTCCTCTGTCAAATGCATCCTCCTTCCTCCTATTCCCAGGTGCAGTTAGCATGCACCTGATATCAGCTGCTGCTCTGCAAACAGAATGTCTCCTTCCAGTGCTTTCCTGAGGACAACTCGAATACCACAAGCTGGAAAACACTACAGGACTTTCAAATAATGCTCCTGCCAGTCTTACACAGCATTTTGACTGGTTTCCCTTAACACATTGATCTGCATGGCTTCCCAGGGGCTGTAAACAGCTTTGTTCTCCAGTGTATTGCTAGTCTTAGCAAAAAAAATGTACCTTGTGGGTGTTTGTGTTTAATGACACACACAAGGAGAGATCAAAGAAAGAATCAAAGGTGTTTACAGGTGGGAGGTGAAAAAATGATGTTTTCCAGCAGGTAAAGTACTGGTCTAAGGATCAGGAGACTTCTAGTTCCACCCCTGCCCTAACATGCACTCTTTGCTATGGGACTCAGATGACTACCTAAACTTTCTCTTTTTTTGCTTTCAGTATCTGTAAAAGAGAAACAATTTTTTTTGCTATCTAGTAGAGCTGGCTGAGAAGTTTAGTTAGAAAAGATTAGATCTAACTTAAATAAACATTCTGCCAAAAGCACTGAGCAAAACTACCACAAGTGCCCTGTCCTGTACAACATGGGTTCCCAAGTGGAGTCCTTAAATTTCTATTTATACATAACCATTATTCTACACAGGCATTTTTGTTGCAGCAAAAACCTTTGTGAAAGATCAAAGGAGAGAACATTCTCACATGACATAAACAAATCTCCTCATCCTAATAAATCTGGTTTGGACCAAATACTCACTGTGATGCTTTTGTCTTTTAGAAGATTTGGGAGATGTGTGCATCTCCCAGCCCGCAGGTTGGTGGTACTGTGTGGTCTCTGCACACAAAGGGCTGATCTGATGGTCAGGCTGTCTTTCTCCAGTGATTGATTCAATTGGGCAAAGAAGCTCTGGCGCCTAAAAGGAACCAAGGCACTGCTTCCCACGGAAGGGCTCCTCTGGGAATGCTGGACTGGAGCTTCTGCCACTTGGGACTCAAAAAGGCCTTTCAAATAAATTAGGACAAGGACACATGAGAATATAGGAAGCTTATAAAAAGAAAGCAAATTAAAAGAACAAAAGGTCTGCTCATATAAGATATATCCGAGCAAGGATTTTATAACATTTTCCTCTGGGGTAGTGGGACATTTTTTAGTCTCCACAAAAGAGGTTCCAGCTTTCCAGAAACAAGCTTGCAATTGCATTTAGGCATGAGTTTTGCCTGGGAAGACGAGATCACCAACTCTTCTTACAGCTTCTCTGATTAAAGGATTGTTTACGTGGTACCTCACAGCAGGCACGAGCTGCTCTGAGACAAATAAAAATGGTAAGTCTTTTGATAGGGCAAAGCCTGAGCTCTACATCCTGCTGAGAGACAGGAGACATTAGCATGGGCACAACCCTGCTAACGCAGCTTTTGGGTAACTCAGAACATGAGCAGAGTTTGCTCACACCTTTCTGCTAAAGACAGGGCAGACCTGAGTGGCAGCTGTTGCATGGAACACCAGCTGGGAGGAAATACGCATTCCTATTTGACCTTTCATTCTCCCTCTTCCAGCAGTGCCACAAAGCAGTAACAGAGAAAGCTTTAGGCTTTCAGAATCCTCTCTTAGATCCTGCAATTGTCACAAAGCTGAGAAAACAGCAACAAATTGATTAAAATCATTATCCAGCCCCTTTTGGCTGTTAAAGGAACAAATTTTACTCAGTGCCGTTACAAAGCAATGATTTTTAGCACAGGTAAGAGGGTTGTTCTGCAGAACAGTTCTGGTGAGATCTTGTTGCTATACACAGTCATAGTTAATGTTACATATTAAGTTTTAAAGGAATTTTTTATTTATACTGAGCTCTATGACATAAGTTAAGAGACCCCAAAAGCTACTGCAGTAGCTGAGCTGTAAAACCCAAAACTCCCAACTTCCATCTGAAAATTCTTTCACCTTGAGAAGAAGATGAATAATTTCTCAAGCCATAGCACCATTAATATCTACATATAAAGATACTACATAATGGTGCTATGGCATTATGGTATTTTCTTTTGAAGCACCAAGAATTATGGTAACAGATCTTATACCTGATGCCATCCTGCACTGATATTATGTGCTAAGTCTTATGTTTGGGTGAAAGAGCTACAGTTCCAATACCATGCTCATGTTCAAAATTAGCTTCAGTTTCAGTATCTTGCTGTCTGCTCTCTGCTTCTTCCTTGTGATCTGTCTCCAATAACCAGCTGTCTGTGTTGACAGCAGCATCAACCATAGCATGAACCATCTCCCTCTGAGGGCCCTAGAAATAACAAGAAATGCAATCATAATCCAGACCTGATAAGGAAAAGAATAGGTTCGTTTAATGAATTTACAGCATAAGATCTTAAGTTGTAACTGAAGTTTAAGAGAGAATGAAAAAAAACAAATTTTGGGGGACGTTCTTTATTAAAGAAACACCTCATAGCTAATTTCTGATCACCTCCTGAGTTTCTCTATGTCTTCAAATGACCTAAAGTACTTTGGGTCCAAACTGGTACAAAAGAGATCAGGCCAGAAGAGCTCTGGCTGAAAGACAGCACTGCTTCTGGCACATGCCAGAATTTGGATTCTAACCCTTGCAGAGCAATGGAGATAAGTGTGGCAGGAGCTGGTGCACATAAAGCTCCTCCTTACTGATCCTCACCCAGTGCCCTGCTCACAAGCACCAAAGCACTTGCTCAGGATTACATAAGCCTCTTGTGGTCCTTGATTGGGAATGGGAACACCTCTAACAGGGTGGAGCAGTATCTTAATTGAATTATGCAAGAGACTGCCTTGGTTTGGAACAATCCTTACTGTAATCCTTATCCAGTGTCAAGTCTTCTGACACTTTTTCCTCTTTTGCCTTACCTCCTTCACACAGAAGCAGAATGGAGAGGAGCTGGGCTATGCAACACTTCTCATATTCTGCATCCATGGAAGAGGTTCTAGAAGCCTGCTCCAGCCAGGGACAATGACAGATTATAGCTCGTACCCCAATCAAAGAATCAGAAAGACAGTGCAAAGTCTCTCCATTCTTTAGCAGGCAGGCATAAGGACCAGGCCTTAAACCTCTAGTAACTGTTTGGTACCATGTGCAGTAAAGTTGAAGTAACAAAGCAGATATTTATACAAATAGCAGACCATACGGTATCAGAAGAACCAGGGTGAAGCACTGTTTACCTTCTCAGTTTCTATAACCTCATGGTCCTCCTCCAAACAAGACCAAACATCTTTCCCAACATCTTCTGTGACCAAACTCTTCTCTTCCTTTTTCTCTTCCTCTCTAGAAACACTTTCTGAAGATGAAATCCTCAATTCAGACAGTTCCTCTTCTATTTTCTTGCTGAGCTTTTCTTCAGTCAAACTTCCTCCTGGGATGAAGGCATTTTCCTGCTGCACTTTGCAGCCTGCAGGCCGTGTGGGTTCCCAGGCTCCAAGGCAGCACTGGGGAAGTGAGGTACATCCCCAGCTACACTTTGCACAGGGATGAGTGGAATACAGAGCCCCTGGGCAGCAATCCAGGTCCAGGTGACCCTGTCTGTAGTGCCCTGAGGCTCTATAGCCCGGTGTCACAAGGTATGGGTAATCCACACTTGAATCTACCACCATCTGCCTGGCTGCTAAGGGCATCTGCAGCTCCAGGATGATGCGTTCGCTTAAGGGCAGGGGAATCCTCAGAGCCTGGGCAGAAGACACCTCCTTAGTCTGCCCATTCCAGAAATTCACAAGCACTCCTCTTTCATTGTGTGCTGTGCATATTGGGGGAAAAACAAAACAAAGGCAAGTAATGCATTAGCAGCATGTCAGTCTGTGTGATTTATCTCCCAGAGAGCAGGACGTAAAAGTGTTTCTCACTCGTGTTTCAGACAGTTTTGTAACAACTTCCATGATTTTATTCTTTATAGGTTTAAAATTTGACTTTCTTCTGAATTTCCTGCGAGAAGACAGCAGATAGAAAAAATCTCACTGGTCACAGTGGGTGGGATTTTACCCTGAAATAGCTGGAAAGCAGACTAACAGATAATCAGGTGAATTTTTGCCTTGTGTTGGGAGGATGCTACCCCAACCCCTAACTTTTTAGGAAATTTTCACCCACAGAACAAAGCAAAGGTAAATTCTGCGAGCTGCGTTAACTCTGACCCTGAAAAAGTGGCTCAGTGCCAATGATAAAAACACGATGAAGAGAACCCGAGCAGCAGGAGGTCAATTATCCGTGCCGGAGCCTCTTCTCCTCCCAGCAGTAACCAGCACCCATGGTGAGCCTAGTGCTGCTAAGAAAACCAGAACACCCAGTACCTAAAGGTGCCTCCTTGCTCTCCACAACCCTTAGCACAGTGCCAGGGCCAAAACGTTTGGCTGGAGCCTCCCATGGTGCCAAGACTCTGTCCCCTGGAGCAAGAGGCTGTCGCCGGGCATCTTCGTAGTGGAGAATGTCATAGAGAGGTGTTTCCTGCAGGCCGAGCTGGACCTTGCCCTTCAGAGCACGACTTTGGTCAAACTCAATTAAAAAGCCTTCCCTGGAGCCCTGCAAGAGTAAAACATGTGGTTTGCAAGGCAGACAGCTGGGTCCAATTAACAGCCAAGCTTAAGTGCTAAGAGGGAAGTGGCAGAAATCCCAGGAAGTGGAACATGATCTCAGGATGCAGCTTTCCTCCTCTACCAGGGCTTCACTGTACTGTGTCCATACCACTTTAAAAGTAAATAAAAAGCTGGGGCTTAAGGGGCTGACAGACTTTTTTCTTCCTTCCAGTTCGGACTTAGATTTTAGTAAGAACACAGTTAGCAAGCTAAGGCAGAACTCTACCAGGAAAACCTCTCATCAGAAAAAGGAACCAAAAGAAACTGTGTATGATGCAGTTCACTACAATCAGAAGGAAAACAAACAGTAAAAGTCACAACTGTTATAAATTTAAATACTTTAACTGAAGCCTTCAGCAGTGGGTGAGGGCAAGATCTACTGCCAAAATCTCGGCCTTCTTTGCAGATCTTTGAGTGCACTTACACAGATAATGCTGTCAGCTCCTACTCCAGCTGATGCCACTCATGCCTGTAGCTGTCTCCATCTGTTCTACCCCACACAAGAGCTTACAGACATCCTCACCTATACTAGCACCAAAATTTATTTAACTAACCTGCAAAATGAACTTGATTTTTAAAGAAAACCTGCAGGGGGGATTTTCCATCTGGCATTCAAAATCATCTCGCAATTCCCAGAAATGCAGATGGAAAAGAATGAGGAAAGCTCTCAGTCTGGTAAAGAGGAAGTGGACCCTGGAGACAAGTATTTTGGATTACTAGCTGCTGTTTAGCTAACCAACTCTGCTGCTATGCTGGGCAAAAGTACACAATAGGGATAAGGGACCCATTTTGTCTGTCTCTGACTAAAACTCATTATAACTACAAAAATGGATTGATCTCCAGGCTGCTCTTACTTGCAGGGCTCCTCACAGCAAACAGCCAGTCAGCACCAGGTAACAGATGAAAATAGGATGTGCAGAGGCAACAGTGGCTATGAAGCGCACGGTAACACTGGAGGGCCACCCCACAGACAGGGCTTGGGACTGGTGAGGTATGGGAAGAACAGAGGAAAAACCATACATGCCCTCTCAGCCAAGTTCCCAATAAATGGTTACCTTCACCTCCTGGACAATGTGGCCCAGGTAGTAATAGCCATCAGTTTCTCTCCTTGCCAACACACGAGCTCCCCTCAGGACGCGGGAAGCCTCCGAGGACAAACCCATGAGATTCCTTTTGGTTGAGGACATCAAGGCCATGCAAAAGGGACATGGGTTCCATGCACAAACGGGACAGCTGTGGAAAACAAAAACACAAGAAGTAATGAAAACCTTGGCAACAGATACTCTGCAACTTACTGCAGTGAAAACAAACCAAATCAATGTGGAACACACCCCCCACTCTGCAATAACTGTCTTAGTTTCCCAGCTTTTTCTTCTCTGCTTTTCCGGTGACCCATCTACAGATTATGAGCTTACTGTGTTACTGGACATCTTGGCAGCAGAGAGCCACAGGAATCTCTATCAGCTGTGTGACAGCACTGGACACGTGAGATGGACGTGGAGCTTACCTGGAAGGGGGAAGGAGGAGATGGAAGCAGAAAATGAGCATGATTTTTGAACACTTAAATCCTTAAACAGGAATATTGTTCATAAAGTTGAAATTTACTTTCACTTTATTACTTCTCTCTATAAATCTTCCACCATATCTTGTGGTACTATGCTGCTTATCTGTAAATTCATCACAAGTGGCTTTGATTTTGAGAAATTAAGTTCAGAAAGAAGGAATATTTTAAAAAAAGGTAAGAACTATATGATAAACCCCTCCTTGTGCTGCACCTGGTTTCTATTCAGCTGCTAGGGTACATAGCAGGGGTGGGCAGCCCGTGGCCACATGTGCACTGCTGCTGCTGCTTACACAGCTTCCAAGCTCCCCTGGCAAGCAAAGCTGAAAGGTCAATGAAAGGACCTGAAGTCAAGGAAGAGTGAAGAAGGTGGGGGCTGAATTTAGGGGGACAAAGTTGCCTCTGCAGGTCAAAGCCAGCAGCAGAAACGTCTGGCCTGAGCAAGATGGGAAACCTGAGATGCTTGAGAACAAGGACACAGGGAACAGAATGCCAGGGACTGCAAGAAGGCAGAAAGACAAAATACAAGGCAGTTGGAAGGTGGAGCTGACAATAAAACTATGAACTTTATATCAAAGCATTCAGCTTTTATGGAAAACCATAAACTTGGTATGGAGCACCTTGAAAGCTTGCAATATGTTGGTGCACGTGGTAAGTAAAAACAGTGGTTGAATAGTTTGCTGCTATTCCCTGTAACCGGCTGCTGAAATTGCATTAGAGCTCTTACAAGGCTCAGAGGAGCAGGGAAATCAAAATCCTTTAACTACAAGGCCATTCACTGCTGTTTCAGCTGAGGATGTCAGGTGTTTGAGATGTTAGCAGACTGAGAAGATATTGTTACTTATTTAAAATGCCTTCAGGAGGGTTGCAGAAACTCTTCTTTGTGGAGTGTTATCCAATAAAGATTCAGGAGGAACTAACAAGTATGGATTAATCTTACATTGGCATCATACCTTGTCAGGAGGAGTAGGGGGGTGTCTGATTCCTTGAAAGGATCCCCCTGATAGTCTGGCTACATTCTTCATTATTTTTTACTTGCTTCTGAATGTCCCAGAAGGCATACCACATTGTACTACTGGATGCAACTGGTTCTCCACAAGAAGTTGGAAGAATTCCTCCGACCCTTGCTCTGGCACATGTCAGTGAACAGATCCAACCACCGGCAGGGTGGGTTTTCCATCATCCTCAAAGTGTTGCGGCTGAAACCAGGCTGCAGCTCCAGGAACACTGCCGAGTGAGCACTAACCGGGCAGGTGCACCGTTGTAACGCCTGTGGGAGCTGCAAAAAGGGAAAGAAGAATAAAACCCTCTCAGGTGCGCAGGTCTTCGCTGAGGGGGGACAGGTGGGAATTCTGTACTGGGTGCTCCTATTCTGAGGCGTCGCCCCTGCGTTCCCGCTCCGGCAGCCGCCCCACAGGGCGGGAAGCGGCTCCGCCCCCGCCGCTTCCTCCGCGCCACCCCGGCCTGAGGGCGAGTCCCGCTCCCCGGCCCCGCCATGGCGCGCGTGCCCCGTTGCTGCGCAACCCCGGACAGCTCGGGCTGGGAAAGAGGGACGCGCTGCTCCTGTAGCCCCTTCCTTACAGACCAGCAGCTGGAACCGCCTTCTCCCCCCGCCCCCTAAAAGGAGCGGCTTGGCTGAGGAGGTCGCCCCGCTCTGCGCCCCTCGTGGGCGACGCCAACTTTTGGGAGAACTCACGGAGAACCTGCCCTCGGTGCCGCCCCGGCGCTCCCAAGTGCTGTGGGGAGTGAGGAGGCAGATGTGCGGGGGCAGTGTGTGGTGTCTCCGTGCCCCGGGACACCTCCGTGCCCTGAGCTGCCCCTCCCGAGCGCCCCAGCATACCTCCCTTTCCCGGGATACCTCCTTTTCCTGGGATACCTCCCTTTCCCGGGATACCTCGGTGCTGTCTCCGCCCCGGAAGGCGGCGGTCGCGCCAATCGGCGGGGCTGTTGCTGGGCGGTGCGGGTGACATTGGGGCACAGCCATGGTGGTGGCGGCGCTGGGCCGGGCGGCGGGGCGGCTGCTGCGGGCCGGGGCCGCCGTGCCCGGGCGGCGGCGGTGAGGGGACGGGACGGGACGGGCAGCGGGCGGGCCGGGGCCGGCGGGGCCCGGAGTGAGGCGGGGCCGTGCTGTGTTGCAGCGCGGGCGGCGGGGTGCACATCCCGCCGCGGGTACCGGCAGTTTCCCGGAGCTGACGCGGGCGCAGGTGATTCGAGGCGAGATCCTCAGCGGCTTCATGTGGTTCTGGATCTTCTGGCACTTCTGGCACAACTCGGACATGGTGCTGGTGAGGCCGGCGCGGCGGCCCGGGGCGGGGGGCGTGGGCCGGGCTCCGGCCGCGCTCTGACGGGCCTCTCTCCCAGGGACACTTCCCGTATCCCGACGCTTCGGCCTGGACGGACGAGGAGCTCGGGATCCCTCCGGACGATGAGGAATAGCAGCACACCGGTACGGCTCCCGTCGCCCCTCCTCGGCCCTGAGCGCGGCCCGCGGCTGCGGTGCAGCCCCGGGGCCCCGTGCCCGGCTCCGGCGCCTGCTGGTGCCGCTGCAGGGGCCCTGCTCGCAGCAGGCATTTGTGCGCTGCCCGGGGTGCGCTGCCCACCCTCAGCAGTACCGGAGGCAGCGTCCGCGCTGCTCGTTGCTTTCACACACTTGTCTCGGGTGCCTGAGACCACGTAGCCCTGGTTTTGGCAATATATTTGCCTGCAGTGTAACAACTGAGTTTGTTATGAGTTGTAGCTTACCTGGTACCAGTTCTAAATTATTTTCTTTATGCTGTTCTGTAGACCCAGCGTTATCTAACCTTGTCTGGAGAGATCTGTCCAGATGTCCCCTTAAACGTTTGAGGGTTTTGTTTCCATTTCTTTAATTACCGAGTCTTTTTTAAGCTGTTGTGTTAGACATTACAGCTCTAAACCAACAGCTTCACCTACTGCTGAAGGCAGCGTTGAGGAGGTCCTTAGGCTCAACTTCGTGGGAATAGGATGAGCGAAAAGGTTCTCAGGTTTCTCTTCTGTTACTTTCAGGTTCCTGGAACTAACTGAGACCCCTGGAACCAAATCTTTGGCTCCTGGGTCCTTCTGTCAATAAAACTGTAAACAAAGTCTAAGCTGAACTGGGTTTTTTTGGTTTTTTAAGTAGAATTTTTGGAAAATGACCATGACAGCTCTAAAGTTGTGGTACTTGAGTACACATGAGCTTCTGTAATGCCTGCTTGATAGAGAATGTGTTGGCCCCAAGAAATAAGGTCCATAAAAGCATAGGAGGTAACAGTCATCAATAAAGGTTCTGTCAAATAACCAATGAAGAGGTGAGGGGAAATTGCATAGAAGCAGGAGAATTTACCCAGAAGAGAACCCAGACCAGCTGGTGCCAGGCTTTTCCCAGGGTGAAGGAGAATTCCTCTTGGGTACTTAAAAGTTCAGAAAAGTAAATGTAAAAATGCCTTAGGGCTCAGCACAGCAGTAAAGGAGGCAGTGATCCAGCTCAAGGAAGCTGAAGGGAGAGGGGTTACACTGCAGGAGACCCTTGATTGTATTATTTTCCTTCTCTTTCCCTTCCAGAGTTACATCCTCAAGTAACTTTCTGACTCCCCTTAGCCACCTTAGTTGCACCTGTCCAACTTCATGGAGAGGCGGAGTCATACGTGACACAATAAACAATCTCCTTCAGACTTTTCCATGCAGTCAATCTTTATTATAGCAGTATTCTCATATTCACATCAAGTACATAGAACTTTTTGCCTTTCATATAATACAGAGTTCTTTAAATAACTTTACACTGAAATAGTTTTCTTCAATCTGAATTCAGCTATCAAATTTTAATATGTTTTAAGTCTCCATGCTCTCTAACCAAACTGGACAATATTTCCCATTGTACAAATTTACATGAGAAAAACTCCAAAGTACAAATGAAGGGACAACAAAAGTAAAGGGAGAAGGAACAAACAAGAAAAATAAGTTGTATTGGCAATTACAGGGGAAGCTTGAAAAGGAACAAAGGGGAGTTGCCATGACCCACGTAACAGGAAACCAAAAATAAACATTTTGTTATGAATTAAAAAATAAATACAGGTTTCAAAACAATTACTCCATTGTAGATTTTAAAAAGCAGCTATGGAAATCTACTAACACAATGGGTTGTTGTTTTTTTTTTTAAGTAACCAGACTGGACCTTCTACTTTGCAGTCATAAGCCCCTTGCAAACCTCTGGTGGTCAAAAAAAAAAAAAAAAAAGAATACAGCTGAAAGGAATGTGTTAGCACAGAGTTTAAAGTGGTGGGACATACATTTCATTGCACTAAGGAACAAACAAACAAAAGAAATCAAATCTGTATATAAATTTCCCTTTCCTCTCCTTATTACGTACTTTGCCTCTCATAAACAAGCCTCTGTATTATGAGGTAATGCCATTGTCTTGACTATATATAAAAATAATAAAGTTTAAAGGATATAGATCTGGGTATCTATAAACTTTAAACAAGCCAGTCGTCTCTTACTCCCCCCTGGGGTCCAACCACTGAGTGCTACCCCTTCGGTCACTGCTCAATGCATGGCGCTCTCCTGGGAAGCCCAGGAGACCTGTGCCCCTTTCCTAATCTAGGAAAAGCAGCCTGTGCTCAAGTAAGAAAAGAGACAGTGCAAGTAATGCACAACAGGTTACACACACCTACACCTGCTCCTGCAGAACAAGGCAGAGTCACAGAAGGCAACAGTGGCCAGCCTGGATGTGTGTTGGGGCAGGGAAAAAGGGATCCAATTAGGCAGCTGATGGCTGATTCCTTTTGCAATTGCTCCAGAAGGATGTCACTGCCCAGCCCGGGGAGACCCATCACTGCACCTGGAGTGAGGTGGGGAGGAGGGTTACACCTGGAGAATGGAGGGCCAGGAGGAGCACTGCACTTGGAGTCAGGATGACCACAGAGCAGATGGGCTAGCTCGTGCATCCCAGGTAGTGGTAGACCCTGTTCTAGAGGCACAGGGCAGTACTGGATCCCAAGAGGATTTCAAGAGTGGAAAAGAAGTAGGGGCAGGACTTTCCCCAGTCCCAACAAATGAGATTAGAACAGCAATGTTAATTTGGGTTGCCAACACATGCAAGTTGGCCACTGTCAGGTTTCTGTCAGTTGAGAAGTGTGGACAGGGGGAGGAAGGGGAGGCAGGTAGGACACAAGGCTCATGAAAGAATGATGTGCTTTTTTTTTTGGTTGATTTTTTTTTGTGTGTTTTTGTTTTTTTTTCCTAAAGGTTCACAGCTTTGAATAAAAAAGCACATTTATTGCACTTACACTTTAGTTTAGACAGAGTTAATTTAAATTATGCTCTCACAACCCCCCACCATCCCAAAATAACCCAACACCCAAGTTTGGTCCGTTTTTCCCCCTAGACACAACATCTGTGCCCAGATGATGGGCTCCATTTCTTCTAATGTTCCACTGAACTCCCAGACACACAGATGGATTTTCTCTTCAACAAGGGTGAATACACAAATGCAACACAGAATGACATTTATCAAAACAAAACCTGACCATCTTCCAAACCCAAATAAACAACAAAAAAAGAAAACAGTTATTTTTGTGGTTTACTTGCTCAAAAGTAAATGTCACACAAGGCTTATTCTAAAGTACAGCTGCTTGCTGCAAACATGACAAACTAGACAAAATGACTGGACAGGCCACTGTTGGCTGTTGAGGAGGCTGGGTGAGCTGAACACACTGCTGCTGGATGCTATGAAGCAAGTATTAGGTAGTTTAGAAGTTCCTAAACAAAAAAACCCCAACAACAACAAAAAAGAGACAAAATAACCATCACATGTACTTTTAGTGCAGAATTTGGAGTAGGTAGAAGGATTCCAGATAGTTACTGGAACTTAAGTAAAACATCTTTAAGCTTTATTTTCTAAAAGGAACAAACCCAAATTAAAATGGGTCTGATATTTCATATGAACTGTGCATTTAGACATAACTTCATAATTTACAATTATGCCAAAAGTCTTGCCCCAAGGAAGAAGAGGAAAAGATCTGAAAAAGCACAAATATCCAAACCGATTATTTTGTCCTTCATGGACAAGTAGGTTAAATATGACACTGATACATAGGTACTGCCAGAAGTCTACGTAACCAGTCTGAAATTTGAACAACTCAAATTCACACCTACTGGTTGTCCCTCAGCTGACAAGACACCTACCATCTCCCACAGTTAATGTGCAATAACAGGATGTGATCACTGAACAGCAGCTGCAAGAGGCCCAAGGAAGAACTGAGGAAACCTGTTGACATTCCAGAAACAGAACTTACTGCATTTTCTGGGACAAGGAACTAATTGTTTGGCCTGATAGATGTGAACTTTGATTACATGAGTACTAGTCATCAGTTTCTCCTCATCTAGCTCTCATTCTTCATCTACCATCTCACTCCAAGATGCTATGAGAGTGTGACTTTGGGCCTCTTTGGAGCTTTCTTTAACAAGATCTCTGTGTCCTTGGAGAGGAAGGAGGGCTTGTTTTTAAGTTAAATGAACCTCATTAACTGTTGACAGAGCAGATTTCAAGCAGCAAGGTTTGCTGTAACTAAATTTGGTACCCTTCAATTCTTAGCTTTGAAATGCTAATAGGTATTTTGGGGAATGCTCTCTGCCCTCCTTGCTCCTTTACAGGAGTTGACCAACTCCAAACTACCTACCTACAGGGATAGCTATATACAAAACTACTGCAGCAGATGTAAACCAAAGACACTGCTCTAGTTACAAAGCACCTGGTTTACATTCCATTGTACTTTTTAAGGTTGCAAAGGCACATGAGCATTTGGCAAACTACAAAATCTGGTTTGGGGGATCCCTATGTAAACCATTGAACAGAGGGTCTCAGTAACTCTCTTTTCTAAACCAAAGAGAGATGTTAGTTTTCATCTGCGTTCATTCTCGGTGTAGTCTGTATTCTGCAGCTTTTAAAGCTTCCTCCTTCCACAGGCTTGTAGTTACTGCTGTCACCGTGCTGACTTAGTAGCTTCTGTGTTAGCATCCTTGAAACTTAAATGCAACCTTTTTCATTTTAACAACCTGGCTCTGCTCTTCTGATAATTTATTAGGTAAGAATCATAGCATCATAGAGTATGGTAAGTTGGAAGGGACCCACAAGGGTCATCAAAGTCCAGCTCCTGGCCCTGCACAGGACACCCCAAGAATCATCCCATGTGCCTGAGAGCATTGTCCAAATGCTTCTTGAACTCTGTCAGGCCCAATTGGTGCTGTGACCACTGGCCTGGGAAGCCTGTTCCAGTGTACAACCATGCCCTGGATGAAGAATCTTTTCCTGATATTCAACCTAAACATCCTCTGATGCAACTTCAGGCCATTCCCTTGGGTCCTGTCATTGATCACCACAGAAAAGGGATCAGAATCTGCTCCTACTCTTCCCCTCATGAGGAAGGTGTTAACTACAATGAGGTCTCCCCTCAGTCTCATCTTCTCCAGCCTGAACAGACCAAGTGACCTCAGTCGCTCCTCATACAGCTTCCCCTCCACACCCTTCAGCATCCTCAAGGCCTTCTCTGGACACTCTCTAACAGCTCTATATCTTATACTGTGGCACCCAAAACTGCCCCCAGCACTGGAGGTGAGGCCGCCCCAGTGCAGAGCAGAGGGGACAATCCCCTCCCTTGCCCGGCTGGTGATGCTGTGCCTGATGCCCCCCAGGACAGGGTTGGCCCTCCTGGCTGCCAGGGCACTGCTGACTCATGTTCAACTTGCCACTGACCAGGACCCCCAGGTCCCTTTGTGCTCTCCAGCCTCTCATTCCCCAGTCTATACACACAACCAGGGTTACCCATCCCAGGTGCAGAATCCGGGACTTGCCCTTGTTAAACTTCATATGGTGGGTATGAAGTTGGTATGAAGTAATGAAGCAGCGAAGAAAGGTATTTCAGATGCATGCCAAAACAAACACCAAGTGCAAATGCACAGTAACAAGCCTGCAGTAAACAAAGTTTGTTTCATAAACTTCTATGTAAAATGCATCACAGAAAACCAGAACAACTCAGCACCTTCAGAGTGATGCCGTAGGAGTCCACTCACGCAGCTGCTTTTTAACTTGACTGTACCTAGAAGCTTTGCCTGTCCCACTGTGCTACTGGTGATACATTTTATCAACAGAGGACATGCTGTCTACAGTACTATGAAGAGTTTGTGCTACACACGCTGCACTCACAGTCAAGAAGGGAATGAAATCTAGAGGCTGCAAAAGTCTGAAATGTCCACATGCTTCTTCCCTAAATTTAGCCCCTCCAGATATCGAAGCTTCAATTGGTACTTGTTTGCGAGGCATCTGGGGATCTGGCTTCCCTCAGCCTTCTGTAAAATGCTGGATGCATTTATATCACCAGGCAAGCACAGAAGAAAAGCTATTTATGTGTGATCTTCAGGGTACTTTTCCCCCAGTTTGGGCATTTATGGAAAGACATGGTATTTATCAACAATCAAAATTTCACTAATTTTATGTCACAAAGGCCAAATTCTGCCTCTAATGAGCACATACTAATCCAAGCGATGCTAAGATGCCATTGTAAAATGGCAGTGTTTGTTCTCAAACATTCTGCATCATCATCAGCTGCTAGAGCATTCAAGTACAAGAAAAGATTATTTTGGGTAAGCATAAAAACCAGAAGAGGATTCATTTAATGACTTGCATGAGTTTAGCAAAAAAAAGAAATGACTGGGCTAATTGTATCTGGGGCCATGTAGGACTTAATTGACACAGAAATTACTTTCAAAGTAACCTGGCCTGTATATTCCTCCCATTTGGTTTGAGCTCCTTCACAATGTTGCAGTTCTGGCAAATATGCCAGAGGAAGCAAACACATATTGATCAGGAAGGTGTAACAGGTAACAGGCCTCTGTCAACTGAATGGAAAAGGAGAGGCAGAGGGGAAGGTCTGTGCCTGGCTGATAAAGACATGAATAGCTGGGACTGGATACTGGTACTTTTGCAAATGATTATGAAATACAAGATACTGTGGAGCTAAAATAAGCAGTATGACTCTCTAGAAGTTTGTCCCAACATGTGCACACAAAATATGCACTCACATTTCCATGTTATGGCATGTGCTTGTGGTTGGGACACCTCAAAGAAGCTTAAGGAATTTGGGGTAACAGGCATGAACGTATTGGTCATTTCAGTTTACTTCCTTCATCCCACTGCTACAGAGAGTACTCATTTCTCATCTATTTTTGTTTCCCCATTCACTAAACATCTACAGGGCATCTTTAAGACTGGTTCTGATGGCATGCAAGACATCCAGAAAAAACTCCTGAAGGAAAAGATAAAACCAAAAATAATCCCAATTATTTACAAACCACATTTCTTCCAAAGTTTTGCATGAGCATTACCTGGGAACTCTTACAGACAAACACACATTACTACAGCTATCTGGAGGGAAACAAACAAACAAACAAACAAACAGAGAAAACCAGTAGAAATGCATCCTGAAAGGACTTCTCTAAACAGCAGCCAAACAACTTGCACATTCCTCAGGGAAAAGAAATAAAACAAAACCAGAAACAAAACAGAAAAACAAAACTCCAAACAAACCAACCCCAATAAAAAAACCCCCAGAGATCATGTGTTACTTATAAAGTGCTTTGCATGGACAAGGATAGCAATTTTCCTTGTGCTTTTCCTATGGGCTCAAGAAGCATATTGTAGACTAATGGTAATGAATCTTCACCAAAGTAAGATCATTTTAAGCAAAGATAGAATGAAGTTCCTAACAGCAAATCTTCTGCCAGCATGACTTTGTGGAAGGAAACAAGGGCTTTCAAGAAGCTCTGTGAAACAAAGGAGTGTTGAACCACCTGTCCGTACTTGCTCTGTTCTTTCGAGAGAACATTTACCCCAGTATCCCCGACACGTACAACTGCGGCCACAGCCCACAGAAGGGCTGGAGCCAAGCACGGGGTGAAAGGAGAAGCAGTGACTGCTTCCTCCTCCGGGAGCCTGTATCTGGTAAATGCTCTCACCTGCCTGCTGACACCAGTGGCTCCAGGCTCCCTCCACCTCCCAGGCACTGGCCTCAGATGATCACCAGGGAGCACTCTGACTGCACCATCTGCACAGCACTGCTCGTGCATCAGCTTCTCCACACTGGAAAGTGGCTATTGCTACGTTTTAAATTCCTGCCAATCTCAATAAGGAAAAAACCTTACAGCATCTGAAGACCCACAGCAGACAAGAAAAGAATTTGTGCTTTTTTTTTCCCTTTGTTTTTAAAATGAGTCCTGTACACAAAATCAATTCTATTCATGTACCAACATGAATCACTTCATTCTTGTAGTGACTATTAAGTCATTCACTATTGCTATCTTGCTAATGTTTGTGGAATTAATATGAATACACAGTATTTCAGTTTTAATTCCCACTTCAGATTAGTCCGGTCCCTATAGCCCCAGTAAATATTTACTGAAAACGTAACAGACTACCAGCAACACCGCAAAATTCCAGGGTATTAAAAGCACCTTCTACTTTCAATGTGCTTTTCTCCCTTCATCTGGGAGCAACCTTCTGCAGACAGGAACAGTCCAACTTTCCCTAGGCAGGGAAGGACAGCATCCTCACTTGGTAAATCCATGTTTAGCATGGACACCACATTCACACACATTTAACTCCTTCATTTATTTGTGATGATTTTGTTAAACACTCCCCACCTCCTCCCAGCGAGAACCTCCCTGCTAGAGGGGGGTCAGTTCTCCTGCCTCACCTGGAGTGGTACAGGGCTGATACAAATCAAATTCTGGAAACTTCTGTCTGAGCTTGAGTTTCTTTCCAATGTGGTCTGCCTTGCCTCTGTACAAATAATTTACAGGTAATACCACATACCAGAGAACTCTGCAAACAGATCACATCACGAGATATTCTACTAGAGGTAAATGATGTGCAGAACTTTATGACTTATTGTTTTCCCTGACTGGGTAACTTGTCAAAAAGCTACCTACCATTTGAAAACCAGAACTGGAGGACAGGAAAACAAACTCTCTAATGGAGATACCGCCACCTTCACCCTCGTTTGCAAAGTGTACAGAAGGGAAAGACAAACAGAAGGGAAGAGATGAGAGGGAGGAAAGCAATGAGAGGAGGAGTAGTCAGCGTGGATCCAGCAAGTACCGTTTTGTTTTGGTCTAACAACTTGCCATTAGGACAAGATGCTCCACATTTACACACACACTTATCAGAGGACGTTTAGTTAACAGGATAAAAATCCTTTAAAAAAGCTCTTGAAAGTACCAAAACATAATTTTTGGAATGTCTAATTCTAGGGGGGTTTGTATTTGTATTCAATTCAACCTGAGAACTTTTTTCCTCATTTATGAAAACATTACATATTAGTAAGGTACCTGGCATTAACCTGCACCCTCTTTTAAAATAAAACTTTTAAAGTAGGTACATACACGATTCACAGTCTGTATGAGGATTTCTACAGACTTTACATGCTGCAGTAGCATCTTTGATAAATACATTGTATCATATGATACAAAAAAAAATAAAAGAGAGGACAATCTCGCTACATTTTTTTTAAACTTCAGTTTGTTGCTGGACCAACAAAAGAAGGATTGACCTAATCCTTCAATAAGATGTATATGCACACACCAAGAAAATACTGGAAAAGGAAAAAAGTTAAGGATGGTGGTTGTTGTTTGTTCTTTTTAAGAAGTGGTAAAGTAAATCTGAAGAAGAGGTGTGGCAGCATCCCCTTTTCCTTCAGATGAACCTCTCTGCCTTCAGAATAACATCTCCAGCTCCCACTGCCCCACACTTAATTTTAAAGGAATAAAACCCAGTAATATACACAGATTGAGGTGTTTGACACTGTAATACAGTGAAAAGGGGATACTGCGTTGTCCATAAATCAGTAAGTACACCAGGAAAAAAAGGATCAGAATGGAAAATGATTCTCTGAAATTAGCACTCATCAGACGTTCAGCCTCTGATGGTTACACTGTTAGAGGGAGAAAGCCGACTGGCAGACCATCCAAAGCAAGTCTCCTAAGTTGCAGCAGCAGCAGCAGCTCCATCCCCTCACGCCCGAGCACCACAGGCACACCACGAGCGCCCTCTCCTCTCTCCTGGGAATGAGGCCAACGGCACAGGCAGCCACTGCGGGTCTCCGAATGCACGTGGTGGTTTGTGTTGAAGGAGAAACACTGGCAGCAGAGGACTCTGGTTCCCAAAAAGGTACTTTTTCCCATTGTGTTGGACTGGCAGTTCCATTCTGCTCCACTTTTAAGCTTATGGATATCTTTTCTAAATTACTTTAGGTTTTGCGGAGCAGAATGGAGTTTTGATGTTAAGAAACTGTAGGAACACAAGACTTAAATAACAGAGTGGGTGCTGCCATGGTGCTGTGGCTACTTGAACGCTGCAAATTCTCCTGTAGAGGGAGGACAAGAGCTTGGTTTAAAAAGGTGATTTCAGTTACTAGACTAGTTGAACATCAGGTTGAATATAAAAGATGTTAAAAAATGCAAACTGTTAAAATTAAAGCACAAGAGAATACACAGTGAGAGAACATTGAATACAGACCCAGCATATTTAACCAACAAAGGATTTCTTGAAAGCAAGCCATACCCATTCTTCCCAAGAAAGTGAAAGTTCAAGCAAAGTCTAAGTCATCATGCATTTAGAAAATTAAACGTGTCAGCTTAATTTTACGTTAGATTCCTTATTGCACATATGTCCTCCTGAGAAGCAACAGTTTCAATAAATGCATCCAACTGCAAACTAGTTTCTGGTCCGTTGTAAAACTACTTTAATAACAAAGAACTACATGACACATCCATTACGCTTTAAAGACTGTATAAAGTAAAGCGCCTGAATAGAAAACCAGTGTTACAGAGTGCTAGGATTTGGTTTAGAGACCAACATAGCAACCTACTGAGAGAAATGTAAAAATTGTCTACTCAATCCCAGACCAGAAATTAGGCCTCACTAACATGGAACATAACAAAGCAACTCCATGCTTCCTTCAGAATTACTGAATAATCATACGCAGTGCTTTCACATGTGATGATGTCCTGAAATCCTACATAATTTATTTAGTGGCACCATGCCGTGAGACAGACTTGTAGCCCCACTTCTGAGGGGATGCAACTATGGCACAGAGTAAAACTGCTGCCCAAAGTCTTTAAGGAGTCTGACAGAGACTGAAGAGAAGCTGAGTCTAAGGTATTAATCCTCTTAATACTATACTTTAATAAAAGAAATTTCCCTGCCACCCACAAAGAAATTGTATTCTATAGGATTTTTAGTGAGGGATGTCTAACTAAGCATAATCAAAAGGACTCAGGAAAAAGAAAAGAAACATACATATAACTTTCCCATGTTGGGCTTCATATGCATTTTGGGTTAGTTTATGCCACTTTCTTGACAGCACTTCTCTGAGCTTTCTCCATACTGAAGGAATGATAAGCAGACATAAGAGAGCCTTTGTTCTGTTCAACACAAGTGTATTGAAAGCCATTACATTCAAACAGCTGCTCCCTATCTGGTGTCCTTCCATCTTTTCAAGAGTGACTGTATTGTTGGCTTTGTTTTTTCTCAAGATTCTTATTCTGAATATTGGAAACAAAAGAGAAACATCCCTGCAAACAAAATTCTAGGCTTATAGCATTAATTCTGTGGAATGCCTTGCCTCTACAAAGAGGAGAACCAAGAAGAGCAGTCAGCAGTCTGCACTAGGAGGGGGAAGGCATCTAAAAGGCCTGGGAGGAACAACTGACCCAGTTCTAAGGGAACTTCAAGAAAGCAGGGAAAGGACTGTGTCTTGTAGGAAATGAGAAGGGAGTACACCTGAAGTCCAAAGTAAGGGTGGCACAGGGAGTTGTGATAGACGTCAACCTCTGTGTGTCTTTATAGACTGTGATGGCAGGCTTAAGTTATAACAACAGTAGAATAAAAGCTTCATGATGGATCTAATTGCCTATTTTACTAGTTCCACCAACAGATGAAACTCCTGCTCTAAATACTCTAAATATAGGATCATTTTTCCTTGCTTCCTTCTGCTACATTTCACTGACCTTCCAATTCTCTTCACAGTATCTTCTAGAAACACCTCAAGTTTTGTACATGTTTTCTTTTAAGAGAAGGACAAAAAAGTCATCAAGTATTGCCTGTGAGGCCAATTTTTAAGTGTGACATTCATGCTTAGCTGCACTTTCAAAACATGCTCTATTTAATTTATTTTTCAGTCTGCCTTTCTAAACTGCTGATTAAAGATCAATTTATAAACAAGAGATTGCTCCCTCATTACTCATCTTGTCCTTCTGCCCATTTCTGGTAATAATTCAGATTTTAATAGTCATATAGGGATTTCAGAAAAAAAAAAAAAAAAGATGAACCTTTAATTGGGAAAGGGCAATGGAAAAACAGCACCAGAAGTAAAGAATTATTTGAGATAGAATGGTAGCTTTAAAAAGGTAATTTTCAGACTTTCCTGCCATTTAAATGAAACCTTAGCAAATACATTTTCTTTGACAAGCTAATGCTAAATCTCCCTTTCAAAATTGCAGTGTCAATCTGATCTCAAATCAACAGGAGACCAAAATAGGTAACATGGTCATCTAATAAGGGGATTATGTAGGTTGAACATGTATAAAATGCACTTGCCAGTGACAGCTTTCCCTAGGTGAGGTATGTACATGGCTATACCTATCCACATCAAGCTATGAAACCACATGCTTAGCAACTTGCTACGTGAAAAAACCCCAGATATTTATATTCATTGTGAGCCAGATATCTGAGGTGCTTTTTTATCAAGCAGAACTACATACTTGCTTTGACTGGTAGCAAAGCAGTTCCTTTCCAAAGAATGGATAGCATCTGAAAATACACACTTCTTATAAATGCCTTTCAAGTCAGCTACTACAGTCTTTTCATGCTCATCTCATGCAGAGCAAGTGGAAACTATTTTAAATGCACACTTTCAAAAAATCAGTACTAAAAAGATGATCAAGATCTTTCACGTTGCCTCCAACTATATATTAACAAGGGCATGTTCTGAGTGAACCTGTTGCCCCCGATTCCTGGAAGGATTTAAAATGCAGCTACCATCCTGTACTCTCACAAATTTGTAAGTTACCTAAATTCATGAGGTTACTAAGGTATACACACATCATAACTGTACTCCTTATCCTGGGGTAGATGCCATGTTTCTCAGAAGAATCATAAGGAGAAGAATGGTTCCCTTCCAGGCCTGTGCCAGCCTTATCTACTGAAGTAGAGACTGACTGACTTCCCGAAGGGAAACACCAAATTCCAACACCATGCCTGCATCACATTCACAGACACAGAAAAAAAAAAAAAAAAAAAAGAGGTAGTTTTCTGTTGGACCTTGTGCTCATCTTTAGTATGGATACTATCCACTGGGTAAGTAAAATTTTGAAACCTGTTGAAGATACCAAGACAGATTTTGTTTCTCTACTGATATATAGGGAAGTAAAATAAAAAGGAATCTCACCTAGTATAAATTACTCCTCTAGAAAAACCTAGGATCCTACAGGCCTGTTTTCTGAACCAAAAGGTATCTGTTTCTAAACAATACAGCTGAGTAGCACTTTTAAGAACTCTGACCCAAATCCACAGGTGTAGTTAGGCATCTTCACCCCACAGATACTCCCAAATCTCACTGAAGCAGCAATTACAACTTACAGAAATGAGGCCTCTAAATGCCTCTCTGTCAGATAAAGTTAATGATCCACAAAACACAGCCTCCTTTTAGGCTCCATAAAATGTTTAGGGAGAAGCTAAGATCACATGATGGCCACGGACCCCAAAATGCTCAGTGTGTAAGAACAGGTGACACAGGAAGAATGCACTGACCATACAGCAGAAATGGGGCCAAACGTGCCTAAGGATGGAAGCACTTTCCCCCCCTATAACTGTAGCTCCTAAAGCACAGATGAACAATCTTCACAACAAGAAGGATAGCACTACTCCGAGGAATAACTGGTTTGAACTGATCTGGCAGACCTGAAAAAGAATAAGCATGGGCAGGGCAATGGTGATGGTTCTGCACTCTCTGCAACTCCCTGTGTGGTTAAGACTTTTCTGCGTGGGATGCCCCATTTCTAGATTCTGCAGGAGACCCAGTAGCATCCTGTTGCTCTGTACTGAGTACCATGCCCCACAGCTTTGGAAGCACTCCTCATCACTGCCAGAATAGATACATAAAGAATGAGAGAGGAAAACAACACTTAAGCCCTGTTTTCATTTTAAGGTAAGCCTGCCAAAATGAAGTGAAGCTACCAGGAACATGGGAAACAGATTTTCTGTAACAATAACAACTTCTGTCCTCCAGAACTATTTCCATAGAGAGAGATTTCAACAGCTAAATTTTCTTGACTAAGAAAATGAGAAAAGTTAGTTCCCAAACTATTCAAACTGCAGAAGCCAAAAAGACCATTATAATCCATCCAGAAAATGTAAAAATTGCCTATACCTCTTCAAGCTAACTCTGCTTCCCATTTTAAAAGGCTCAGCTGCCAGACAGCAGAAAACCAAAACATTTTGGAATTCCTGATCTATTTCAAAAACGTATTGCTAGCAACATGCAAACTTCTCCACGAGTATGTAAATCAGAAGCCACTATGAACAATCCTGGCCCTTGAAGTCCTAACAAGAGCAGCAATAGATTGTTTCTAATGCAGAGTAATCTGTGAAAATTAACAGTTCAGCAGCTTAATCCAAGTAAAACCACATATCTCATCTCAAAACATGCAAGAACACTGTCAGTACATCTTTTTTTTTGTATCTGACATTAAAGGCTGATATAACCTGAACCACTACTCTGACGCACTTGTTTCTGAGCAATGCTTCAGAGAAAAATACAGTCTCCAAAGTGAGCTGGCAGGATTTTGGTAAGGTATCTAACTTTCTCAATTAGATATCTAGTCTAACTGATTCACTTCTGCCTAGTCAAACTAGCAGCTTTTACATGGAAGTGAGAAAATCAATTTGTCACCGAAGAGAAGCATGTTCAGTGTATTCTTAACAATATTAAAATAATTAACACCTTTCATCTTAACAAAATTCGTGGTATAACACTGATTTCCATGAACAAAACTGTTTTTTCAAATCATCTTTTCCTATTACAGGTGTTAGCAGCATTTTTTTCTTAAAGCATTTGGTCATGCTTGAGATTTAAAATGTTTTTTTAAATTTTGAAATCCGTGCTAATTGAAGGATACAGGCACCATTACCAGTAATAGCCTTGCAGCTTGGCAAAAGTGGATTCAGAATCTCTTCTGTGTTGCATTGTAACAGAACATTTGGAGATGGTCTAAACTATAGCAGGTCAGAACACTTAGGGAAAAATGTAACATAAGAAAACCCCAACCCATTCACCACTCTTCTGCGGGAAGAGATGTTCCCTGAACAGCACTAATTTAAACTTCAACTTTCAAGATAAGAGTCACATGTAATTCAGGGCTTTCTTTGGATTCTGTGTTGTATCTGCTTACTTCTGCTGACCACAATAAAGTTTTGGCTGTGTTCAGCTTTGAAGCTAAGTTTATTTTTCCAAGTGTTTCCCACATGAGTAGCACTATGAAATGAAGAATCTAAAGCTTATTGCTCAAATATAATGACCTCAACTGAAGTAAAAAAAAAAACCAAAACCCAAAACAACACACCACCACAGCTCGAGTAGATTAAAATCAAATACACTCCTGAGTAACTAATTCCAATCAATAAACTAGGCAAAAATGACACCTGATGACCTTAAGAAGATTTTTGCTTTTTTTGAAGTGACTTTTCCCATGTCTCTTATGTGACATTACAGTTCTTCTTGTGCCAGCTGTTCCCAGGGCACTCGTTACCAACACAGACTCTGTGCTGGGAACATTCAATGCCCAGTGTTCGGAAGTGAGTCTTTGTTCCCTCAGTAAACCTTAGAATTGGAGCTGGTAGGAACTGAGAAAAAGCACCTTGCATTCACAGGACACACCAGCACACGGACACACAGGCACATGCTTTCACATTTTGTTTCAGTGCACTGGAAACCCACCGTATCCCCCTGCTTGGATGGGTGTTTTTGGAGAAGCACAAGCATATAGACTAAAATCCTCTGTCTGGAAGCCAGCTCGGTTCAATGAGGGCTCAGATGCACTGCGGTGAATTTTTGGCAATGACCGGGCCAGAAGCTCAATGGAGGCAAGAATCTAAAACATAGAAAATAAGTGATCAAACCTGGTGTTCCAAAGATGTAACTCTCTCTTAAAACCAAAGGCACAATATCAATTCACTACAGAAAAATATTTAAACACATACTAAAAAAAGAATTTTTCAAATACAGCTTTTTGCACTGCACTCTTGATGTTTATATTCTAAGGAAGTTAAAAAGGACAGTTGGGGAATTTCCCCGTTTATAAAGATACACCGATTCCCTCTAAGCACAGTGAAAACCCTTGCTTTTTACTGGGCTCCTTGTCTGTGCCCTAGTACCCGTACCTGCCACTGCTGCAAACAAACCCAGCCCCGGCAGCATTTTGCTTAATAACATTCACCGCAAAGTCAGCAGGGGGAGCTCCTTATCTTTCGAAAACGATTTGGTTACATTTAAAACAGAAAAAATCAGATTACTGCCCTCCTCCTCCTCAAGCTTTTTCAACCCAAACCTTCCTCAGCAGGCATGATAAAAATCAAGTTTTGTGGCAAAACTATCGGTTTCCCCTCATGAAACTTGGGGGAGAGCAACGAGGGCAGTGTACACATTTCTGAGCACATATACCAAGTACTAATTTGTGTGTCTAACTGTGACTATTACTTCCATTATCTCCCAGCTGAAACTTTCTCCAACATGTAAATACTTTTCCAAATACACAGGTCATTTTAATACCTGCATTTTGAAATTAAAATGAGCATTTCTAATTAAACAGAACTAACCAGGTACCGAACCAGTGCTCTTATGAAATCCTGCTATAGCACTAATCAAAAAAAATTTTTCACTGGCCAGTGAGTTCACAACTTTGAATTGTAAAGTCTGTTGAAAGCTAAAGAGGAACATTTCTCACCTGTGGAAAAAGGGGTCTCTCATCTCTTTTCTTTTTTAAGCATTCTGCCATTAGTCTCTTCATAGCTTTTGGACAGTTGCTCCGTACTTTGCTGAGGTCTGGAGATAGGTATCCTCGTCCCACCATAAAAATTATCTTTATTTAAGGGGAAAAAAGATGAAAGAGGAAGAAGCTGAGTTGATAAAATAAACAGTAACAAAAGGTGAACATTTTGCTAGACTATTTCAGCTGCAGCAGCAAGCTTTCTGCTCCCAGGAAGCATTATCTGGTATTGGAATTGACAAATTTCTTAGAGTAATCCTTGCTAACCTATTCAGTACAGAGAAAAAAAATCAGATCTTTCCTCCTCCTCAGGGAGATTTCTGTGAAACTTGAACACTAGTAAATGGTTACCATTTATAGCAATAACCATCTAAGGAATGGTTCTATGGTATCAAAAACTGACAAAAACAAGAATAAGCAACTCTGTGGCAGCAACAGAATGTCTAAAAATAAAGATTCTGTAAAAAGAAATATTCTGTTTTATATTACAAATCAACAACAACTTCACATTGAAAGGTATTTTAAGAAACACATGGACTTCGGATATTAAAACCCTTCACCTTCTGAGAATTAATTCCATCGTATACTTTTCCAACACAAAAGCTTATTCTTGACATCTGACCACCTCCCCCACTTCCACAAAAAAATAGAAAAAAAAAAAACCCACAAAAGAAAAAGAGAAACTGCCTCTTCTCTGTAGAAGAGGAGACAGACAGGCTTGGTATTTTTACAGTAATTCTTCGAACATGGAAGGCCATGTTATATTTCACCTAAGGATAAAACTTAAGCATAAAACAAAGTAAACAACAAAGATAGGAAGCAGGAAAACAAAACAAATATGGTTAATCATCTCTTGTATATATAAAAAACCATCAAACATCATTATGTCAAGCCAAGGTCAATTGTAACGTGGTTTGAGTACTGCAGTAGCACTGACACTAAAAAGCCCTCCCAAACCAGCTAATCATAGACCCATTCATGCTGCAGCAGTAATCACTGCCTTTTCTGAGTACTCAGACCCAGCAGGTATACCACACCTTCTATCTAATGAAGTGTAACTATTTCATACCTTGACACTAGGGAAAAAAAACACCAACAGAAAACCCTCACATCTCAAGCATGCTGTACACGTTATTTATACTAACACAATCCTAGTCCTTTTTTAACTTTCTGCTTCAGTCGCATCTGTGCTGGCATCAAGGAGGAACAGAAAACTCCCATATGGTTTCTTTAGAAATCCCCACGTGCCAGAGCAGGATTTTGTAGTAGAGACTTGTGTACTGCATCCCTTACCTCTACTGGAATCAGACTTACCATTATCTAGCAGCTAGTATTTTCTAAATAATGGTACAAGTTGAAATTATTCAAAATTCATTACTGTTTATGTTTTAAATAGTTTCTTTACAAATAATATAGGGGCTAATCTTTTATTTTAAACCAGAGAAAAGAGAGTATCACTACAAGAACAGTCTAGAAAAATCTGTTAAAGTGAGAGAAACACTCTGAGGTATAACAAGAATGACACTTTGCTCACTAAGAAGCTTGGTTGTGTCATAGTAGCTTATGTAGATGCACCAGAGAGTGAAGAATATTCACAACTTCTCAGATAATAGACAAGGAGTGACAAAACTCAAGATATTAGATCACATCTTATATGTTGGCTTCACTTGCATTTTAAGATTTGTTTCAGCACTTCCCTGTAAGCACCCACATCACTGGGTTCATCTTTCAGATCTCAAAAGGTAAAAGCTAAACAAGGCCAAATACTGTTTTTAGAAGGCTGGATCCATCTGGCCAGGAATCCAGACGTCTCCTTTCTTTCAAAAGGCAAAACCAAAATTACAAGAAAGAAAAAAAAAAATTAAAAAGGAGTCATTCCAAATTTGATGAATTGGGATGAAGTGTTCTGGCAGATATGGAAGCAGCCTTGTTAAAACGGCATTCACAGATGAACGTTGCTATGGTTTCAATTCTCAAGTACTGACAGTGAAAAAACAAGGGATGAGGACACAGAAGCAACATAAATACATCACTGCTCAGACACAGAATAGTTTACACCGAAGATCTTGATGCACAGATACTATTTTCAGGTTAGACAGAAATAATGGATCAGGTATGCCTTCCCAAACGTGCCTATCCTGTGGAGACGTATTACAGCGTGTGGGATCATTAAGACTTAAGGAATATTTGTTAACAATTAAGTAATCTTCTTACAGGATTCCCACACTCTGGAAAGTTATATAGTCCATCAAGCAGGATTTGAGAAATGCTGGTATCCTGCAATTCAGTTAGATGGTGTGTGTGCTCTCTCAAAGTAGAAATGAATACAAAACATTCGGTGAGATGACTGCTCTTCTGTTTTGTCAATCCTGTAGCTGCACTATTTGTTATTCACTGCAAGTGGAGGGGTGGGGGGAACAAGAGGAATAACTGAACACATATATGGGGGATCACTTTGCAGAACTATTCTAAACTAGATCACTATTAAGTAATCTGCTCTCTCCCTAATAAGTATCCTGGCAACCAGTTCAGAAGCTGAAAATCTATATTTAAAATAAAAAGAACACAAAAAATACCTCAAGAGAAGTAAGTAAATTGCTGCTATGTGGCTGAGGCAGATCTAGAAAATGCAGAAATGTCATCTCACAGCATCAGAATCAGAAACACCAAACACACAGAACATTAGAATGTTCACCACCCAAGGCTGAATCAATCTATGTTTCAGGCTACACTTGACTGAAGTCAATGCCTCCCCTTACCTGGTCCCTGTTGTTGATATTGGAGTATGGCAACTGTCCAGTCATCAATTCATAGAGAACAATCCCAAACGCATACACATCCGACTGAAAGCTATATGGGTTTTTATCTTGCATCCTAATAACTTCTGGTGCCTGTATCATAAAAGGCAAGAATTAGTTTTTATTTCTCTACATTGTGCTGCACCTCACATACCAGGAACAAATATGGACTTGTCCAGGGTACAGGTGCAAGGCCCACTCTTGCCTTCAGATGTTACTGGGTCCTAAGACAGAGTGGATGTTGACGTGAATCTCAAAATTCACTGCTTCATTTCAGCTTGCTGATCCCTTTTACTCCTCTATGACAGATCAAAATGACCTTGTCCAGGCTGAGAAGGTATTTAGAAACTGTAATTCTAATGACACTTAAAATAATGTCAGCGAACAGAACTTAATTTTTTCCAGGGAGAAAAGGAGGAAGTAGAGCTGCACAGGAGATTGCAGTATGAAGTAACTCTTCTTGAATCCTTAAAACTTAAGACCATCTTACTTTTCGCTGAGCTAGTTCCTCTACTCTTTTGCAGGATGTTTTGCAAGGCTTTTCTCACCTTCTCAGCCCTGGATTAATGATACTCTTTTTCCTTAGCCACCATTTTCACTTCAGTTTAAACCTCAGAATAAAAGATGGAGACACTGAAGTTTTTGTGCTGACTACTGGAAAACACATGCTTAAAGAAGAACTGAAAAACATTCATTTACTACTTTGCATTACTGCTTGTCTTTCCCAGCTTAAGCCAGCATGCCAGAGGCATAGAAGCAGAAACTTTGGCCAAAGGTAAATAAATTTGTTGAAACAAGCTCACCATTTCCCCCTTGCTTACCATCCATAGAATGGAACCAGACAACTGTTCAAACTGTTGGGATCCACTCCATCGTGACTTCACTGTAGCTAGACCAAAATCACCTATTTTTACTGTGAGGTCTTCATGAAGAAAAATATCTAAGGGGGGAATGTTAAGGGAAAACAGACAAGCTGTGCTGTGCCTGTCCTAAAAAAAGCAATAAACAGGTACAAATTTGCAACACGAACACGACAGTTTTAACCATTCACTGTCACTGAAGAAGGTTTCCATATCACACAGGTGTTAGGCAGCCAGCATGGTGAATTATGGCATGTAAGGGTTACATAAGTAATGACTGGGCCAGTGCTGAACAGACCATGGCCAGGTGGCCTTCTTGAAGTGCCAAGTATGAGAAAAGCTGAAAATGTTCCATGAGCCAGCTCACGTAATTTTTCATTACATGAAGAAACCAAAGGATGCAGAAAAATCTTTGTGATATCAACTAAAACTCCCTATGTTATTGCAATCAAATCAAAAGACATAGTAAGCATCTCTTATTTTGTTACTAGTGATATTACCCCTTCTCAACAAAATTTCTTTTTGGCAAATATTCACACATGAACAGCTTTTCACATCAGTAAGTTAATTTCTGGCAGAAAAAAAAATAAAAAACAACCAAGAATGCTTTCGCTTTCCAGATTTACAGCTCTGGGAAAGGATACTATTACTCTTGAGGTCTCTGTGGATGATTGACTTGGCATGCAAATAACTGAAAAGTAACATCACAGATCAGGTGGGTTAGGTAATACTTCACTAATCAACAACTCAAAATTCACTGTACTACTGAAACATAAATTCTGTAGACATTCAAACTGCACATTTATGCAGGTAGTAAAACTTCGGTTACCCATGACAGTTTCTGCAACATTCACAGGAAAAAAAAAATTAAAAATTTTCAGCTCAAATCTGATGCTACTGATGAATAACAATTATGCTCCAACTTCTGCTTTTCAATACTAACTCAATATTCACAGTAAAAAGAACTTCAGTAATTTTTTTATGCAATTCCATGCTGAAAGTTCTGCCTTCCAGCCTTAATGGTGACTGTCAAGACACTTTGTGAGCCCGTCACAGCTTTAGATACGGTGTTTCTAAATTGCAGGAGCTAAATGTTTTTCCCAGTCTCAGTGTGTACTCAGATACACTGACTGCTTTTTAGTAGAGGAGTGGAAAAAAGATCCCCTGACTGCAGCCTGGATAAACAGATGGCAGGGAACACAGGGGAGTGTACTTGCCCCACAGCAGATACAGCCTGAATTAGGCAACTAGTCTCCCATGGCTCTTTGTTTAGTCAATGAGATTGGCACAAAACTGTGGGAAAAGCCCCAATTTGTGTCTCTGCTTTGAATCATGTTCATAAAACAGCTTCTGCATCTCCCCTACCTACAGATGGAGCCTGGGGAGATGCACAGGCTAACAGAAGGCTAAGGCTGGTTGCTGCAAACACCTCCACACCTGTTGACTGAAAATGTAATGGAGTACTGAGTAGAAAAATGGCACAATGAACTGCAATCATAGTGGTTTTTCAGCTGGAGTGTGATTTCTCTGGACTTACAGCAGTGTTCTGATTTTGACACACAATATTTGCCTAGTTTTGTAAATTCTAACTCAATGACCCTCTCTGGGAGTAAGGATTATTTACAATCCTTAGAACAAAATAGGTATGTTTTCTTCAGATGTTGAAACCTGCTATTTAGAGAGCTCTGATACTTTCACCAAATGCTTTGATGATTGACACAGGACCCTGGGCTCAGCAAAGTGAGCAGAGAGCTGGCCTTATTTGCCAATGGCAGCCACAGTGTGAAGGGGATAAGTAAACATTGCCCCAGTGCTCATTTGCAGACAAGTAATTCAATACTTACTCCATGCCTTGTGCAGTCTGTCGTGCAATATCAATTAGCTTGATCATTTCAAATTTGGTCTCAATGATGTGTAGATGGTGATACAAACTGGACCCTTCACACCATTGTGTAACAATGGCCAACTGGGGTTTTGTTGAATAACCCATGAAAAGCAGGATATTCACATGTCGTGTTTTCCTGTTTACAAAAAAATAAGAACCAGGAGGAAATCAGATCAGGAAATCAGGAAAAGCCAGGCAGATCTACCACAGTCTACATAAGTATTTCCAAACAGAAGGGGTTGAGTCAATCTCAACTGTTACTAAGATAACATGATAACCTCTTGCTAGATTCATTTAATGAATGATTCCTCAAGTTAGCCTTTCTTATCATACTAACATGGAATAACTACTCTGGGGTAGGTGAAAAATGTCAGAGCTCTTTTATGATTTCTTACATGAAAAAATTAACATGGGATTCCAGAGTGTCCCAGAGCCTTTGTCCTTGCAGCAATGTGGACTAGGACAGTTCTATGCTATGTGACTGTGCCTTTTTCAGGTTCAAGAATTTGTCAAGTGATGCTGAGAGTAACTGCTGAGGAAACAAAAAATAAGCAGCTCCCTGCAAATCCTACCACAAAGCTATGTAATGATGAATCATAATGGAGAAGGCACAACTACAGGCACAACTATATGCCTTGTCTGGGTCAAAGGATAGAACAAGTGACTATGTAAGTGCTGAAACAATCAACAAACAAAAATGCTGGACTCCATCTATGGGACTCCCAGCAGAAAGCTGGACTAAAATGTTTGATTTAAGTTCTGTCAAAATTCTGTCCAAAAAATGAAGAGATATCCAAAGTTGCACACCTCAGAATGCCTCTACTTCCACAATCATGAGCTTAAGAGTTTTTGGAACTAACATTTTCCTGGGGTAAAAGGCTGACCATTCCCTTTCACCATGTAGCTTATTTGGGATGCTTCTGCAGCATGGGTGCCCAGGTCAACACATCAGGTTTCCAGGGGTAAAAACCTTCTTGCTATTTTGTTTCTTAAAACAGAATTAAGCTCGACACTAGTCAAGATTGTACTTTGATGTAATGTTTCTTTACAATATATTTTCTATCATATCATGCTGATGGATCTTCTTTTAAGAGCTGAACCCAAACCAAATACCTCCTCTGAGACAGTAGAAGCAGTAGACATGAGAAAAGGAAATCAAGAAGTTACTTTATGAGAATTACATTTAAAAAAAAAAACCTCAGAGAAATTAATGTTACTGAACAGAAACTATTAAACAACAGATAATATGGGCAGTACTGTAGCTGAAAACCAGCCATTAGTCATGCTCTCCTTCAATTTCAAAATGTGAATGAGAGGAAAGAAAGGCCTACAGCTCGCACTTAGGCTTGACTGTACCCTGGGGGCAGTACAATAGCAAAAACCAGTCCTGAGTGTTTGGACATACATGTACTGACAACACAGATGTGCAGACAAACACATACAGGGAAGGACTAGCAGTGGGTACAAAGAAATATTTTTAAATGGCTATTTTTTCTGCCTGAAGCATCGTCACGTAGGAGTGAGACCAACATGTTCTAATGGAGAGCTAAAATTCAATGATTAATGAAGCACAAATCTACACACATTATTTTATGCCATTAAAAATATTCTTACCTGAGCACTCCTACTTCATTTTTGAAAGCCTGCAACTGTTGAGGTGTGGGTGCTGTAACATTCAACATTTTCACTGCCACATCACCTTTAAAACAGCAATTTTTAGTAAGAGCCATTGATACATACTCCTCTCTTGAGAAAATGCTATACAGAGCATCAGAAATTCTGGGATACCCTGATTTTTAGCTTACATGAAATAAATCACTACAATTTAAAAAAAAGTCAATATTCAGTCAAATGTAAAAATACTCTTCTTACTTTACTCTGAGAAATCATAGCCAAGCCAAAGCTATTAAAAATACACATTTGAAATCCTCATTCATCAAGATGGATGCTTCTTCCTGCCTTTCTGTGTTTCATCTTTACCCTAATCATTTCTCCATTCATAAGAACATGCAAGAGTTGAGTTTCTAAGCAATATAAAGTTTTTACACTAGTTATTTAGCACGCTACGTATTAATTTAAAAATCATATTTACTGCCCTTCACTGCACTCTCCCCATTATGTCCATGTCTCTCTTGTTCTGAGGAGCCCAGAACTGGACTCAGCATTCCAGGTGTGGCCTCACCAGTGCTGAGGAGAAGGATTGCCTCCCTTAACCTGCTGGCAATGCCTACTGCAGCCCAGGACCCCATCCTCCCTCTTTGTGGCATGGGCACAGTGCTGGCTCCCTTTCAGCCTGGTGCCCACCAGAACCCCAGGTGTGTTTCTGGGAAGCTGCTGTCCAGCTGGGTGTGCCTGGGCAGGCACTGTGACCTCCTCAAGAACAGCTGCTTGCTGCGATGGCCACATACCATGCCACTTTCCTTTGTAGACTGTTCCAAATGATCCGGATCCTATCCTTTGTCCAACTGTGATCTGTCCATCTGGTATCTCCCAATCATCACTTGAATCCCGTCGACCAAGAGTTTTCTTCATGTATGTGCAAAAACAATAAAAAGGGAGAAAACAAGTGCATTAATGTCTCTGAAAACAGCTCCTTTGTTAAAAATTTCTCACCAGCATTTCCCATCATTAATGTCCTAAAAGGGTTTTCTTTTTCACGTGTTGTCTTTTGACTTTTAAAGTTAGCCGCACACAAAACCTCAGGACATAGGTATGCCAAATTATTACCTGGCATGAAACATTTGCAACAGTTTTCTGGCAGTGTTAAAACCAGAAAATATTAAGAAATGCTTACCAAAAAGAAAGCAGTATTTGATTTTAAATTCTTAATCATAATATTAAACTGTGAATTTAAATAAGTGGATGTTTTTATGTTTTTATGAATTGTTACATAAAAATTTGTTACATACATTCGTTACTTTCAAAGTTTATGAATCATGGTGGGAAAAGTTAAGCTCTTATATGAAGGGAAAGTGGCATTACAATATGAGGCACACTAGTCAAAGTGAGTTTAGTCAATTATTTAAATTATTTATATATCAGTCCCACAATTATTTACTAGTTTAAAGTGGTTTTAAAGTGGTTATCCCACTCCATTATCTATCGGTTTCAAGGCTTGATCATTGTCATAGTCAGCTTCAAAATAATTTAGAAAACTTGGATGAAAGAAAAGTGAGAGGAATATGGCTGTGTAATACTTCTACAAAAGAAAACAGCTGATCTTTCCCTTACCATTCTATTTCTGTCTTCTGAGGATGAGGATGATTTCCTTTCCCGTTGGGGTCCTGGTGATTTCTGTAACGCTTTCACATTGGTTAGTGACCCAGGCAAAGAAGCGGGAGGTGTTGCAGACAAGCCTGCAGCTGAGCCTAAATTTCAGAAACAGGATAGTTTTATCTGTAAGAATGCAGTTTACAAGAATGTATTGACATTAGCTGCAAGATTTGTGTTTAAGATGCAGTATCTCTAAACATCAATGTAAATGTTAAGAAAGAACAAACATATACAGGAATATTGCCCTAATATTAGATTAGTGCTCAAGTCTGATTTCAGGAAGAGACAAGTCTATACCAAACATCCCTGTATAGATAGTCCCCAGTCTCTTGTTCATGAATTAATAAAAGGACAATGTCTTTTTAAGTAAGAAAAAAATAATTTAAAATGTATTTTTTAAATTCCATTTGTTTCTTTGAGAAGAACAGTAGCATTTTAGTTAGCAGCATCTACTTCTGATAGTTCTTGTAGCTAAGCTTTTAGGAACCCAACAAATAGCTGAACTACTGTACTTTGGAATCAAAATAGACTAAGTGCAAATAATTGAACTGTTTTCTGATTGAGTCTCCAAGTGCCACCTGAAAATCATTTGGCTGTTTTAAAGCTATCTGTTAGCAGAGAACTATGATTTAAAAATAAATATTAGACTTTAGAAAGGATTAAAAAAGAACAAGTACTTTAGTTAGCTATTTGAAGCATATTCTAGGAAACACAAAAAGAACAGTATGTCTGTAGCCTGTAGGTTATCTAAACAAATCTATGCAGGAAAATGTTACTAAGAGAGCTGTTTCAGAGCCCCAGTGGCCCTTTTCAAATAGAGCACTTCACCTAGACACTGCTTTTTAAAATACATCACAATTATTCGTAACAAGGTTATGCTGACCCTTCCAATGCAAAGGACATAAAATAGGGTCAACTGTTAATTAAATTCATGCTGCTTTGCTAAACAATGTATGTCATTGAACAAGACCTCTAACATTCCACTGCCTTCTCTCACATCAGTGCTCTGGGAAGTGGTGGAAGACAATTCTCCTCCTCATTCTCCTAGAAGCTCTCCTCTTAAGTAAAAAGTGTCTCCTAATGTCAATTAGAGTTCAAAACCCAACTTTGTGACTTTTAAAACTGTTGCTTAAGTTCAGTCACTCAGTGCATGCTAATTTATTAGACTATATGTATCCATCACTGGACTCAGTAAGCTAAAATCTATGCACGTAGAAGTGGATGCACAAAATAACAACCAACAATACAAAATGGGACACAGCATCTGTAAACTCTGTCCCACATACTAAAGCAACAATAATGATGCATATTGGGCATCCTAACTACTTTTATTAGCAGTTGGAAGCCAGTGACCTGAAGGATGGACTCATGATCATGTTATGGCCACTACACTGTCATTTATTCTTACATGATTCATCTGAAATCAAACATACATGGAATTAAATGTATGATGTTCCCAGAACATGAGCAATTTTCCAAAAGTTTAGTGGGCTACAGATTTTCTCTGCAATAGCAAAGATCTGGGATGCATTTTCTTTGTGGTAACTAAAATCTCCTACTTCGATTTTAATACTGCAATATAGGAACACTAACACAATATTCACCCATCACCAAAAACGCTCACAGCACACGGCAGAACACTGTAGTTAATCTGTTCATAATAATACCAGATGGCCTGTTTTCCAAGTTATTAGAGTAGAACACTTCAGATAATGCTGGATTTAAGTCAATAGCTTGGACTATGAAGCCGCATGTAACATATTTCATTCTGTAGCCAGTTTGCTTGCTGGGAACACCTGTCTTCTTACAAAGACTTCTGGAAGATCTTTACAAGTTCAAAAGGTGAACTGCTCTTGATATATTCTGAAACAAAAGTCTTTGAAACAGCCAAGATGGTAGCATTTGAAAACCACACTACATGCACTGAACTAACCATTTCTACATGTATTATGTATAGACACAAGTACAAACATTTCATGCTATTACTCAATAGTTGGTTTCTCCAGCAGGTGAAATCCCACAGAGATTTTTTGGGATTTTGTGCAATACAACAGATCCATTGACAGCTTAAGGCCTGAATTACCCCTACGGTCAATGACATGAAAATCTAAGTGTCTTATTTGACATCGTACAGGACAGAAATACTGTTTCAGTCAAATTTACTAACTAAATAAAAACTACTCAAACCATCTAGAGCCCTGATGTGGTGTCAACAGCACATTGTCAAAGTGAAGTATTTGTTGAAAGCTGACATGACACATTACTTGAAAAGCTTGAGACCTAACAAGATATCAATGGAAATGTTCGTAATTCACATTTGATTTCCTACATTACTTTTCAAAACAAAGAATATTAAATACAGAAGACTGTTATAGCACTGAACTGACTTAAACTGAACAGTCAAGGAAATTCTAAGTTAAGGGCATCATTTTATCTTTAAAATCACTGCAATGCAATCCAATGACCTTTGTTTAGAAAAATTATGTTAAGGTCCACAGAAAAACCTCAACTATGAAATTCCTTGCTTTTGAAGATTTAAGTCAGACTTCACTTACAATAATTTTCAAGCGTGTAAAGGTGAAAGTGGGTATGTGTGAAAAGCACATTCAAAGCATTCCAGCCAGGCCAAGCAAAAAACAGAGGTGTTTTGATAAACTCACACACTTACATACACACGGTGTGAGGGTGAGGCACAAACAGCATCTGTGGTTTTACTTATTTTGTTTGGGTGAAAACAAGAAAGAAGAGCCCAACTACCTCTGAACACTGGGCCAGGCTCAAAATCAAACACTATTTCACTGGGGACAGAATGAAGGAGGGGACTGGGAGTCCGGGATTGGTATTTCCGAAGACAGCGCATCAGCTGGTTCAAAGGGGCTGTTAGAGAGAAAGAGACGGGCAGGCAGAGACAGAAAGACAGACACATAGAAGAAATGAAAGAAGTCATGGGAAATAACTAGGATGCTTTGACTCCTAATCATAGATTGCTTCTGTACTTTGAAGGAAAAAAAGTCAATTCCCAAGAACACCGTTTCAGGACTGGAATAGCCAATTGTTTTCAGACGCCAAGCAGACAGTTTATGATCAAAAGTTAAAACCAACATGATTGCACAACATTTAAATGTTGGACAAAATGGGCAAAACTCTGGAGAGCCACACCTATCAACACATACAAAAATAGCTAAACTGGCAACTTTCAATTACAAGCTTGCAGGAGTAAAGGAAGTTTCTTTTTTAAAAGTGCATTTTGCTGGCATTATTAAAGACAGCTCCATCAAACACAACACATCCTACCAAATACCAGATTTGCATGGGAGAAACAAAGTCAGTGAAAGGGTATTCTATAGTAATTCAGACCATACTTATGGCTGAAGCAAGTTATAATTAGTAGGAGACAACTGTGTTACTGATTTGGAGTTGGAAAAACTGTCATATGCCTGCCCTACTTACTATTTCTCTATTTTCAATATTTCTGCTTTATTATATTCATAGGAATAAATACAGCACATAAGAAGCCCTCTTCAGGACCTTGACAACCAGTGGGAGAAGTGACTTAAGAGGCCCGTGCACAACACATGAAGAAAAATAAACCTCCTGGCACTAGTTCTGACTTAACTGTGAATTAGAGCAGTGAGTTACTGAAGGAAACATAAAAAGACCTGGCTTTAGTGTAAGATCCTAATAATCCACTTCCAAGAGTAGCACAGGCATGCAGTACAGCAAAGCAGCAACTTCAGCAGGGGTAGAGGGGGAGAAGAACCGGAGTATTTCAAGCCGCTTTAGGATGCAGCAGTTCATATGGAAGGCCCATTACCACAATGGTTTTCGCTGAAAACCCCTTTTGTTTCCATGGGTGAAGAGGTAACACCAGGCATAAAAATGTTTGGGAAGTTGTAGTGTATCTGTGTGCAGCCATGTGAGTGAATAAGTGTGGGTGTATATCTGTGTGTGTGAGAGAGAGAGTAAAAAAGTGAAAGTACTAAGTAATTTTAAAACTAAAAAAAACTAAGTACTACTTCAAAACTTTTTCTCCTTCTGTCTCCCCCACTCCCAGAATGACCAGCAAATGACTCAATTCTTTGTGAAACAAATACTAAGTTCATGGACAAGCAAATGTAAATTCACTTTTTGTTCTAGTCATATTTTGCATCGTGTCTGTGTTTTGTAGAAGGAAGTAGGGTAATGGGAAGGGACAAAGCAGTTGTGTAATTAAATGTAACACAGTAGTTAGTTTAAATGCCACTTACCTCCCTCTCCTCGTAAACTCTGGTCTCTAATCAAGTCCTGTAAAAAATTAAAAAACTGTGTTTAATTTAGGTATTAACATTTATATTCTGGAATCAATTGAGACTGATAAGTTTGAGAATTCATAGTGTCATATGATGCCCATGAAATAAAAGTGGTTTCCTACCCTGACTTACTAATATCAATAACTCCAAAGAACTACTGCATTTCTCAAAATTAAGTTGCTTTAAAACAGCATCTCCCAGTAGTAAAGTGAAATGTACACTACTCAAAAGAGATGCTGACAGGAAAATATTGATTTAAAAACGCAGTTGGCCAAAACATACAAAGAAATATTGAGTCAAATGTTCCTGTTACAGTAGCACAAACGAATTGAATTGTCTTATCAGAACCTGGGACATCAATTTCCTGTACTGAGGTACATCAGTCAAATGAGTCCTACTTCATTTTTTCTTGTAACAACACACCTGATTTGCATAGCCGGGCACACTGTTCTTCTCAGAAATGACTAATTGCAGAAGGCTTGCTTCATTTGCAATCCTCTGTGAACTGAGAGAATCTTTTGCAACATGTCCAGACCAAAAGCAAACTATACTAAGGATTTTATAAACAGAAGTAGAAAATTCTAGCAGTTTCCTTCTGTATGTCTGTTTTCATAATGAAGCTTTTTTTTTTTTTTGGTTAGATTATGATATTTGTTCCCTTCTTGTTCCATAATCATATTTGTTCCCTTACACACCTATGCTTTGCCAAAAGCACTGGCTATGCCTCAGCTGCACCACTGCCATATACCACATGCAAATGTCTACATAGCCACAACTCTTAAAATCAACATTTCACCTTTCCCTTAGCTCACATGTAAAACAGATTTTGTGCCTCAGTGTCCAGGCAGATTTCAAGACTGCTCCTCTGACAAATGACTAATTTCTAGAGAGCAGACTTAGGGCTAAAATACGAACTGTGTATGTTAGCAAAATCAGCAAAAGGCAACATCTTGAAAGGTCCTAACTGTTCTTAGGCTAACACCAACCATTATTATTAGTTACATTTCACCATCCAGAGATTTCAAAATTGTGGAAAAAAACTTAAGCGTAGCAGTTTCTGAACACTCCAAAGGAAGTCTCAGAGTAACATATACTGGGCTCCTTAAACTCTTAAGGAACTGTTAGTATATGTGAACTCAGCTTAATTTAATTATTTAGTTTTCTCCAATGCCAAAAATATTACTTGGAATAAAAATACTAAAAAATCCCTGTCTTGCATAAAAATGTGTTTAACACACAGAATGGTTTGCAAGAGTGGTTACTTACTACAGCTAACACCATGAGCCTTGGGACTAATGACAGGGAAAAAAAAGCAGTTGTTTGGGGCAGAATGTTTCTTTGAAAATGAAAAGGACAGGACTGTCAAAAGGCAGTTCTCCTTTTGGAGAATGGATTATTTGTGTTCTTACAGCTGTCAACAGCAAAAAAGAATCTATGAAAAAAAAGAAAAATGAATGATCTTTGAAGATTCTGACAGACCACTGAGGATTATCTTAGAAACACAGCACTCGTGCGTACACAGAGAATTTAACACACTGATATTCACAAGGAACACATCAAATCTACTATTCCTGATCTAATTGTTAATAATACTTACATCAATATTGACTGGCTCGATTGTATTGATGTGGACGTTGGGAGCTGAAGAGGATCGGTCGCGTTGCCCAAATTGATTCCGATGGTCTTCATCTGCTGGTCGGAGGGGCTGTGGGATTGGAATGGATTTTGAAGGAGAAGGACTAGGGAGAATTGGTGGTCTGAGAAACAAAGTCAAGGAAAAAGAGGATTTAGGTCTACAAATGGCTTCAAACACTGCATAGTGGGTGTGGTAAGTCCTTTTCAACTATAATAATACATACACAAAAAAACTGATCTAAAGCCCTGAATAAAAACAATTGATAATGAACGGTCTCTACTCCCCTATGATCAATTGCAACAACTCTCTGTTGCATCAACTAGCTAATTACGTGGTTGTGAAGTGTTCTGAGTTAAAACAAAGAAAACTCTACCATACCATACCAAACTAGCAATAATAAATCCTGATCTGAAAAATTCATGCTGCCCAACATGCATTGCAGACAGCAAGGTATTCTGCAGTTTCCTCACCTCTGAGTCAATGCAATACACTCATTTTAATGGTAAGCAATTGAGAACTAAAAATGCTTAACATCTCATATTAATGTTACAGTCAGAAAATGTCATAAAACAAAACGTATGGATGGGATTATTTTTCAGAGAAGACAGAGTGAAAATTACATCTGGTCATTCAACCTAATTGATTAATAATAATGTATTATTGATACTAAAAATAACACGGCCAATGTATTATTGACACTAAAAATAAACATATCACCTTTTAACCTCAACCTTTAAGAAATAACTTTGAATAGCACAACATTTCAAATGTTATTTACAGTGCTACAATGCAATAGGTTTGACTTAAAAGATAAGTGTTCAGAATACACAAACAAGCTTCCTGAAGAAATGCAAACGCTGCCAGTCATAAATGTAGATAAAGTCTTTAATTTGTGGTATAATGAATTGAATATTCAAAAGACAAAACAACTGAACATTTGGGTTGTTTGTAAAAAGGCAGAAAGTCACTTCTTTGGTTATCCATAATTTTGTTAAAGTGCAATAAACTGGCAATTATCTCTTAGTCTAGTCAAGGTCAGTCACTGTTAAGCCTAATGATCCAATCTAATGGATGTAAGGCAAAAGGCTAATGAAAACATTTGCCACCTTTGCCAAAGAAAACTTTATGTTAAAATATACATGGTATCTGACAACAAGGTTTTTAAGAGTTGGTTTCTTTTTGTCAGTTCTAAAACAGGAGTGGAGTCCTCCAGCCATTCAATGACTCATGGATTAATTACCATGACCACAAAGGCAACATCCACAGGGAGAAGCTTCAGAAATAAAACAGACAGCAGCATATAGTAGCAATAGGTCCTGATGCCACCTCCTGTAAGCAAATGCTCCTTGGCCTCTCCAAAGGTCTTTGGGGAAACTAACATTTTCAGTAGGACACCTTGGCATTTTTTCAGCAACATGTTTGCTTTATAGCCTACTATCCTACCTTTCATTGAAAAGTTTATCCAGTTTGGCACTGATCCCAGAACTCAGCGCTATCTGTATCCCAAGTAGCTGTCATCTTTTCCTTCCTGGCCAACAATCTCACAATTGAAAATGGCAAAACAAGGTGCTTGCAAATTAACTCAAGTAACAGTCTAGTAAGTCTTCCAATGAAATACTTGAATATGATTGGGAAGTGGGCAGGAGAGAAGAGGCAGGGGGTTTAACCCTGCTTAACTTAAAAAAAAAAAGCAGTTACCTACTGTCACATGACAGAATATAGATATTGGAAAGATACTGGGAAGCAATGAACTCAAAAAACCAATACTCAAATCTCTGAGAAAGGGCCTTGAAAAGCCCAGCATTTCAGAAGTTGTTTATAACTTCAGAACTATTTTTTAAAATGCAGTTGTACATACACATAAGCTGAAGTCTTCATTCACTGCTACCCAAGTGCCTTCAGGTAAAATATTGTAGGTGAGGAAGTTCTGAACTTCTGAATGTTTTTGTATGTAAATCATGCAACTAGAACACACATCAAGACATGGGACACCGCACAGATCCAAATGCAGGACCTGACTGACATTTAAAGGCACTCTATTTTCATATTAAAGCGTGTCAAATGCTACACAAAAGAATCAGAACAAAAGTCTAAAAAGTGTCTCAACCAGGCCAGTACTGTCACTGCTGGCATAGGTAACTCCTGCTTAAACTTCCTGAGAGCTCTCAGGTAACAAGGAAACTAAGGGAAATATATAACAACATCCATCAGAACATTGCACCAGGAGTGACTGTGACACACCATCTGAGCTCTGCCACATGACAAAAACAGAAGCCATCAGATATTCTGTGATCATGAGTAAGCCGATGGAGAGAAAACCAGATTGAGGCAATATTGTTTCAATTACATCCTCCTTTGAGTCATAAATGGTCATCTGCTACTTCTGTATTTCTGGTCACAGGTCATCATGTCCATCATGTTGCTAACACAGATAGCATGCTACATCATACCATGTTTAAAAACAACTTGAATAGCTTTTTCTAACAATTAAATTCTTACTGGGGGAAGTCCAGATCTTTAGAAAATAATTACAGGCTGGTAAAGAATTTTTTTTTTTTCCCCAGTCTCTAAGCTATTACTTGGAGTGTCTCTGGGCTTTAGACAACAAAGAATCTGGAGATGGGAACCTCATAAGCCGTTAGCCATGTGCTCCATAATGATTTTATTAATGGGTGTCCTTGAGACACTTTGAAAAAAAGTAGGTTATTTCTGCTAAATGGAAATTTCTCCTGAAAAAGATAACTAGTGAAGTAAAAGAGACAAGGGGTTTGCTAGCTAAGACAGCCTACTGAGATCACAAGCTCAGTTTCTGCCCATGTGTGGTAAAAGCTGGATCTTGATCTGCATCAAGATCTTGACCTATCTAGAACACGTCACCACAAAGAATGCAGTGATCCTCTGAGCTACCAAAAGGCCCTTCTTACAGTATTCCTAAATTGTAACGACTCGAGAAGAGTAGAAGTGACACTGGAGCTCAAAGGGCCAGATCTCACCATCTGGAAAAGGGTGACACTGTCTATTCCAGGCCAGTTCCAAAACTAGTTCTTAGGCTATGGAAGCACAGTGCTGACAAAACACACTGCAAAAAAACCCCAAGAAACAACAAAAAAAAACCCCAATCCCCCCAAAAAACCCAAGAAAAACCAAACACACAAAAAACCCCCAACAAGTAAAAACCCAACCTCTCCAAAAATAAAGATCAAATAAAATCCCAAAAAATAACTGACTTAAAGGAACATGCAGTTTGAATATCAGGAGCTCAGCTTCTGTTGTTCCTGTGGCCTTTGTGAATGGTTTACAGCCACCTTGGTAAAGGAGACCTTTTACAAGTAAGTAGATGAATCACTTTCTCCCAGCCTCCTAGATGTGGGCATTCTTTTAACAAACGATTCTCTGCTTCTGAGGCAACAAGCTGATAGTTATCAAATCTCAATCTAATATGTTATAACCTTTCCAGGCAGTATGACAGAACATGCTTTTTACCTTGGACCATATGTTTGTGATTAGCACATTGCTCCTTCCCTTTTTATCAGGCAAAACAGAAAGATGTTTTATCAGGAAACAAGGATAACTGATAAGATGTAAAATTTTTATACCCTTTACCAAGTACAGCAAGTGCCCATGTGTCCACAGATTTACTATTCCACAAAACTGGGTCCACAAGAAACAGTAAGGTAACTCAGGAAAGTATCTGCACGTTATGTTACATATAAACAAACATTTTTTTAAAATCATATTCAGTATGTCTACTTCATTTTAGAACTTGCAATGATATAAATTAGTTCACTTTACAAATGCAAAAGAAAATTTTAATACAGATTTTCCTCAATGTCCTTTACTCACCAATGTGATGTTTCTCAAGTGTTTAAGAGCTGGTCTACTCAGGAAAGATTTTTCTTGAAATTTTTCTTACAATAGGTATATTTGGGATTCAAGTTTTTGTTGACTGCATTTTTATTTTGCTGTAGTTGAGCAAATGCTTGAACTGAAAATTCACATTCACCTAGCTTCAATTATAAGGCATGTAACAGTTCCTTTTTAAAATGACAGCATCTCTCCTGGATTGAGATTTCTTTATCTTCCTCACAGCCTGAACAAGTCCACCTTAGTTTAGCCACGGGGCTCAGTGTTGCACACACTATTTACCTGGCAGGCTGCACACTCATATCCAAACCAAACCTACTGCAAGCTAAAATGCGCATCAAGGTTTTAATTTTTTTTTCTTTACACCAGAGTGTTAACATCAGACTGGATTTGGTTTTTGTTACTGCTGTTAATGAAGAACACAGTGCACTTCCAGTTCCAAGTAGTTTCTAAAGACTGCTAAGGATCTGGGATACAATGGTATTTCAGCTATAGTAGCAAGCTGGTAAATTTAAACTGTGGAGGCCAAACAGCTGCTGATTTAATTACTGAGGTACTCCACAGACATTGCCAGAAAACACTAATTTTTTTCTTTCCTCATCCCTGCAGCCTGGAAATACTCAATAATCCCAAATCAAACGCTGATTTGGAGAAATGGACAGCAGTACCAATTTGGAACTACAAGGTAAAAATCATTCTTGCAGCACCCTTTGAAGTCAGTCTAGAAGCATCATGGGACAGCTCTGTAACAGCCATTACCTCACACATTAGTGCAGATTTTTACACCAGGATAACTTGTTTTCATCCATGTTGGCTTGTAGGTGAAAAACAGCTGCCAGGATGATCACAATGCGGTGCACTTATTTATAGTGGCCTTTGGGAACATATCAAAGCTGATGAACCTAAAATTCCTGATAGCTTCACATACCAGGGGTTATCAAGAGACCCACACTGTTGCTGTTAGTCCTTCCAACCAGCTCCAGGTCACTAGCATGTTTTTGCAAAAAAAGTTTTGGAGAGCAAGAGGCTTCCCTCACCTGTTGTATGGACTGAAAGGGTTTTCTAAAGATTCTGATACCAAACCTTTTCTGTGCAGCAAGAATGCATATCAAGTTGCATATTTTAGGAACTTTGGGAACATTTACAGGGAGAAGCCTGGAAAAGGCCTGGTGCCAGAACCTTTAGGGGAAAAAGTTCATTGTTTTATGAATTAAAACACAAAGCTTTTGCTAACTTACACACCACAGGATCTAAATGGCATTGTAGTATAAAATGTAATATCGTAAGACTGTATTCTTTGCTTCCTTGGCTTTTCAGAAGTTTTCTAGACATTCAAGTATCTTTGGCTGAAGCAGAATGATCAGTGAACATTTGGAAGACAGAAAGGAAAGCAGAGGTGTTTAATCACAAGCTGGAGCCTGCTCAAAGGCAAGGACTGGCAAGCTTCCAAGAATGGTGCACCAGACATTCCCCTTTTCTTCCTCCAACTTAGAAGATGAAGCATATTGGGAAATGTTGTTTTTCAAAGAGCCAAGATGTTGCCAACTTGCTTATTTCTCTCTTTTTCATGTATCTGAGATTGAGGGAACTGGGTTGACAGAAATTCTGTGCTCATATTTTACAAGCCAAGATGGAGAAGAAACTTCATGACAGTGCAACGAACGAAACAAATACAATGTATGATATACAGTTTGCTTACTTCAATTTTATTACAAATGGCTCTCAGTAGGGAGACCTACACTTCTCTTCTTTCCAGTTAACTGCAGATTGTAACTCAAATGGCTGTTTTGGCACAACAGGATAGTGCAAATGGAAAGAAGCAAAATGGGACACAAAACCTAATGTGGAGGCCGGACACATTTTTATAAGGGGTTCAGAAATGTGAAATGGGACCATATGTGCTCCCTCATCTTGGGGTGGAAAACCTGGAGGAACTGCCTATGGCTCACAGTTGGAAGAATGAAAGGCTTGCTTTAGGATGTTACACATGAGCAAAGTGAAACAGTTCTCCAGCATGTTTAGCAGCTTTTGCATCATGTCCAATGGTCTTTTCCTTTATGTTCCTTTCTCTTTCAAACTTTTCCATTTGATCTCTTGACAGTGCATCAGCATGTCACACACGCCTTTGCTCTCCAACTTGTCTTGCAACACAAAATTCCTTCTTTTGGGCACTTTGCCTCCTGCTGGGATCCCTTCACAAGGCTAGAGATGAAGAGGGATGATTGCCTTCTCTTTCCTCAGGTTTACCAAACGATGAGTAACATCCCCTCCTCTGTGAGCTGTGCCATCAAAGATGCTAGGAGAACAGAGAAATCAAAGGAACAATTATTAATCTAGGGAGAGTTATTAAAGTGCTAGTTCCTCATATTTTCCATCCCATTCTTCAACTCTCAAATTTCAATCTTGTATTCTCCTCCTGGACAAGATAAGCTCATATGTCAGCCTTTTTTTTATTCCAGTTGAGCTGTTTTCCCATATTGTAGCAGTCATCTTGAACAAAACCACAGGTGAGTATACATTTTTATAGAAAAGGCAAGCTTTTTAAATTCAGCTAGATTAACATTTCCTCAATTATGTTTTTAAAAAGCAGAGAAGTATTATTAAAGAAAGGCAAGAAAGATAACTGGAAAGATGGATGGACAGTGCTATATGCGCATTCAGTAACATCTGAGCTACTTCTGGAAAGGAAATACTACATACACAGATGCTTGGGGAAAACTGTATGACTAACATGCATATTACATATGAACACCAGCTGATAATCATAAACCATTTTCAAAATGAACATGGCTTTGCAGGCATGATGTATGCCCTTTTTTGGTTTGTGTAACAAAATGTACAGCAAAACAGAAAGGAGGAAACTAGAAACCTTTTACAGCTTCTGCAATTACAAACACTTCTAGATGCAACATGGGAAAAGCTCCTAAACAGCAACTAGCAAGTATATTTAAATATTAACATTTTTATACATATATGGCATTAACCAGCTTCGGTCTCAAGTTTTTTCTTTCTGTTTTCACTTCACAAAACTAAGACTGCCTGAAGTAGTGCATGTATCAAGACAATCCATATTGTTGTAACCTCACAAGCTGGTAATGTGAGGCTAAGGCAATTGAAAAGCACGACAATTCAGAATATCAGGATTAGGGCTATATAGTGCCTTTGACATCCACTAGCATTTAACACAATTGGTATGAACAAGTTTCTTCATGAATTAATAGTTTTAGCCCAGCTACAATTTTGGCTGTACCCTGACAAAGACTTGACAAGCAGCCTTGTCCACACTCTGGTGTACTAATATCCACAGGATCTAAAGGCAACATTCATTACCTTGAAGAAGTACTTTTGAATTCACTTGAATCTGCACAAAATAGAACAAATAAGAACATAATCTCTGTACTTACCAAGTGAGGTATCCTCTGCAGGACTGTCAATCTGTTTTCCTGGGAGACATTGTATTTGATCTTCCATAAAACAGTCTTGGCTGTCCAGAGAATTTATCTTCTGGTTGAGAGTCTAGAAGTGCCTGCATAGCTTCCAGTGTGTTTCTGCTTTAGTTTAGGAACAATGTTCACGATTCCAGGAGAGCATTTCTGCCACATTCAGCTCAACTCCACACAGCACACATGTCCTGGGAATGGTTTTCTGAAGGCTTCTGTATTTGGTGCTCTTAATAAATATGCATCAGATTTCTTGAGTGTGATATACATGCCTGAGTTACTCTTCCCTGGAGATTTGTTCAACTACCTAATGGTGGATGGTGTCATTGATCTCTTTGCTACTGGGAACATAATCTAAATATGGTCTCTTATCTCTTCGAGGAGAAAGGGTCCAGAATCTTTGTTGGAAATACAGGGGTATGGTCAGTTTTAGAGGTCTGCTTTTACAAAACCTGGAGCTGCAGCAAACAATTGCTATTGGTATGCCCCAACACGAAGAGGAAGAAGACAGCTGGTCTGGAGGATACTAGAGCAGTGTATGTGGAAAAGCTACTAAAGCAGTGTTATGAACCTGAAACTGGCACCTGTTCACATCAGCCTGATAGCAATGTGGTTTATTTTGAAACTGAGGTATGACACTTCAAGGCATATAAATTGTAGTTTGATAACAAACTAAGAGAATCTGTGAGAATATAATTTTGGTTTATATTAATTTTAAGTATAAAATCTTTCCAGTTTAGACCAGGTCTAAGGTATCATGTAGAAGAAATCAGTTTAACAGGTAATGCCCCAATTCTACAGACAGTTACACACACATTTAACTTAGGCTCATTACTAATTTACAGAATTCATGTGAATGAAAACATTCACTTTTTTAGGTTAAGCATAGGTGGATATACCTGCATGAGAAGCCAGATTACAAAAATGCAGAGTTGCAAAGCAGTATTTGAGTGTTTCTTAGCACAGTACTGAAATGTTATGTTATTAAACAGCACGAATAAGGTCATACCCAACAGAATCTGAGGGGGGCACTGAGGGGTATGATCCAGATGCTGGGGTGGTCTCTCCTAAGGAGGCCTCCTCCGGTGGTATGGGGTGGTGTTCAAAGAACTTGGAGACAAACAGCAAACTGTGAGGCAAGAACAAAACAAGAACAACCTAACTTGTGCAAAACCCAGAAGTTTCACAATATAATACTCAAAGATTTCAAAAAAGACCCCAAAACCTCATTGATTAAATTCTAAATTTTACAGTAAAGATTACACTAACACACTAAATCTGCAAGATTTGTTAGAAGTATTATTTACTTCACAAAGGATCAAAAGATCATGCCTGAAATATAAACTTTGTGGAATTAATTTTTAAATTTTTTAGCTGGAATTTCAAACATCTGGTTCTTCAAGAATGCACAACTTCTATCTGTGAGTACATAAACTTATACCCTGAGAACAAACTCCAGAGATGCCAGCAGAAACAGTTACAAATACCAAAATAAACTGAAATTAAATTCATTCTTGGGGAGAAAAATAGCATTTTAAATTATTCCTTACACAAAAGTCTATTTAAAAGACTTAATAGCCTCTGCTGAAACTAATCAAATAGAACAGAGCCAGTTTACACCAGATCCTAAACCTACATCAAAGACTTACACAAATAGATCAGTAACTCAATCCAAGAACACTGGACTGTTTGGGACATTCTCTTTCATGTTTCTTACCTAGGCATTAATCTTGCTAGCAGATTTATTTTCAATTATTGTAAAAGCAACTGCAATTTCACTATAATCAACCAGTGTCTCTTAACACTTTCTAAGGTTGTAGAGAATAAACCCACAGCTAAATTTTAAACAGGGGCCTAGCGATCACATAATAAAGAACCAGTTTTGATTAATAATAACAACTGTGAACAATGAGAAGTCTGTCTGATACAGTCAAGTACTCAGCAACCCTATTCATGCTTCAAAAAAAACCACTTCATAGACCAGCAAAGAAATATGAACTGGTTGTCTGAGCTGGCACAGAAAGAGTATGAATTAAGCAGTCTCACAAGAACAGTTGAACTCCTGTTTTTTTTTTTTCAGGCACCTCCTCTGACTTCCTGAATTACAGATTTAACACAAGAAATCACTGACAGCTGTACACTTATTAAAAGGTTCAACTTGAAAATCAGTTGTGATTACTTACTCAAGTTGGTCATAATTAACACACATCAGTGGCACTTCTGTACTACAGCGCTGGTGAAATTTGTAGCCACAGGTCTGGCACCGGAATCCCTGGAAAAGCAGCTTTCGACAGAAGTCGCAGAACGCTAACGTGAAGAACGTTTTTCGTACCTACATTGTCAAAAACAGTCACAATTACCTAGAGTCCTTCTGTAAGCCCAAGATAGGCTATTTGCTCTTACCTCCCTCAGGTGTAATTACAAGCCTCTTTTGTCATGCTGGAGCTACAGTTTTATGTATCAAACAGATTTACACAAAAGGTTGTCTCCTTTTTAAACAGTTCTCATGCATTAAAACTTTTTCCAACTGTTTCTTGGAATTAATGCTTACTTCACTAGCAGTAAGAATAAGAGCAAAAAACCTGAAGCAAAACATCACTATTATCATGTTAGACATAAACATTCAGAATTTATTTGGATACAACCTATAAAAACAAAAGCTGCTGAAATATTGTTTCATATTCTGATTTTTCCAGAAGCCAAAGAACATTTCTATCCAATACTCACAGGACTGGAAATACACCCTGGCATATATATATGTGTGTGTATATATATATATATACAGGGCTTCAGTGTACAGTTACACATAGAGTTGTAATTTTGACTACTGAAACTCAGAAACATTTAGAATCACAGAAAAGTGATCATGCATCATCCCCAAATTATAGGGGGGAAATGATTTAGTTAATTTTCAAATTTAGCAATACCTACCCTAAAAACACATTCTTAGTTCTATTATTACATGTAATAATCAGAATTTCGGAGGGATATACAAAATGTTAAGCCTACTAGAGTACACTTGACTAGCCATAGCCCAAACAGCTTGTTTGAGCTAAACAGGTTGACTCAGCTTGCAGATAGAATTTTGCTGTTTTAAACTGAAATAGAAGGTCTTTCTTCCTGATGTGACAAACATTATTTCCAGGATTTTGTATGTAGCTGGAAACATTTAGACAGATTCTGTTTAGCAGCTTCCATTTACTTGGTGCCTTATCAGGTCAAAACATATTTGTGCACTGCATCATTGATGATGTCAGCACCGCTCTGGGAATAGTTAGTTCATTAGTTAATTGCTGCTGCAGAGCCAGCAGGGAGGCCCAGAATACATTTTATAGATACAGCAATACAAAAATAGTAGATTATTATTACAGCTCTGCAATGCAGTGCTGATTTAAACCCCCTACATTTATAGATTTTAGAGGGTGTATTCCAACCAAATGTGAAAGTTTTAAGGGTGATCAAGTACTCTAACATCACTTATTTCAAATACAATTCTATCTAATTCACTTAAGCTACTGTGATTAAAAACTTCTTTTGCAACTCCCACCACATCCCACAGATGCAAAATATTCCAAGTTGGTAATTTGAATTTGAAAGTACGAAGCTGATGTAACCCCACTCAACATCTCACAAAACCCAGTACATACGAAATTGTGTGTCGTAAGTGGCACATTCTCCAAAACTTCCACATGCAACTCCTCTCCCGTGAGCCAGGAAATGTCTGTGTCCCAGCCAATGGGCTTCTTCTCTCTAAAGTGCAAATAAGCCTCTCATTAGCATCAGCACACAGGCCCTTGCATGTCTCTTGCCAAAGCTGGGAGACAGCTAAAAAGTTGCACTGTGGGGGGTTGCTACACAGTCTACCTGCAGGAAACTTCAGAAGCAAGACTTTAGGCTCAGTACATAGCAAACAAAACACATCTTCCCTGGACAAACTGCATGAAGGACATGCACTTTTTCAACCAGCTCCAGTAGCGGCCAATTCCTTGTTTCCAACGTGGCAGATGCCTTTTTGATCAGATAGAGTGTTTGTGAAGGTACCTGTTGTGTAAGAGTTCCACAGAGATGGCTAATTGTGTACATGAAGATAATACACAAATTTTTAGGGCTGAAGACTCTTTCTCTTTTCCTCCCAAGGGAACTCTGTCTTTAGTTAAGAATGCATTATGGACAAATGAAACAAAACCAAGACGTTAACACAACCTATCTAATACTTGTTTCGTTAGCCTGAGTTTGATTAATGAGTGTTTTGCCATAATCTCATATTATTTTTCCTTTCTCTGAGCCTTTTCCTAGGAGTTAGACATTCTTTTCAACACGTCTGCGATGTGCAAACTGTTTAGTGCAAAGTATCACATAATTCTGAACTTTGTAAACAGCTTCTGGATACAACTCGCCATCTTGGGTAGCTCCAGTAAGAGAGTCTAAGAGCAAAAAAGCACCCTACACAAACCATACCCATCTTGTATTCTGTAAACAGCACAGCATTCTGGAATAAGTCCTCTCATCATCAGCGCTTTTTTTAGGCTGTCTCGGACTGTCACTCCACATCTTGCTGGAACCTAGAAGCCAAATACAAAAGAAATGAGTTAAAACAATTTCCAATTTATCCCCCCAAACTGATGCAAACATTTTAACCCTCAAGTGCTAAAACCCACTCTTCAGGATGCTTTACAGAATTGTAGGCCAGAGTTTTTCAAAACCTTTTTTGTACTGAGGAAATTTTTATTGCTGAATAGTATATGAGGAAAGGAGCTCAGCTAGAAGAGAGAACAAGCTCTACACTTCTTTTAACATTTAGAACGAAATCTTCACTCAGTTCCAAAAGTGACTTTCAAACTTCACTCAATTAGAAGAAACTGGAGACACGGCTCACAGATAGCTAGTAACCACATACAGCTTTAATGTTACAGGCTGGCCTGAACATAAGTGGGGAAACATGCCAAGTGAAATTAAGTGAAGGAACTAACTTGGACTGCACTCAAAAAACCATTACGATAAAATGTAAGTATTTCATTTTCTATTTCTAAAACAGAAGATAAGCATGCAAACAAGTGAAACAAAACAGTCATCTGAGTCAGGCAGACCATCACCACTCACTTTAACCTATATTTGTAACTCTACAGATACATCTTATATGAAAAACATATTACTCTCTTCTGTTTCCTTGCTTGAAAAGTTCAGATAACTAACAGGATGGGAAGAATGGAGGAGCACATTAAAACTAGCCAAATCAAGAACTGCACACTACATAAAGTAAAGGTATTTTCCTCACCTCTACTGTAATTGTAGGTATATCTTACACAAGTAAGTAGATCATCTCTAGGTATACCTGTCATTTAACTGCGTATAGTGACAAGCCATAAAAAAAGAGTAATACATGATCTGGTGATTAAGTGTAGTTAAGGTATTGAATATTATCTACTATTTTTAGAACTCAATAGTGAAAATATTTAAGGCTTCAGGCACTGTACACACTGGGATATCTCCTATAATCACGGACAGTACCTCGAACACAGATCAGAAGATTAAACCCACCAACTTAACAAACCTGACAAGTCTGTCTGAACACCTGAAACTCAATTCTAGCTTGCAAGTGGCTTAAGCCAGAGCACTCAGTAGCCAAAAGCAGTCTTTTAATCAGCTTCAGCTGGCTTTGGATCAGAGCCTAGTTTTTGTTCCTTGCATTTAAATTTCCATGGGTATTTAGGGGCTCTATGTCCTACTTAAGCATGACAGTGCAAGGTAGCAGTCTGTTTCAAGTAGCTTTGTGAACACCACTTCAGGTTACACTATCTATTGCATTTCTAGAACTCAAACATATGATCTTTCAGAAGATACAAATTAAAGGAGTATTTTGCTTCACTATCTTCCTCTCATTAATGTGAAAGTGCCTCTTTACAGGATATTTGTGCATTTCATTGGTCAACACAAACATTTAAAAAAAAGGGAATTTTTATTAATTCCTTGAAAGAACATTCTATAGCGTACTACTTTACAATCTTGATATTCAGCCTTAGGTGACTTTGGTTTACACATTGCATTCTTTTTTAATGTATCTTTTTATTAATCTAAGTAACTTTTTCCCATCCCACAAGTTAACACCATGGTATTCAATCACCTGTAGCTCATTCTTCCAGCATAAAACATCCTTAATTGTTAATAATACCATCATTGGTATTAAGAGGGAGCCTGGGAGCACCTATTATTGTCAACATGCTCAAAAACATTCCACTGTAAACCAGCCCTCTGTTGCTTATGTCTTTTTCAAATTAATTGTTCACACTGAAACCAACTGTTCATAGGGTTGTTCTGTGACGGGTACCCCTTGCTCCCAAGCCCTGGAAACGTGGTTAGCACAACCAGCACCACGTTACCAGGCATGCAGTCATTCCCTGTGACTGAGTGGGTCGTACATTTTTTCTCTTTCCCCTCATTACCAGATACTGAAGGTCCTGCCAACCCAGTTGACCAACAGAAGAGATTTCTTCTTCCCCTCCCCACTGGCCTCAAGGTCCGTGGGCACCCAGCTGACTATTCCTTCCCTTGCCAACCCTCAAGGTCCCAAGGGCACATGGCCACCAGGAGGTGGTGCTGGCCTGGTCACAGAACACGGATGGCTAACAGCACCCAGAGCACTGTGTATAAACTGAGCAGTTACCAGTCCAAATGGGGGTCTTGGACCAGAGCTGCTGCTGGACACTGAGACCGGGGACCCACCAGTGCCTGGGAAGTCCTCTCCATTCTCCAAGGATGGAAGGTGTGACTTGTATTCTTTCATACAGATATCGAGTCTAGATTATGACTGTTGTATTGATACAGTAAAACATGTATTAAAGATTCGTCTTAATCTGCAAAAGTGATTAGAAATTATAACTGAAGTTCTATTATAAATTCTGTATTATGCTACTTATAAATTGCACAATATTGATTCTGCTTGTAGAACTCATGTGCCATTCTAATAATAAATTCTGTGCTATACTAATCATAATATTGTTAAGAAAATAACTCTTTAATTGTCCCTATGATTTAGTGCCATCGTCATTCTGCCAAAGATCCCTGAAAGAACCTGTCTGTCCCCTCAGTGTCCTTCTCCCTGCCTCCAATATACATATTTACAACAAGAGAGTAAATATTTTTAAGAATCTAAAATCTCTGAGGATTTCAGAGGTGTGCTCCAACCTCCCACACACATTAGATCCAGTCACGAGCCATTTCAATGCAGGAAACAAGTGTTCTTTGGCTCAAGGCTATTTTTCCACAAAGTATAGCTCCTGCTGGATTGAGGTTGAGTCCCCACAGATAGTTCAGGTCTATCTTTCCAGCAACCTCAGTCACTTCACCACTGATATCCACAGTGGCAGAAGAAACTGAAATACTTCAAAGGTGGGAGACAGATGATGGGGACAGAAAGGAGAATGAAGAGAGTCAGGAAAGAGGTTGGGCATGAAGGAGAAATGGGAGGAGAGGGTCAGGACAAACTTTAAGAACTTACTGGGGAAAGCATGTGTATACTGGGAGAGGGAATTGCTATCAGCAGGTTGGTGGGAATTAGACAAGCAAGACAGAGGGAGGACAGACTGAAGAGCTGAGGCTGAGGGCAGGAAAAAAAAAGATGTGATGAACCACCTTGAAGGGAGAACTGTTTCCCAACACTTGGGGAAGTACTGGGAGTACATCCTGAACAGGAAGTTTTCAAGCTATGATTAGGAGAAAAGGTGGCTTGCTTTGGACAAGGAACATTGGGGGAAGGAAGTGCCTAAGAGCAGCAATAGAGCCCAGCACAGAGCAGGAAGAGGTTCTAGCTTAGGCAGAAAACTCCAAAGCAGTAAGGATTAAAAGCAACCAGGTTAGTAAAATCTTGACTTATGTGAGGGAGTGGAACAGGACAAGGAGGAAAAGCCAAGCAGGAGGAAGATGACTAACATTAAAGAAGAGATAAGCAGTCTTGTGGTCACTGGAAAACATTTTCTTCCTGCAGCACTGATCCTCCATAAATGATGACAACATCCTCCAGTAACTCATGAAGCAAAGAAATGCATCAGGAACCTAAAAGTTCCAATGGCATTAATTAATTACACTGGTGTAATTTTTTTTCCTTTTAATGTTGCTAAAAACAAGACTAGTGAAGTTATAGGGCTTCTTTTAAGAGATCAATAAAGTTGGAAATGCAAACTCTCAAAATTTGGGAAGTGTCAGAATGAAGGTTACCTACAGCAACACAAGTGCATTAAATATCCTGACCACTTATCATTTGCTACTCCTCAGTATTAGTATCCCAAGTCCCCTTCATTAAAATCCAAGTCCTATTTATGCAACTTGCAATTAGAAACATGGGTAGAACATTTGTTCTCTTCACTGCCATTTGCATCGAGATCCAGCAAAAACGCAAAGAACTGTTTTTATTGCTTTCAAAAACCATCATGATCCTGAATCAGCATCGCATTTAGAACATTCTCTTACAGAACTCCTGAGCAGAGAAACATAAGGCCAAATTAAAAGAACTTAGTGCTAGAATAAGTCCCTGTAGTATTGATTAATCATTTTCCCAGACTGGTACAGCATGGTCTATCACCATCTGTGCATGCAGCCCTTCAGCCCCCTCCTTCAGTCCCTACTAGTGCCTGCTGTAAATCAGAAATCTCACCCTCCAAAGCATTCCCTCTGAAACCTCTTTTTGCCCCCACCTTCTTTTCACCCCCAAATTATGGCAATAAAAAGAAAAAGCTGGTTCCAAGAAAGTGATTTGGAGACCACCTCGGTCTTTAGAAAAACAAAAACCAAACCCAGCTCTTTTTTCCCGGCTAATAGACTCCTGCTGATTCCAAAGCAGGAGTTTCGGAACAGCTTCTTCCTCACCCCCAGGCAGAGGGAGGGTGTGTGGCCCCACAGCCTGGGAGGGGAGCGGGGAGCAGGAGCCCCACATGGCGCAGCCCCCGTGTGCCTGCCAGGAGCCGGCAGCTCCAGCACAGCAGGAAGGCACCAAGGCGGGTTATCAATTCCATCAAGAGTTTTGCCAGGATTCCCACAGAGCCTTTTAACTGAATCACATCAGCATTTTTCGACAAAATCAGTTCCCCAGGAGAAAATTTCTCATCGACTCCAAAATACACAGCACTCTTATGCCTGCAGTCCACTACACTGGACAAAGTTGGTATTTTATTGAAACATACAACGTTTACTATTATTTAAAATCTATTTTGTTTGCATCCATCCATTATCTCTTGATCCCTCTGTTTTAAAACTAAGAGAATTGAAATATGTTTCACAACGGTTACCACCTAGAAACTCATGTCGCTGAGCAGGGGATATACTTCCAAATTGTGACTGTTAAGGGCTTTCTTTTCAGGTTACTTATATACCTAAGATTTGTAGACCAGAAAAGGTTTAGCTTTTTATAGCAATCAGAAAGTTGATTCAGCAAGCAACTTTCAAAAGTGAAGAATATGAAAGTGTGGGCTATACAACACTAAGAAACAGTACAGAAGCTGCCAACACACACTGCAAGGTGTATTCAGTGTGTAGCTTAATAAAATACCAGAGAAGATAATTTGCTTGAGCATCCTAAATTGGGCAAGTAGCAACTCAGGGAGACACCAAAACACATGCTCAAGTTTGCAAGTGTTGAGCTCCAGGGAAAAAGACTGAAAATTATTCCAGATTGTAAAAATTCTCAAAGCAGTCTTATTACCTAGACAGATTAAACAGAACTGTAGCCCTTAATGTCCTCATTTCTTTTACTCACCTGACCTATTTCTAAGGACAGTAAGTATTTGTAACAATATTATTGATATATATTTAGTACTGCAGCCACAAGTATTTAAGCAATGCATAATAAATAATTTATTTCTGTAAATCAGGTCATTCCCGATTCAGTAAGAAATTCAGGGCTATGTCCCTAAATAACTCTTACATCACTTTTCTAACATCAGACTAGAAACTGGCATAGTCTCAGTAAGTTAAAAATGCTTCCTTACACCAGTGTAGTTTCCAATATTTTAGAGCAATAAAGAGACTGAAGAGACTGAGAAGCACCTCAAAAAAGCAATGCAAAGGTATTCCCTGAAAGTGGAGAGGCTGGTCAGCCCTGAATATCCAGTATTATACTTCTCAAAACTAGTTAGCTGGCTTTATTTTTCCCTCAGCCTAACACTGTAGTTCAGCTCATTTTAGCCAAGTGTAATGTATGTATGGTATGTAAGGTATGTGTAATATACCTTAGAGATTCAGAGCAATTCCAAACAATCAAGCAGACTACTGGGTACAACAGTGGAAATACGCCAAGTAGAATGGATTTGAAATATCACTTCAAAGTATTTGCTTACCACAACATACACACCCTGAAAGATCACAGTTTTTTCCCCTCAATACCCAAGACTAAAAAATTTCAGCCACATGTTCATAGAATTCATTGCATTGGGAGAAAGTTAAGCTAAACTGTACTTTTGCCAAATAATTAGTTTGGCCTTCCAACATGTCAGGTTTTCTGGTAAAATCCAAACACGAGATCCACATTTAATTTTTCATCTTACCTAGGGAGGACAAATACTTCACCAAATCAGTCAGCCACTTCCTACAGCACTAACAGATAAAATTACCCTCCTTTGTGGCAAAAAGGACATAAGATGACATTGAACATCACATCTTCTAGAAAACAAAGAACACAGCTTTCAGAAACAGCTGTTCTGGATATCAGGACATGAAGCTCTGTCCAGTTTCCAGGAGAAAGCAGCAAAAAAATACATTCTTAATGAAGCATATTAGTGAGACAAATGAGAGGCAGTTTCATTGCATTAAATCTTTTTTCCAATGGAAATTGAACAGAATTTACCCGTTTTACAAAGCTGTTACCATTCAATCAAATGCATTTCCTTTAACTTGCAAAGACATGGGTTACCAGCACCCATTGGCACCTCCGATGCAATTGTGTGTCCCTGCGTGTAGAACACAACAGACTGATCTATGTCAGTGCAGAAATACTTCCTCAAGAATATACCATCACTCAACCACACTGGATGAAACCTGTTGTACCTAATCAATGGCCTCCACGTATAATTTTTCAAGCTTTTGAGAGACAGCTCCTGAACTGTGTTCTGGAGAGTACTGATCATTTTAAAGGGGACAGTGGAGAGCAGATCTTCAAATTTTAGTTAGGGTCAATACCAGTGGCAGAAATTGTGAAGACTGACAGTGACCTTCTAGTAAAATAAAGTTTGGAAAATATGGCTTTAGACTTCAGACTTGAGAGAAATGCTCATCTAGAAAAATAGCTGTAGCCACCAAACGGGCATGAAACGCCAGGACCTTGTGGTTTCTGTTCAAGAGACAAAAAAGTCAGCTGGCTGCTCTCCAAACCAAAACCCACACGCATTAGAAATATAAGGTACAAAATAGTTGAAATAAATCCTTGTAATGGGTCAGACCCAGAGTGCACTTTAGATTCCTGTCTCAGCTGATCACACTCCAAGTGCTTTAAAGGCAGCGTGGGGGCAAGAAACTACAGCAGAAGGGCTAAAATTCACATCCTTCTCTAAACTCTTGCAACTGATCCTAAAACCATCTTCAGGTAGTATACACATTCTCTACAAATATTAAAACTCTCTCTGGCTACTTTGCTTAAACAACACAAGAAGCATGAATTTAAGTATTACTTACTAGACATGGAATTAAAACATTTATTACGATTATTTTCAGATTTGTGACTTGCATTCCATTTCACTGAGTGCCTGCCTAGCACATTATGAGGTAAAGGAAGCATGCTCCAAACAGTATTTTTTTTCTATCATTCATTACTTTCTACAGAAAGACTTTTCATCTCATAAGGAATCACTAAACACTCCTTACTTGAGTAAAAAACAGCGATCAGTGTTGCACATGGCATTCCAGATGACAGGCCATCAGTTTTATAATGGCAAGTTTTCAAAAGTGTTTCACTTTGCAATCTAAGACAGTGTGTCAATAAAACTGTAGTAGATTAAATTACTCTCTTTTCAACACATATGCCTTTGAATTTATCCAGCATTTGAGGGTAGCTTGTGGTGAGTTATCCCTGGCAGGCAGCTAAGCACCACCTAGCTGGTTGCTCACTCCCTTTTCAGTGGGAGGGGAGAAGAGAACTGGAAGGACAAAGAAAGAAAACTCCTTTGGGAAGATAAAAGACAATTTCATAAGTGACAGAATAAATTTTCCTAGTGATACAGAAGTATCAAGTGAAGTTTACTTGAAAGTAAACTAACATTTATTTCATGCCACCAGTCTGTGAATAAGATGCATAAAATTCCAAAGTATTCAGATACATTCAGCAACCAGCCATTGGCACAGGCTAAAAATAAACTCAATTTCCGCTGCATGTTTGATATAACATGGGAGGTTTTAATTGTATTTTTGATTAGAAAAACCTAATCATGTCAAACCAGGTGTGTAATTAAAAGCAAGAAACTGGTTTATTCAGCTGCCTGAACATCCCTTCTCTAAATTTTCCTTATACTTGACAGGTGAAACTGGTAGGGCAGCTTAAATGCCTACAGAAATCCAGTGCTTACTACTTAGCGAGCTTGAGGCACAAACTCACAACATAAACTACAGAAAGCAAGATGCAAATCTGAAGTCAACAGAAATGAATCAAGTACCAGATTTAAAAACACAATATTTGAAGGATCCCAGTTGTGCATGCATGATGAATTAATTCATGCTAAGAATTTACATAGAATAAAAATAGCTTATTCTTCTAGTCTTCATGACTGCAGAGATCATCACATGATTGCTTACCTAATTAAAAGGCAGATGTACTAATAAACCAAGGTGTGACAAGAGTGAGACACTCAAGAATTGTCCCCATGCACAGCACTCACAGTCCTGTTTAGTTCCTTTAACTCTTAAATGTACAAATTGTCACTTTTAAAAACTCAGTCTCACATTCACATTTTGAGAACTTCCATTAACTTTCCAATATATGTGTAACTATGAGACACATATGAAGCATACCAACACAAAACCAAGCAGAAAAGCTTTGCTGGCCCAGATTTATGCTGAGTTTTTACATAAAGCATCTCTAATTACTCTTAAACTTCAAAATAAAGCAAAACAAAGAACAACCAAAGCCCACACAATATTCTATAGTTGAACATAGAAGAAAGGGTAACTTCTTTTGTTACCCGAAGCATTACTTTCAGTTTAGAAGCTACCATGGAAATTTTTTGACCTTGTGCTGGGTGATAACACACAATGGTTTGATCCTATCAAGAATCTGCAGGCAACTGAAGTATTTGGAGGCCACCAAGCTTTCTCAAAGCATGCACAGCATCTGGTTTTTTTTTTTTGTTCCCCCTTGCTTCACTGTCCCCCCCCAGATCACTATAGATAGAAATGGAATTCAAACTGACCAAATCCACTCCTTGCTCATGCTGAGAGAGAGAGAGAAGGCATTGGAGCTGGGAGAGGATCCTTTATAAATGCAACTGGGGAGAGCAGTGGAGACTCCTTACCACCCTCACAGCCACTCCACCAAGAAGGCCAGAAGACATGAAGTGAACACTTCCTCTGGAAGCTGGTAATGTGCAGAAAGCAGCAACAGACTACAGCAATGAAGCACAAGACCTATCACCACCTGATGCCTTTCAAATGCCCATCATTTCTTACACTTCAACACTGTTTTCCTGTAACTTTCCACGTGCCATACCATCACTCAGTAGAGTTCATTTGCTTTCAGACTGGTTTTTTTCCCACTCTAAGTAGTTGTCCAGAAGGGATTTCTTGGGTAATCAGAAATATTCAGGGCTGCTACTCAGCACGTTATATGATCTTGTTCATGAAGTACTTGAGTTAGAATCCCACTCACTGCACTCTCCTTTCCTAGAATACTCTCCTTCTTTCCTTTTACTAGGACTTCACTACAACATCAAAAACTTCCTAATATTGTTCCTCTGCAGAGTTACGACCAGTTTTAGCTACTTCTTTTTATACCAGGCCTTGCATTAAATGGCTTTTCTCAGAAGCCCTTATGTCACTCAGTATAAAGTAGCATGTGGCAGACAAACACAGAACCTGATTACGCACACTACACGTAACCACGCCCATGGAATTCCTAACCACAAGACACAAATTTCTAGCATCCATAGCATGCATTTAATGGAGGCTGAACAGAGCGTTTCCAAATAGAAAACACTTAAACTCCTAAAATTCCTGAGTGACAAATAGCTCAAATTTGGAAGACAACCCACGGAAAATACCATACATGCCTGACCTATTCTTGTGCTCTTTCATCATGACAGAGAGATACTCCAGATATGTCCACAAAATGTTTATTCCATTCCAGGTTTCAGAATGCTTTCCTCCAAGAGACCAGCATCAACTGCTGGGCCACAGGAAAACTGTCTAAAAATTTGTACTAGCATTTTAAGGTCTACAGTGAGCAAGCAATGTAATTGGATTAATCATTTAAACTATTTTGTCAGCTTCCACAGAGCAAAACTTGGATCTGTTTTTGCAATTGGGAATGGAGGTTTTTTCCTTATCCCAAATCTACCAGTTAAAAATTGATGTGCAAAAGATACTTTACCCAGGTCCTCAAAGAATGTTCCCGCAACCCTCAAAGAAAAAAATAACAAAAAATAAAACAACAAAACAACCAAAACAACAATCCCCCCCCAAAAAAACCCCCCACACAACTCAAAGCAATCCCACAAAATGCTTAAATTCTGCCCTATATGCAAATACCATATTCCTGTATTCTTTACACTCACAGAAAGCTTTTATATTCATTGCCTGTAACTCCTTCAGTTCATTTTAAACTTTTTCACTGTCTTCTTCCTCCTATATAAACCTGAAGTCATCCTATTTGTTCCATACCTCTGGATCAGTTGATAATCACCATTCTCCTTGAATTACTGTCCCTTCTCAACAAGCAGCTATGTGTCTACTTCTGTTTATTTGCATGAGCACTGTCTTCTGTCTCTTTTCTCTCTCTGCATGCACATTCAATCAGACAATTTGGGAAAAAAAAAAATCCTAATCCACACCACAACTAAGACTGCCCAAGGCTGTGCTCCCTTCTACCAAAACCTAGTCTCAGCATGTAATGTGATCTCTCAGACTTACAGCACCCAGCAGGATATCAGAGCTCCTATACTTTCCTTCCACCTCCAGAAGCTCTCCCTCAATCAGCGTTGTTGTTACTACGCATACCAGACATTTAGATTCCTAACCCAAACAAGTGTTAAACTAGTATTTCCCCAAATTCTGCCACTGCTTGGATAAGCCTCGTCAACTTGTTCCACAAAATAACTTTTCATCTCAGGTGGACTTTCACCATCTTGCATTTTTATGATTTCAGCATCCTCCTCTCTGGCCTAGAACAAAAAGGAACAAACCCACCTGCACAGACTTATCCCAGTCATATTTGTGTGGAATGCTTCTCCAAAGGACATGTGTCTTGCCAGTTGAACTAAGCCAATAAGGAAAGAAGTATACATGTTTATCTCTCTGCATTATAGGGGATAAAATTCCCCCAGCACAGAGAAGAAAAAACAATCTGTTGTTTCTTCTAGGAAGTTGTTCAGAGAAAGAAACTTCTCTTCATCCCTTTCCAGGCCAAGGACAAGGAAAATAATCTTTTTTTCTGACACTACTTACTCATTGATTCCCCTCCAGCTAACTGAGGTGACTATGTGGTTTTGCTTTCAAAAAAAAGTTACTTCTGAACCGTGTCCTGTAGTGAGCTGAACCAAAATGCTCACTTCAAATGATGAGCAGCACTAGGCTTTGCCACAGACCAGTCAGGCTTTCAGGCAAGCACCTTCACACCTTGTCCTCCATTAGGAAAAGGTCTGTGGAACGCTCTGCCTTGTCATGACACACACAAAGACTTCCTATCAGCTACACCACCTCTGCACCACAATCACACTGAACACCACGGTCTCATTTCTTTGTACTCCCATCAGTTTCCTTAAATTGTATTTTGAACTGGAGTTAGCTCCAACAGATGTATTTGCTTGATCCTACACAAACAATAACACATAGAGAACTCTCAACTAACAAGGCAGTTGCTAGTCAAAAATGTAAGATATGCAAGCAACTCCCCCCCATTTCCTGCATTTTTAGGAGCTCTAAACAAATAGCAGAAGGCTGTTGGAGCACTTGGGATTGCTTCAGAGTGATCAAAGATAAATAACAAGGTTGTTTCTCCATTACCAACTCAATTCCAGTCACTTCAAGTCAGTTTAAGAAATGTTATGGCATTCCCAGACAAAAATAAACAGACCCGTTAGGATCTGACAACATTTCTCCCCTCCTGAACTGGAAGTAAAGACTGAAATTATTACGGTGATACTAACAAGATTTTCTTTCAGAAGAAGGTATTAATTGAAAGCAATTGAGGTGGGGAGAAGATTGCTGCAACACTGCAACTTTACCAGTATCTCTCCTTTCCAGCCACCTGCTTGACTGTAGAACACATCAGCCTTACTGTAACAGCCATAAGGAATGGGAACTAGGGCAGGGGGAAGGCTCTAATGGCAAGTACCATGTACTTCCACAAGGAATCTTCTTCCGGCTTCAACCCATCACAAGCTGCCCGGTACACTTGAACATCCTGAACTACCATCACAGCTACATAAGCAAATGGCTCAGTTAATGGGCACAAGTGAGACACAACCGGTCTGCTTCTGAAGCCAGAGGTTACGAAGGAAGACAAATGTGTGCAACACTTCTCTATCCACTGAGAGAATGAAGGAAGCAGTCTCAGTGTTCACTGAAAAATGCTGGGTGCTTTTTTAGGCTAGTAACCTATCATCTGACTGCTAGCCATTAAAACTGCACTGTAAATCACAGAATCTTACACTGTGGCACCCAAAACTGCACACAGTGCTCAAGGTGAGGCCACACTTGAGTAGAGGAGGAGAATCACCTCTAGTGATGCTGTGCTTGATGCTCCCCAGGATTCAGTAAGCTGATGCAGTTCCTTCTGAATTGTGGTTGCTCCTGGCATTTCCTCAGTTTCCAACAGACTACATGTAGGATCAATAAATACTAAAAACAAAGTAATTACATTAAGAGTCACCATACAAGAAATTCCTGACTTTCTCAATAAAATGAGCACTGGTTCAAGTTTCAGAGAAATGAACTTCAGTTCCAAGGCCAATAACCCCCACACTCGAGAGCTCCTATAAGCACCATTTCTCAGCTTTAAACCAGAGATAACTTAACAGTATTTGAAAAAAAAAATAAGGAAAAAAGTTCAACTTAGTAATACAACTTGATCTAAGCAGTGTGTAAAACTGAAATAAAAAGAACCAAAGCAAGCTGGAAACTAGCTGCAGAGCTGGACTTGTTCAGCCTCCAGTAGAAAGCTGGGGACAGAATCAAGAGCCTCTACCTGACTATACGGAAATTAAACCACATTTACCTGCTAGAAGGAGCACCTAGATTCAGTGCTGGGAAAAACAGAACAGGATTGAGGAGGACATAAAAAAGGAGAGACAAAGAAGCAGAACAAGAGTATTGCAGATGAGGGGAAAAGAGTAAGAGTAGAATTAGACTATGTGGTTTAGAGGACAGGAGAACACATAGGAGAGACAAAAAAGGTAATGCACAGAACAGCTCAGGAAGTGATATGCTGTGATCCTTTACAGGAAAGAAACAAAACCGACTTGTGAGTCCCATGACAGGGGCTGCAAATAGCCAGACAGGGTGGGACAGAACACATGAAGAAACCAGGGTCCCTCCAAAATCCAGTACCTTCTCTCCAGATTTCACTCTGTGGGTAGTACTGTGTGCTTAGACTTTCCTCAAGAGACAGACAACAGAATCACCTGGCTTTACACTGTACATTCTGCAGTGGTCACAGTCTACACTAAACTCCCATTCCCCAGGTCAAAACCCAAATATTACTTTCAATCTTCAGCAATATCTTGAACAATTAAGCAATATTAAAAAAGAAAATCAGGTGACAACAACCACCCTCCAATGCTGTTCCCACTTTAAGTCTCTTGCTCAGTGGGGTGGGGGAAGAATGAAAGGAAAGTGGTAGGGAAAGGGTGAGGGCATGTTCCAATGCTCAGCACTACTCAGTTTATGTTATCTTCTTTTTACCAGCAACTCAATTTCAACGGGCAGTAACAATCCAGAGATAGCTGACACCTGACTGACCGCTGCAAAACGTCCTGGTTTGACATGGACTCTTGTTGTCCATTCATTTCCCACCCTCTCTGGAAACACAGCTCCCCTGCTAAATTTGGATTACGTACCACCTTGCAAAATAGAGCCTAGACTAGGGCTTGTCAATAATTTCATGTATCACAGTTTGCAGTGTATTACTCTAAAGCACATATCAAGGCTCTTCAGTTGGCAGCTCTTAACTGATTAAAAAATCCCTTCTCTAGCAGCAAAAAGTCAACTACTCTTCCATGACTTCAGGAATCACTGTAACATTGTCAAAACTGATAAACGCCAGGTTTCAAACAGTTTGTGGGCAACATTTCTTGACCCCTCTAATAGCAACCATGCCCCTCCCCATGCCAGTTCTCTACACAAGGTCTGAGAGCATCATGGTCTCCACACAAACACTCACCCCAGTAAGTAGGGAGGAAAAACAAAAAAAGAAAAACCTCCAAGCAATCCTGCACAGCCCTTCTTAGCTGCAAGAGGCTGGTTCTTGCTCTAAAGAACCAATGCTGCTAGTAACTCTGACAACATAGAAAACACTTCCTCCATCTTGCCCTGTTAAACTAGTCAATAATTTTGTATAATACAAGTAATAGCACTTACTGTCCCTTTCTAACTATTGTAAAATGGTAAATTACTATTTATCCAAAAGCTGGTTTGAGAAGACTATTTCTTGAGGTATCTTCATAGTTATAAAACTCCTGAAGGTTCTGTATTCTGTATTATTGCTCTAATGGACTTCTTTGCCTTAATCCTGTCAAAAACATTCACAAGATCAAAACAACTGAGTGTGGCAGAGCACAGTTATCATGACACTTTCTCTGACCTCCTCACAGGTAGCTTTTCAGCTCTTAAATTAACTTTTGCATACAGAGGGAGAGAGATACAGGAAATAATGAAGTTACAAGTATGTGAATAGAAACTGACTCACCACAGTCCTTTGCTTGTTGGGCAGGAAGACTCTAACAATAGGCTTCTGTGGAGACTTAGGGTTATTCCGTGACATATCAGCAGGGTTTTGATAAACTGAAAGGGATGAAGGTGCTACAGAGAGGCTAGAGGAAGAAGATGATGCAACTGTGTCTGTAGAAGCTGAACTGGAGACAGAGAAATCAGTTCCATTCCCCATGGATTCCAGTAACTGCTGTTCTCTCTGCTGTAGAGCATCAAGCTTGCTGGTGTACTCTTCATAGGCCTGTAAAGGAACAGCAGCTGTTTTAATCAAGTAGTAGCCTCAGACAAAACGAGAAATCTAAATTTGGAACAAACACGAAACAAAACACTTCCTAAACTAATACAAATTTCCCAGGAATAGGAACAAAATGGCCTGGTCAAATTTTTCAGGACACAATGAAGGAATGGCTTTCAATACATCATGTTAAACCTTCTGAACCAACAAGTAATGTTTTAATAAATTAGATGAAGAAATGGATAAAAGAAATCATAAGTTACAGTTTCAGAGCACCTGCACTGAAGATTCTAATACATAATCTCTTTAAAAAAACCCAGAAATCTTTAACAAATGTTGTCAGCTGCACTGCTGAATTACTGTGCTCCAGATAAATTTATCATTCTGTTGGAATGACAGTTAAATACCTCTAATGCAATAACTAAGAGAAAGCTCAGATCTGCTTTTTATCATCTGTATCTGACAACTCACCTAGCTCACTGTTCACCATCGTTCACCTCTGGCACTATCCTTTCATACCAAATGGGACAAAAAATGTTTTTCATTTAGAACACAACATAGTTTGCCCTGTTTCAAAGCCAACAAAAAACATGGAAAAGTGTTCCTTTGAAAGTTTTTTAACATCTTTTCAGCATGTTTATGTAAAACCTGATTACACAGATCAAGTTTCTTAAACAAACAAACAAAAAAATCAGTAATATTAAATTTGCCCATTAAGTCTTTATTAAATGTAGTGAAGTTAAGCAATAGTGCCAAGATCTATAAAACAAATACATAATCAGTATATATTTTTATTTCAAGTTTGTTACTCACAACTTTGTAACAAGAAAATTTTGGTCGGTATCCAAGTACTAGAACCATTTCTTCAGTATATAAATTAGTAGAATATCTTTAAAAACCTGAAACAGTTTAGCAACCTGTGTTTCACGCTACAGAAGCATGTCAGTGTTAACTGGAATGCTTAGACCTTTACAGAAAAGAAGAAACAAAGATCTTCCAAACCTAACATGTAAGCAATAGGGAACGGAATTTTCTACTTCTCTCTACAGCAAGGCCAAGATCGATACCAATATGCATAAATTCTTCAATGATATTTTCAAGTATATTTATACAAAAGAAAAATACTTTCTGGTTCTGTCGTTTAAAATTATTTATTTTATTTGATTTCCTAGTTTTTTGTTCATCACATGTTGCTAATTAAAGTTACAGGAGAATTTAACTGACCAAAAGTCTGCAGCATCTACATGTGGAAAAAGAAAAATAGAGAAAAAATAACCAGCATTCAGTACTGTAGCCACAAGTACTACATTTTATTAGGAGTTTATTTCTCCGATTTATTTCTCCAGGTTAAATGTGCAGGCTCATCTAATCCAAACTGGTGTTGCTGAGTAAACAGTGGCTCACCCCTCCCTTTTTAAGAAAGCTTAGCATCCTCCCAGGATGGACCTATGTTCAAAATGAGTCATCACCCCCACAGCATTAACAAAGAAAATGATAATTTGACAGTGAGGAATAAGAAAGAAAAAGCATTTTAAAGAATGGTGGTGAACATCACAGTTGCAAATTCTAAATTTTATGGGTTCCACTTCTGATAAACATATATAAGCTGCAAGAAACTGAAAACTATTTTCTATTTCTTTTAAAAACAGAAGATGTCTAGCATTTCACAAATAGACCCCAAACTCTGAGACTTAAAATCAAAACATCTTCACTCTAACCCAATTGTACTGTCAAAAAATAAATTGAAAGGTTACCCAACCATAAATAATGGCATTTTTTGGCTGTAGAGTAACACAAGTGTCTCTCCTACTTCCAGGACCAACTTCTCATGGAAACTTGAGTAAAAGCTCCATGTGTCAAGAATTATTTTCAGTAAACAAAAATTAGGAAACATAAACTGTTACCATTTCACCAATACTTCTCTAAATACTTACTTCCCTTTCTCATGAACATTGCAAAATATTATTCAAACACACGCAACATTACATTGCTTCCGGACACTTGTGGGTTAGTTCCTTCACAAAATTACACACAACTTTCAAAATACTCAATCCTACAATGTTTATATTGGCAGCTTAATCTGTCACTAATGCAAACTCAAAGTCAAATGATTTATCTTAAGAGAATAAACAATGAGTATGGAAAGCTGGGAGCTGCTGCTGGCTTTGGGTTCTATACCACCGATTTCTGCAAAAAGCTCTGTACTTTTTGTGAGAACAAAAGCTCTCAATTATGCTACAGCAATTCAGTGTCATAGCAGAAGATCCCCTAGTAAAACATAAAGGAAGCAGAAATGCATTGCTGAACTTTAAGTACAATTTGCTCTTTAAAAAAAAGAAAAAAAAAATTCTCCTTATACAAAAAGAGCAACAGTACGTGCAGCAGAAACAGAATACCTCCAATAAAATTTCATTTCACTAAGGTTAAGTACTTTGGAGAAACAAAATTTCATCTGATGATTAGCACCAATAGACTTTAAGGCAACAGCACCAAGTCAAGACAAGAATTACTCTATAGAGTTAAATTCAATGATTGTTACATCAGCAAAGCTGACGTATGGCAAGTATTTCTAGCTGAAAGAAAGATTATACTGCAGATTTGGCCTATCTACAAAACTGATCTGCAGCAGCACAGCCACCTTAGCAGATGGGCATCAACAGCTACACAAACCTTCAAGTCAGCCAAGGCCCTCTACGTCAACTATGAGGTTTATTTCTGACAGTGTTTTTCAAAAACAAACTGTAAAAATTAAAATTAGGTCACAGATCAATAAGATGAATATTCAAACAAATCATTAAATCAAGGATTCCAAAGGCATTTCAGAAGGAAGAGTTTATGAAATCAAGACTGCAATCCAATCAGTTTACATATTCCCATTAAGAAGTAATGTTCTACATAAAACTTAAATCTTGCTTGATAAAGAATTACAAGAGAGAAAACAAAAAAAGGAAAAAAAAAGGTTGGAAGATATCCGCAGAAGTCATCTAGTCCAAACAAGTGTTTAGCACAAAAAAAATTTTTAAGTTCAATGAGGCTGCTCAGCCTTCAAGCTTTGCAAATCTTGAAAGATGGAGAGCCCTCAACCTCTAAGCAGCCAATTCCAGAGCTCAAAACCCACACTCGTGATGAGGAATTGTCTCTTATGAAATGAACTTGATGCTCACTGTGTGTGACATTGTCCCTTCCCCATTTGCTGTGCATGTCTGCATAGGTCTGACCCTCTCCTAACATTGAAAGAGCCTGCAGATTCCTCCTGAACCTTCTCTTCCCCGTGCTGAACACCACCCCAAAGCAGCCACACAGGTAATGAGTGGATGGATGGGTGCCTCTTCATGCTGGCCACATTTGCTGATGCAGCCCAGCGTGCAGTTTGCTGCTGGTATCATCAGGGTGGGTCACTGACAGCTCAGACTGCTCCCAGCTTAGTGTGAACTTACAGTTTTATTTCACAAAGTATGTATTTGAAAAGTTGAATATTAGATTAAAATCGGCAGAACTTGTCAATCTACACATAATCCTATGGCTATCAAAAATAGAACAAAAAGTGAATTTTAATTATATTGCATATCAGTATATTTGCATACCATATAATAATCTTATACACGTGAGAATACCCCTGAAACTTCAGCTAAGTAAAATGCATCAAGGCCTGATAAGCTGCAAAGTCCAGCTAAAGCATTATAAGATGGCATGTTTATATTCAGTGTGCACACATGCTGAAATACAACTGCTGTCTTATTCTGCTGTATACATTCTGCAGTTTTAACTGTTGTGTATACTCAGGAGCAGCAGCCTTAAAGTTACTTCTTAAACGTTGCAACCTACTGACAAAAGAAAATGACCTCAGAAGTCAACAGAATTTGAAAGATGTAATGCAGATACGCCAAAAGAGTTCTGATGACAAGATGAGGACAAAGGGTTTTTTCAAAAATACGCCTATTTTTTTCTTACATATAATTTATATTATATTTGAAATTTGTTTTCTTGGGCCATGACCAGGCTATACATTCTAGTAACATCATCTAAGGAAATAAAAAGCAACAATTTTAAAATTTTAATTAATCAGTGAGAAACCTAAGTAGAAAAACATGATTTCTCCTTCTCTCTGCCCCTTACTACATCTGGTTAGAACACCAGTCTAAATTCAAGCAGGTAACTGTCTTTGCCATGCTCTCTCTCTCCCTCAGTCAACTTTAGATACTATCCACACAGTGCAAGACTTAAAAGCCTGAACTGCAGGTTCCTGGTCTTTGAAACTGAGATTGTGTTTCTATTTAAAACATGTCTGACCTTTTAGGCTGTTGATCAAATGCAAATCCCACTAAGTTAAATGGGAGCTGAAGATAGACAGTAACATACGTCACGACTTCTTCATTTAGTAAGACTCCTAAATCTGTACTTAGTCTAACTTTAGACACTCCAGTTTTGGTCCAACATATTTGAACAGCATCTGTTAGGAGCCTGGTAAAAACCAATCTGAAATTCCCCAGAGGGCCACCAGGTTTCCCAGTGTCTGTATGCAGTGTTAGCATTTTCCTGGAATCCCACAGTCTGGAACAATCTGAGATTCATCACCAAGATCTATTTCAGACGGTATCTGCCTGCTGTTGCAATAAGCATACTTCAGATCAGCAAAGAGGTAATCTTCTTTAATTAACTAATTTGACCTCCTGCATCGATTCTTCAGATACACAGGAATAAGAAATTAAATACCCTCCTGATGTTCAACAGCCAAACTCTCAAAACTGAGAACAGCAATGCCTCTGAATAAAACACATCCAGGCAAAGAGAAAGCCAGGAAAAAAATAAAAATCACGGTAGCTGGGGGCAAACATGCCTCTACCTCCACGATTCTCATTTTAAATTGCTTCCAAGAGTAGGAGTAAGAAAGAGAATGATTCCTTCAAGACAGTATTAGAAAGCTGACCGAGTATTAAAACTTATTTTGATACCACTGTAATTCTGTGCATTTGCATAGTGTTCCATTTTGTGTGGAGTCCAAATTAAAAAACCAAAATCAAACCAAACAAACCTCAAAAGACCTGGCAGCTTAGTCTTGGACTGTTAACTGAAGTAACCTACTGGTCCAGAATGCAACCCCATCCCAGACAAGAACTTCCATGCGAACGGGCCAAAACTCTTTCAGTTCTCAGAGGGAAGCGCTGGTAGGTAATACTGTACACATGACTATGGGGTAAAAAGGACACACAGCAGCTGGGAAGTTTAAAAAGGTAAGGCCTCCCTGAACAGTCATTAAGAGTCTACAAAAGCTAACAAATCTGATTAAGTCATTTAACCACGATCCCTACCTTCTGAGTTTGAGCTGAGTGCTTTTGGCCAGCCTGGGTCTGTGCAACCCATTTCAGTTTGTACACTACATTTGTTACCAATACACAGGCCTTTATTCTCCTTGCCTTAACTCAGGTTACCCTTTTCATCAGTATTTTGTTGGTAGAGACAAAAGAAATACAAATTTTGATGGATGTTCCAAAGAATACATAAGTGCATATTTTAACCATTTTTGCTAGTGAATCCCAGGTTTTCCCAGTATCATAATAGCAGCCTTCTTTGCAGTAAAGATTTCCAATATTTACAATGCTTAGAAAAACCCTTAGGAAAAGGGTTTTTCCATGGTGAGTCACAAACTATGTATTTTGGGAAACAGCACTTCAAGGACTGATATAAGGCACTAAGAAATTATGTGGGAAGACAAAAATCATTGATGTTTTCAGCTACCGAGATACAGAGTGCTTCCAAAAAGTGTGGTAAAACCTATTGAGAAGCTCCTGCAGCCTCTTTCCAGGAGAAAATAAAATACAATTAATGATATTTCTACATCTACTGAGTCAAGCAGTTATTTCAAATATTTGGAGCACCTCTCCTATGAAGACAGGCTGAGAGATTTGGGGTTCTTCAGCTTGGAGGAGGCTCCAGGAGACCTTACAGCACCTAAAGGGGCCCTACAGGAAAGCTGGAGAGGGGCTTTTTACACAGGCATGTAGTGACAGGACAAGGGGCAATGGCTTTAAATTGAAAGAGGGTGTGTTTAGATTAGATATTAGGAAGAAATTCTTCACTCTGAGCATGGTGATGTATGGAACAGGTTTCCCAGAGAAACTGAGGACGGGCTGTCCCTGAACTGCTCTAGGGATGGGGCTTTGAGCCATTGGTCTAGTTGGTTTAGTGAAAGGTTACCAGCCCACGGCAGGGAGGTTGGAACTTGATGATCTTGAAGGTTGCTTCCAACCCAAACCATTCTGTGGTTTGACAGTGATTTCCAGGGGTCTGTTTGAGCTGAGGTCACACACAGTGATTGGCAAAAGTTAAAAGTCAAGATTACATAAGAAGGAAATCTGGCTACAAGCCATTTTTGGATTTTAATACAGTCATTGATTACTAGATTGATTCTTTCCTTCAGACAGAACAAACAGAGAAGTTTTCTTAACATCATATTAGAGAACATTGACAAGATTCCCAAAGCTATCACTAATTATAATGATTAGAAGAAAATTGTGTCGTTAATGACAAATGTTCTTTTCTTTTTTCTGTACATTTTGTTTCCTGCCTCTGTACCTTAGACAAACACTCAGAAGTCTCTCTGCAGCTCTGGTCTCCCTCCTGAGCCCTAATTTTCCTGCCCAGGGAGGACCAAGGCAAGCAACTTGCTGCCCTCCAGCTTCACACTACATTTTCCACCCAGGCTTGCACGCTCTGCTCTACTCCCCCTGCTCCACACTCACTTTTATAAGACCATCACTGAGGAGTGATGGATCAAAGCAGGGAGATACCCCTACATCTGAGTATTCCCTCTTGCAGGAATAATTAAATATATGCTGAACTCAACACAGCACATGTCAATCACTTTCGGTATTTCAAGGAAAGCATTCCTCTTTCGTAGTCAGTTGATGAAACCCGAAATGATGGCTCCAACAACAGCTGTCAGTTTTAACGTTCTTTTGACGTAAAATGCGTTGACACCCTCTCCTGAATTTGGAGGAAAAAAAAAACTGAGGGGGGTGAAAATTTTGTCTTCAATCTCAGATGAACATAGAAACAAAAGCTTCAAAAAGTCTTGAGCAGCTGTAACCAAGGCATAAATTCCTTTTTTTTTTAAAAAGAGATGTATGTTTTATATTCAATGCACAAATAATTTTACTATACCCTCTGAATGCTAAATGTTCAGAATTACTTTCTTGAATTCTTCTGCTTTCTCATGAGCTTCTGCTCCCCCCACCCCTTCCTTTCACTTTTAACTGGAAGGCAATGCTGTCACTAGGTTCAACCACAACTTCACTTGACAGGTCTTCAGAGGTAGCTCCAACACAGGCCAGGAGCCAGTGCACAGGGTGCTGCAAGTTCTCTGAACATGAGCTGGTAGTGAGAACTGTAGTAAATTACAGATATAAAGCCAGACAGGAGTACAAAAGAACCAAACAAACCCTATGGTACTGAAAATCTACACACTGGAAGATGGATGGACAGCTGTCAAACTTGTCAGAAGCGTAAAAAAAGCCATGTTTTTGCAAAAAGCATTACAATAAAACTAGATGTTTACATCTAGTGAAAGACAATATAGGTGAAAGCAATAGTGTTCATTTGCAGATGCTTACCTAGCAATTAGCTCTGGCTAATTTCAACTTTGGCTAAAAGAAGACAACATGCTTGCTGATAGCAACCTCAAGAGATGATCAAGAGACACAATCTACAGGAGTCCTTAAGAGTCGCTCACGTTTTATGGAAAATGCAAAGAGATTAGAGCAGCAGAAGGATTTTAAAATCAGTATCAATACAGGCTGAGAGATGAAAGGATTGAGAGCAACCCTGCAAAACAGGTACTGGTGAATGGAAAGTTGGACATGAGCTGGCAAAGTGAACTCAGCCCAGAAAGCCAACCACATCCTGGGCTGCATCCAAAGCAGCATGGCCAGCAGGTGAAGGGAGGTGATTCTGCCACCCTGTGCGGCTCTTGTCAGACCCCACCAGAGTGCTGCATCCAGCTCTGGGCTCCCAGTATAAGAAGGACATTGACCTGTTGGAGAGGGTACAAAGGAAGGTGAGAAAGATGGTGAGAGGGCTGGAGCACCTCTCCTATGAAGACAGGTTGAGAGAGCTGCGGTTGTTCAGCCTGGAATAGTTAAAGGGCCTTTGATATTTAAGGTCATCTATGAGAAAGATGGGGACAGACTTTTTAGCAGGGCCTGCTGTGAGAGGAAAAGGGGTGATGGTTTTAAACTAAAAGAGATTAGATCCATACTAGACATAAGGAAGAAAACTTTTATGATGAGGGTGGTAAAACACTGGCACAGGTGGTAGATGCCCCATCCCTGGAAATGTTCAAGGCCAGGTTGGATGGGGCTCTGAGCAACCTGATGTAGTTGAAGATGCCCCTGCTTATTGCAGAGGGGGTTAAACTTGACAACCTTTAAAGATCCCTTCCAACCCAACCCATTCTATGAATCTAAGGCAACAAAGGGAAGGATGATGCAGTTCAAGTAACACACTAGCAAAATTACCCATAAAGATTCTGTGTAAAAGCAGGACTGTATTACAGCCAGAAATGAATCTTTGGCAAAGCAATAAAAATAGAAAGCTCAGAAGATGATGGACAGAGTTTTAAGTTCCATTACCTTCCCACTTGAGCATTTTGGTGAGAGTACACAGACCACAGCACCAAGACCTAGACACAGACTAGAGGTAAAAGCTTAAGGGGAAAGAGGAGCCCTCCACAGAAGCCAGTGATGACACCCAGGTACAGAACTTGAGCCCCAAACTCGCTATCACACACTAACTCTGTACATGGGAAGTTTGCTATTTCTAACACGTCAGACAGACATCTTTTTATTTGTATCAAAACTACCGTGTTTTCTTAGTTCTGCATCTCCTAGAGGCAAACACATTCTTTCACACTTTATCACACTACATTCAAAACTTTTTACATATAGCTTTGTCCTTCCATGCTGCAACCAGAGTTTTTCTGGCCCTTTCTCTGACAAGTGATGGAATACAGAAAGTCATGAGCCCTAGCAGTGACAGGTTAGATTCAGATAAATTGCTGCCAAGTAAATACTGAGAACAGAAAGCAAGTCCTGTCTTGACCAAGCCAAAAGCAGCCAAAAGGTGGGAAAGGTGAAGAAAGGACACATTAGACAACTGCTATTGGATTGAAATGAACAGTCAAGGGTAGAGAGTAATCTTGCTTCTAACTGTATCTGGCACTCAGTAATAGATTTCTTCTTTTTTTTTCTTTCACACTTTAGTTCTACCACAGGAAGTCTACACACTAAACAAATTACAAGTCTGCAGCATTTAATCCTGTTCACCTTGATAAATGCATCTGAGGATGATCTAATCTATGCTAGTGACCATCCAAATAAAAGGTTCCTTTCCTCTCTCACACCATCTTCTAGTTCTTGGCTCACAGCTGCAAACTCTTTTCCCTTTCCTAATCTCAACCCCAGCTTTGGGGCTCACTGACTTCATCATGATCAAGTTCAAACTACTACCTGGATGGTAAAGTAATCAAGCAAAACCAGAATATTTTCCTTACAGGTTAGTGACTGGCAGTGGCTTAGTCACTGCCAGTACTGCAAGTACGTGAACAAAGGAAGCGGAAGAACCACATAGCAAAGAGCTGGGAAGAACAAGCTTTTCATTTCAACAATGGCAGGCTCTTTCCACAGGGCTCACTGTCCCATGGGATAACTCAACTGAAAAAGCACAGTGTCAGCCCCTTTCACCTTCCTCCCAATGGCTTGTGGGTCCCTAGTCAGTACCAGCACTACTCGTCCCAAGCCCCGCTCATGATCCAGCAGAACTCGCTGCAGCAGAGGAACACCCGGCTCTGCCTCACAGGGCTGCCCTACCATGCTGATGAGCCAGAGCTGCAGCTTCATCTCAGTGGCACATGGATCCCTTGAACGTGCTCATCTGCTTTCAGCTTCACGCTTTATGGTCACCAACTAGTCCAGACTTACTCTTTATGCTGCCGTAATCATTTCCCAGTACATATTTATAACTGCAAATGCTCTTTTCCCTATCATTGATCCACAGAACAAACATAGAGCTTCCAGTGATGGATCTTGGTTATAGTTTCAATAAAAGCAAGTGACAAATGGCTGTGATGAACTAACAACTTCCCTACCTGAAATCCAGACTAAGTTCATTATTATTATTGAGGTTTGATACACAACCTAACAAAACCCACTGCATGTGGCAATAATAATTCTAGATATATGGAATGAACTGGTTCACGTGAAAACAGAGGTGTGCTTAAATATAGCGGAGTGGATAAAATAGTGATAGCACTGACTCAATACTCCCATTTCACATTAGCAATAAGTAAAGCAACTCCTGAGGGCCTCATTTGACCTTAAGGACATAATGTCAACATTTGTATAATCAACCTAGCACCCTGCTCTGACATATTAAGCTAAAAGCTAGAAGTACCTCAAATAATGAGATCTTTATTTTTAATTACCCAGTACCTTTAGGCAGCAATTACAAATAAAAGGACTACAAAAGAAATCTGGTTGACCTCCAGTTATTTCAACACTTGAGAGAAGCATGAAAAGGGCAGGTTTGAAGCACGTGATGCCCATTTAATTCCTAATAGAGGTAACTTTTGCATGCAGCTCTTTAAGCTCTTAATGGTCCTATGTCAATGAAACTCTATGAATTTGGAATGATGAAAGAATACAGACATTGAATTTGTAGTTAGTTTACAAATTAAAAATGGCTTAAAAATTTTATTCCACCCCACAATTTTATGTATTTCTTTAAGAAGTCCCCTTCTACTTATGCAATTTTTTGGATTATACGTGATCATTTTTCAAAGAGAAAAAAAGGGAAGTCAGCTGCTTTAAAGGCAAAGCTAGTCTTACAAAATGTTTTCATGTGTATATATTGGCTTTTAACAGAGCATGACTTTCTCCATTATAAACACAATCTTCTTTCCCTTGGCCCCTACAAAGGGGCTTGACATTTCAATTGCACCAACATTATTTTACACCGTGCCACTGATCTTCCCCTACTGAATCCCATACAGTTCCTTTCTATCTCTTAGAAAAGAGTAAAGTAATGCACAAGGAGAATATTCCCTTTTACTACAGGTATTCTTAGATTTGACCTCAGATGCCTCCTGTAAGATTAAGATAACACAACATTAATCTAACCACATTTGTTTGAATGTAAACTTACCTCTAAATATATTGATGGTGGGTTATGCTCTCCTCCAAATTTGTCTAGCAGTGCTTCTATATGTTCTTGTGTCAATTTAATCATCTGTTTGATGTTCCACACCTAGAACAGAAAATTAAAATATTTAATCATCAAAAGAAGCCTACAGAATCTGTCCTAGAACAAAACAAGAATATCTTGATATTTAGTAAGAGAAGTCCATAATAAAAATTTTAATTATCAATAAAGGAGTGCAAAAGGCTATCCTGTCCATCCAGTTTCAGTAACAGCTTGCTTCTGAAATAAACAGAAAAAACCTTAAATTTAGTTTTAAAATTCAGGACCTATTGAATAAACAACTTCTAAGAATGGCTTGTTTTCCTTGTTTATCAATCATATTAAGTATTTTCCTTGCAAGACTTAGTAAGCCAATTTGTACAGTACTACAACATTTAGTTAAGGAGTAAAAACTATGAAACCTTAAGCAACGTATGTAAACAACACTCACAAACCCAGACCTAGTGTTCAATTTACATGGCAATAGAATGTCTTGATTTTAAAGAGCACCTTCTATATCTCAACTTCCATATTCAGTCTACCCTGCGAGCTACAGACCTTGGACATGACCTGAAAAAGACATTCACCTCCTGTACACAGAGATGACCTACAGCATTGAACTGTGAAAGCACTCATGTTGCTACTCATTCTTCACAACTGGAAAGAGTTCACTTTAGGACTTGGACACTACTGTAGGTGAACAGTATTATGAATCCAAATTTATACCTAAAAAAGGCAGCAAAGCACAAGACCGAACCTTTAAAGCAATAATGCCACACTGATGTAAGAAGTAAGTCCAAGCAAAATGAGAAACTTATAGCAGAGGACGAGGAAGGAAGAAAGGAGAATTGCTCCTTCATACATACTGTTATTCAGACTACTTATCAGAAAAAATTATTCAATCAGTTTTTAGAGCTAGGATGGGTCACCCTAGGATGCTTCTTCCAAAGATAGTTTAAGGATTCCTGTTACCTTTTCCAGATAACTCTTTTCTACTTCATGGATTATAACATATAATACATAGTCTCAAGATCAAGTCTGCATGTACAAATTGTGACAACCTACCTCAGCAAAAAAACCTATGCAAATAACTTCATATTCTAAAGTAGGCACCATTAATAGGATGCAATCCAAGATGGACCAAACCAGGTTTTAATATGTAAATTGAGAAGTTCACATATAAACAAATTCTAAAATACTGAACTTGCATTTTGCACATCACCTTATTTACCCATTCTATTTCTAGGTATCAGTTATCTGCCAGCAATTTCCTGAAGTAAACTAATGACTGATCCACTTCTAGCCCAATTTTTTGAACAGGTACCAGAACAAAGGTTTCATTAAGAAGCTACAGTTGAGCAAAAATAGTTCACTCAGGAACAAGCAAACCAAACTACAAAAAGTGAGAGTGGGGGGATACCAAAGAATGTGCTACTCAAGTATTCTGTATGTAAATTCCCTTGAGGCAATGGTGGGAGTCAACTTGCTTCTCAACTTGCAATCATTTATCACTGAACCTAGGACTGACAGCCAGCAGCAAAGAGAAGGTTTTCTGTATTTGGTTGGTTTTTCCCAAGATGGCAAGGGCTAGTTGTATGCTTGGTGAAAAGAACAAGCATGAATCAACACTGAATCAATTAACCTGTTCGATGTAAGACTCAGGATGTTTGCTTACCATGTAATTGGTAACATGCTGCTGTTAACCTGGGCTGCAGATACTGAAAATTCCTGGCAATCTTAGGAATTACCTCAGGATTACCTTCAGGAATAGGTTTATTAGTACCTAATGAAATGTCTATTGTTTGGTTATTCTGGCAATTTTACCCAGCATAGGTTTTCCTCATCAAAATGAACAATTTACTGTTTAACTGCCTGGCAATGAGGAAGGTGAAGAGGGAAGATTCTTCACTGACAAAGCAACACAGAATTGCAGAAGGATTTGAGGTTGGAAGGGAACTCTTGAAGTCATCTGGTCCATGCTCCTCCTCAAGCAGGATGCCCAGGACCATGTCCAGATGGTTTTTGAACATCTCCAAGGATAGAGACTCCACAACCTCCCCGAGGCTGTGCCAGTGCTCAGTCACCCTCACAGTAAAAATATTTCCTGATGTTCAGAAGGAACCTCCTTGTGTTTCATTTTGTGTCCACGGCCTCTGGTCTTGTCACTGGGCACTGCTGAAGACAGCCTGGCTCCATTTTCCATTGCCCATCATCTCTGTGGTTCTTCACTGGATAGTACAGCCAGCACAGCTCTCCAGTATAACCATGTTTCTCTTGTACTGGGGAGCCCTGAACTGGACAGAGTACTTCAGGCAAGGCCTCACCAGTGCCAAGGAGAATGAGCCCCTGCCACATGAGTTTCCAAATACTTTTTTCATTATCAATGAGTAACTTCCCTGCTCATGTTATTTTCTGTTTTGTGCCCATAACCAGAACCTTGCTTCTCTCTTCTCTTACAGTAAAAATACCAAATAACAAATATAACACAACCAGCAATATGCACAATGGAAGCACGTTATTTTGAAAACATTGGCAAGAGAATCAAACAGCCTCTAACAAGGGCAGAGATCTTCCTGCAAAGTTAATATCATGACAAGTGGAACCTGACTAATTTAGGTTGCCCAGCAAAATTGTGGGTGCCCCATCCCTGACAATGGTCAAAGCCAGGTTGGACAGGGCTTTGAGCAACCTGGTCTAGTGGAAGGCTCCTTGTCCATTACAGGGCAGTTGAAGCAAGATGATCTTTAAGGTCCCTTCCAACCCAAACCATTCTGTGATCTTATGATCGATGAAAGAAATTTTAAAATCACTGTAAAAATATCTTCACTTGAAGAAGCTGAAAATACAGTTTAATGGAAGACAAAATTTCTCAGAGGAACAGAAAACATTGCCCTGAATTACCTAGTATATATCTCTGCAGTAAACCAAGAGCCTTTTCACAAGTGAATCTTACAGTCAAACTTAATATGGATTTCTATAATCTTAGAAAGGCTCCTCGTACAGTTAAAAGTACGCTGAAGGCAGAAGGAAA